>NC_091820.1:41628750-41962500 GCF_041296235.1 Equus asinus
ATCTTCTTTCTCCACTCATCCATCAATGGACACAGGCTGTTTCCACGTGTTGGCTATTGTGAATAATGCTATAATAAACATGGTAGTGCAGATAACTCCTTGAGATTCTTATTTCGTGTTCTTTGGATATATACCTAGAAGTGGGATTGCTGGATCACATAGTAGTTCTATATTTACTTTTTCTGAGGAATCTCCATAGTGTTTTCCATAATGGCTGTACCAATTTACCTTCCCACCAATATCGTACAAGGATTCCCTTTTCTTCACATCCTCACCAGCATTTGTTATCTCTTATCCTTTTCATAAAAGCTATCCTAGTGGTTGTGAGGTGAGATCTCATTGTGGCTTTGTTTTGCATTTCCCTGATGATTAGTGATGTTTACCACTTTTTTCATGTACCCATGGGCCATTTGTATGTCTTCTTTGGAAAAATGTCTATTCAGTTTCTCTGCCCATTTTTAATCAAATTGTTTGGCTTCTTCCTGCTGAGTTGTATGAGTTCCTCATATATTTAGGACAATAACCCCTTATCAGATATATGACTTGCAAATATTTTCTTCCATTCTGTAGTTTGCATTTCCATTGTGTTGATTGTTTCTTTTGCTGGGCAGAAGCTTTTTAGTTTAATGTAGACCTGCTTATTTATTTTTGCTTTTGTTGCTTGTGCTTTTGTTGTCAATCCAAAAATCATTATCAAGACCAATGTCAAGGAGTTTTTGCCCTATTTTTTCTTCTAGGAGTTTCATGGTTACAGGTCTTATATTTAAGTCTTTATTCCATTTTGAGTTATTTTTGTGAGTGATGTAAGATAGGGGTCCAATTTCATTCTTCTGCATGTAATTATCCAGTTATTATAACACTATTTATTGAGGAGACTAACCTCTTCCTGTCAAGTATTTTAGGCTCCCTCATCAAATATTAGTTGACTGTATACGTGTGGGTTTATTTCTGAGTTTTGTATTCTGTTCCATTGGCCTATGTGTCTAGTTTTATGCCAGTCCTATACTGTTTTGATTGCTATAGCTTTGTAACATAATTTGAAGTCAGGAAATCTAATGCCTCCAGCTTTGCTCTTCTTTCTCAGAATTGCTTTGGATATTCAGGGTCCTCTGTGGTTCCATACAAATTTTAGGATTTTTTTCTATTTCTGTGAAAAATGCCAGTGGAATTTTGATAGAGACTGCAGTGAATCTAGAGATGGCTTTGGGTAGTATGGACATTTTAACAATATTAATTCTTCTGATCCATGAACATGGAATATCTTTCCATTTGTTTGTGTCTTCTTCAATTTTGTTCAGAGAAAGTCATATAGTTTTCAATGTATGGATCTTTTGTCTCCTTGATTAAATTTATTCCTAAGTATTTTATTGTTTTTGATACTATTGTGAATGGGATTGTTTTATTTATTTTTCAGATATTTTGTTGTTTGTGTATAGAAATTCAACTGATTTCTGCAGGTAGATTTTTTATCCTGCAACTGCTGAATTTGTTAATTAGTTTTAACAGTTTTTTGGTGGAGTCTTTATGATTTTTATATATAAAATCATATCATGTTCAAACAACGACAATTTTACTTCCTTTCTGACTTCCATGCCTCTTATTTGTTTCTTGCCTGATTGCTCTGGCTAGGACTTCAGTACTATGTTGAATAGAAGTGGTGAGAGTGGGCACTCTTGTCTTGATCCTTATCTTAAAGGAAAAGCATTCATGCTTTCACCATTGCATATGATGTTAGCTGTGGGCTTGTCATATATGATCTTTATTATGTTAAGACACATTCCTTCTATACCCAATTTTTTGAGAATTTTTATCATGAAAGAATGCTGTATTTTGTCAAATACTTTTTCTGCATCTATTGAAGTGATCAGATGATTTTTATCTTTCATCCTATTAATGCACTGTATCACATTTATTGATTTGCATATGTTGAACCATCCATGCATCCCAAGGATATTCTCACTTGATCATAGTGTATGAGCCTTTCAATGTGCTGTTGAATTCAATTCCCTTTTATTTTGTTGAGAATTTTGCATATATATTTATCATGGATATTGGTCTATAGTTTCTTTTTTTGTAGTGTCCTTGTCTGGCTTTGGTATCAGGATGATGCCAGCCTCATAAAATGAGTTTGAGAGTGTTCCCTCCTCTTCAATATTTTGGAAGAGTTTGAGAAGAATTGGTGTTAATTCTTTTTAAAATGTTTGGTAAAATTCACCAGTGAAACCATCTGGTCCTGAAATTTTCTTTGTTGGAAGATTTTTGATTAGTGATTCAATCTCCTTACTCATTATTGGTCTGTTCAGATTTTCTATTTCTATGTGATTTAGTTTTTCTAGGTTGTATGTTTCTACGAATGTATCCATTTCCTCTAGGCTATCCAATTTGTTGCCATTTGATTGTTCATAGCCGTCTCATGGTATTTTGTATTTCTGTGGAATCAGTTATAATGTCTTCTCTTTCATTTTTGATTTTATTATATTTGAGTCTTTTCTCTTTATTCTTAGTTAGTCTATCTAAAGGTTTGTCAATTTTGCTTATCATTTCAAAAAACCACCTCTTAGTTTTATTGATCTTTGTATTGTTTCTCTGGTCTCCATTTTATTCATTCTGCTCTGATCTTTGTTGTTTCCTCCCTTCTGCTAACTTTGGGCTTAGTTTATTCTTCTATTTCTAGTTCTTAGAGGTATAAATTTAAGTTATTCATTTTAAACCTTTCTTTTTTCTTAATGTAGGCAATTATCACTACAAACTTTCCTCCTAGAACTGCTTTTCCTACATCCCACAAGTTTTGATATGTTGTATTTCCTTTTGCATTTGTTTCAAGGTATTTTTTTTATTTCCCTTTCGATTTCTTCTTTGATCTGTTGGTTGTTCAGGAGCATGTTGTTTAATGCCTACACATTTGTGAATTTTTGTTTTACTCTTGTTACTGATTTCTAGTTTCATTTCATTATGATCAGAAAAGATACTTGGTATGATTTCAATCTTCTTAAATTTGCTAAGACTTTTTCTGTGATCCATCGTATGATCTGTCCTGGAGAATGTGCCACGTGTGCTTGAGAAGAATGTGTATCCTGCTGCTGTTGGATGGAATGTTTTGTATATGTCTGTTAGGTCCATGTGGTCTAAAGTATAGTTCAAGGCCAATGATTCCTTATTGATTTTCTGTCTGTGTGATTTATCCATTGTTGAAAGTGGGTCAATGAAGTCCCCTACTATTATTGTATTGTTTGCTACTTCTCCCTTCAGATCTGTTAGCATTTGCTTAATATATTTAGGTACTCCAATGTTGGGTACATATATATTTACAATTGTTGTATCCTCTTAATGAATTGATCCCTCTATCATTATATAATGACCTTCTTTGTCTCTTGTTACTGCTTTTGTCTTAAAGTCTATTTTGTCTGATATAAATATAGCTACCCCTGCTCACTTTTGGTTTTCATTTCATAACATATCTTCTTCTGTCCCTTCACTCTGGGCCTATGTCTGTCCTTAAAGTTGAAGTGAGCCTCCTGTAAGCAGTACATACCTGGATCTTGTTTTTTATCCATCCACGCCACTCTATATCTTTTGATTGGAGAATTTAATCCATTTATATTGAGAGTAACTATTGATAAGTAAGGATGTACTAAAGCCATCTTATTAATTGATTTCTGCCTGTTTTATGGTTCCTTTCTTCCTTTCTACCTCTCTTACTGCCTTCCTTTGTTAATTGATGATTTTCCATAGTGGTATACTTTGATTCCCTTCTCTTTATCTTTTATGTATCTACGTTAGGTTTTTGCTTTGTTGTTACTATGAGGCTTATGTAAAATATCTTACAAATATAAAAGTATATTTTATGCTGGTAACAATTTAACTTTAATTGCACACAAAAACTCTACCCTGTTACTCCTTCCTGTTATGTTTTTGGTGCCACATTTATTTCTTTTCATATTATGTATTCATTAAGAAATTATTGTACCTATAGTTATTTTTAAGACTTTTGTCCTTTAAGCTTTATGCTAGAGTCACCTGTTTAACATGCTTTCATATTACAATATTAGTGTATTCAGAATTTGGCTATATACTTACCCATACCAGTATGTTGTATATTTTCATGTTTTTATGTTACTAATTAGCATACTTTCATTTCAGCTTGAAGAACTTCTTTCAGCATTTCTTATAAGGCAGTCCTAGTAGTGGTTAACTCCTTCAACTTTTGTTAGTCTGGGGAACCCTTTATTTCCTTCATTTCTGAAGGACAACTTTGCTGGATAAAATATTCTTGCTTTGCAGTTTTTTCTTGTCCACACTTTGAATATATCATCCCATTCTCTCCTAGCCTATAGGATTTCTGCTGAGAAATCCACCAATAGCCTTATGAGGGATCCCTTATAAGTTACATGCTTCTTTTCTCTTGCTGCTTTTAAGAGTCTCTCTTTGTCTTTGTTTTTGACAGTTTTATTGTAACGTGTCTTGGAGAGGATCTCTTTAAGTTAAGTTTGTTTGGTGACCTATGAGCTTCATGAACTTGGATATCAAAATCTCTCCCTACGTTTTGGAAATATTCAGCCATCATTTTAAAAATAAGCTTTCTGCCCCCTTCTCCCTCTCTTCTCCTCTGGAACTCCAATAATTGGTAAATTGTTCTTTTGATGGTATTCCATAGATCATGTAGGCTTTCTTCACTCTTTTTCATTGTTTTTATTTTGTTTTCCTCTGACTGTATAATTTCAAATTCTTGTCTTCTAACTCACATAGTATGTCTTCTGCTGGATTCATTTTTTTGTCGATGCTCTCTACTGCATTTTTTTCATTTCATTCATAGTGTCCTTCAGCTCCAGAATTGCTGCTTGGTTCTTTTTTATGATCCCAAGCAGCTGAGGAAGTCCCAAGAATTCACTCACATGCTCTCACTTTCCCCTGTAGTAGAAATCATGGGACAAGAAGGTCTCACCTGGCACTGAGCTGTGCCAGGGGGAGGAGTGATAGGAGTAAGGTCAAATTGTTCCTCTTACCCTCTCCAATGCTTCCAAACTTGTAAATTTTGCTCCAGTGGTGTAATGGAGCTTCTTCACTGGAAACATGGGCTTCCACAAAGGTTCTCTCATCCATGGGTGATTGTCTAAGACAATGTTCTCCTAGGAGTCCCAGATTGTAGCCAAGAGGGGTTGAAGTCAGTTCATGGGCCACTGCAGGGTCTGCATCTGAGACTGAGGTTGGAATGCCTATTTCCTGATGCACAGGTGACCAAGACTGCTCTCAGTTCCCTTGGCATATGGTGCTGGATCTCATAGCTCCCACAAACACACTTTTGTATGTGGCTGGATGCCAAATTGTTTTGGGGGGGCAGAATACAACAATAGATGTCTTATTCAGCCATGCTGCTGATGTCACTCCTCCCTTGGAGATTTAAATGAAGATAGATAAGGCCTAATATTAGAAAATCTTCTAAAATGAAAGAAACAGCAGCTCAAATATGAACTTCAAAGATTTTCTACAGAGGCATAAAGTGATCTGGAAAATGATGGGTCAGTAACTAAAAAACTCAACCTCAAATAGAAATTCTTATGGAAACATTTTGTTTTCCTTTCCCAGTCTTTAAGGACAATCTTACATTTAAGTAACATTTAATCCTTGCTCATAAGTCTAGTATGTACAAGCGACTTTACTGGATTCAAGATCTGAATTAATTTGCTTGAAATGAATGAAATGAGAGTTTGTAATTCATGAAAATGACAGAACCAGAGACACTTAGGAAAATGTCTATGATGCAGTAGAAAAAGAAATTGCTACTGGTGGCATCAAATTTGGACTCTCATTCTCCCAGTCCCCTAATAATCAAGCTATATAAATGTGGGGCTCAGTGGCCTTATCTGGAAGAGGGAGAAAATAGGCAGTATAGTGTTGTGATGAAGCACTTGGACTCTGTAATCAGAATGCTTGGGGTTTTATTCCTGGCTCTACTTCATACCATTGTGATTTTGGGTGAGTTACTTAACCATTCTAGGCCTCAGCTTCCTCATCTGTAAAATGGGCATGGTAATTTTATCTACTTCATAGGCTTGTTATAAGGATTAAATTAAGTAGAACATATTAAGTTGTTGGCTACTGATGACTACTCAATAAATGTTGGCTCTTGTCAATGTTGTATTCTGATTATTATTATTACTATTATTGCATGTAATTCAACATATTTTGAGCATCCATATACAAAACATTGGCTCTGTGCTATGGATGAGTAAATCTACTAATATCACAATTTTTCCTCACCCTAAAAAAGGCAATTATTCAAGGAACTCAACCTGGCTACCATGTGTCTGGGAGGAGATTGACAATAAGCCATCTCTCTGGCCCCTACATTTCTCAGAGTGGTGACCTTTCAAGAGGTGTGTCTATCTCATCTGCTTGACTAAGTTTCTCACCTGGTCAGAATTTTACTTTTATCAGAGAGAAAGAATGTAAAACTTGGGCATTGCAGAGTTCCCTGAAGAGTTCTCACTGGTGTAGAAAGAGCCTCAGGATTTTCAAAGATATCCTGCAAATAAGCAAATACAGAAATACTGTGCATTTTCACCAGGGACTGCAGATTTGTAAGTTTCAAGGATACTTGTGGAAATGCTACAGGTGCTTTACTTCCAAAAAATTGCTAAATTTCTGGTACAAAAAAAAGCTCCAATCCATCAAAAACCTTAAGGAGAATATTAGGCAAAGATTTGGGATCACTTGAGTATTAGTGATTTGACTTAAAATTCTTCCATAAACCACATTCACAATTGGCCCCAAGTAACTCCAAATGAAGCAGTGGGACTGTTACCTGTCACTCAGGATCCTTGTACATAAAGCCTGGAGTTAATCCCATGGCAAAGTTCACATCTTGCAGGGAATAAAACTTTCTCAAGCTAGCTTAAAGAAAATGCATGAACATGCTGTAGAGATGCAAGAGCATCTCCAAGTCTTTAGGCAGGAAGCACACAGCCATGCTATAGGCAGGAATGGAGCAAGGAGCTAGAAATCCTACAGGAGTTGAAAGAGATGTTTTCTTTGCATCTGTCTAATATTCTTTCCATCTCTGGACATGCTTTCTCTGCTGCACTCACACAGAAGCCAAATTTATTTGCCCCAATCATGGCTTTACATCATTTCCCTGCTTTGAGCACACAACAAAGACTGAATTCAATCCCCAAGTTTTAAATACAAATCCTCGGGAAAATAAACCAACTTGCCTAGCTCAGATCAGGTACCAACCCCGACCCCATCACTGGTGACCAGGGGAAGGTTCAAATGGCCCATTACCCACTCTGCAGGCGCTGGGAGAGACCTCAGAGAAGAGGCATAGGCCATAAGGAAAATTGATTGGCATGCCACAATTGTACCTTCTAGCCCAATCATCTGCCTCCAAGGGACAAATGGATTAAATACACTCTGAAGGAAGCATGATGAATGTAACTGAAAGCCTAAACTTCAGAAATAATACTAAAGAGAAGAATGAAACGAGGTAAGAAAAGATGCTTCGGAAGAAGAGAAAAAGATATTACCCATGGGTTATCTGGGTCTGAGGGGGATGTGAAAAAAAGAGGAATAAAAGCACTATTGACAAGCTTCAGCCATAAAAATACTACACTGCCTTTGCTTGCCTTGTTGATGTAAAAGGAGAAGATGGTTCGCCAGCTGGGAGTATTTGGGGCTTCTGGTCAACTTGAGTACGAGATAGAGATTTCTCCTCATCATTGCCTCATCCGTCACTTGTTTTCTGGGGTCTCTGTTTATCTCTGGCCTCTAGTTTCCATTTGAATCACAGAGCTTCTCAAAGGGTAGCTGCTGGAGCCATCACCTCATTCTGTGATTCTGAGAATTGCTTCACCCAGGAGTACACTTGTTGGGTCTTCACTATCCCTTAACCGAAATCAACCCATCTTCCTTTTCCCCTAAAACTCTATGCAGTGACTCCTATCTTCCCAACTATGATCTTAAAAACCTTTATTACCTCTGGTCAGGTGGAGTGTGGAGCTACAGACCCCCAGAGGTTTCTCTCCCTGCTTCGCGGGAGTTTTCAGCCTGAATCAGCCCTAGAGTTAAACAGTGGGCTGGGCCTGATCCTGGCTAAAATTGTGAGGTAGGATAATGTTCACCCTCTGGGCTTTTCTCTTTCTAGGCCGCCCTCCCGCTCAATCTTCACTCAAGGAAGAAGTTCTCCCAGACTCGTCACTGCCACCTCTCCTCATCTAAACCTGTGCTGGTCCTTCCAATGCAAGTGTAAATAATCAAGCATAGCATTAGCTTAGTGGTCCTCAAAGTGTGATCTCAGACCAGCAGCATCAGTATACATCTGGGGACTAGTTAGAAATGCAAAGTCTTGGCCCAAACTCAGACCTATCAAATTAGAAACTCCAGGGTTGGGGACTGGTCATCTGTGTTTTGTTAAGTCCTCTAGGTGATTCTTATGGATGCTAATGTATGAGAAACACTGCTTTAAAATGGATGAATGGTTATCCTAAACTATAGGTCAAGTCAGATTTTAGCGTCTCCTCACCCCAAGAACCACTTATTATACGTTTATTTGTACTTTCCAACTATCAAGACTGCCTACAGAATTTCCAGGCCCAGTGCAAAATGAAAATGTATGGCTCTTGTTAAAAAATCAGGAAAAGAGTGTTGGTAAAGGTATACATAATTCTTTCTTCCCCGTATCTCTTGACTTGTCCTGGCATTTTTTATTTGTCATTTAATATCATTCTAATTAAAGGAAAATTAAAATTTTAGATTATTAGCATAAATTGTCTTTATATTGTACAATGTCAGTTTTAAATACAAACGTTAGAGCATTTAATCCAGGTGAAGAATCACTAAAATTTCACAATTCATATCTCATAGCTTGTCCCTAGGAGGTGCCTCAAACTGGCCAGGAGCGATGGACACAAGCCACATGCAAGAAGATTGGAAGGAGGAAAAGAGGATCCCCAGGCACAGAACTAGCTGAGGGAGCTCTCCTGTGATAGTGACTGGTCAAGTGCGGATGTACCCAGGCCCAAGCCTCTGCCCTTAGCGAGGTGCATCACTTGGGCTTGACCTTCAACATGTTCCCCCTCCCATCAGCTGCTGGACCAACACCTCTGCCACGAGGCAGGGCCCAGGAAAGTCCAGCTAGCATTTCCTCTTCCCAGGGCCTGCTACCCCAACCTATGGCAGAGGGGTGACCCCTAAAGATCTTTAAAACTCCCTCCCAGGATATCTTCAGTACCCAGATCAGGGTGGGCAAAAGGCATATTCCCACTGAGCCGCAGCTGCCACCAGACATGCCATGGTACTGCCAGCCTGGGGCAGGAACAGCTGTCACCTTACCTGCCTACACATGCTGCAAGGAGCACATGCCCATGCCTGCCCTCCCCACACTCACACTCAGGCCCTTGCCAGAGACCCAAGGTGTCAGCTGCTGGGGCCGAGGAGGGGAGCAGGAGGCCCAGTGGCGCCTGGGGTATCAAGGGCAGGAGAGCAGGTGGCTGAGAACCCACCCCAGGGAGGTGGAGAAGCCAGGATCTTCCATGAATTGAGGCTCCAAGCTCCTTGCACATGCCCCATTGTCCCTTCAGATGTTGTTTGCAAAACACAAATTCAAAAATAAAATCGTTAAGAATTTGAAGACAGCGACTGCATAGCACTAAATTCTAAGCATGGGGCCCTTTTCAGCATGGGCCTCTTCTGAGCATGGGCCCTCTGCCACTACACTGGTCACATGTCCATGAAGCCGCTCCTGCTAGCTCCTCCTGAAGTGAGTAGGGTGAAGACTGACCAGCTCAATGGCATACCTGCCTAGCCTCCATACTCCATTAGGAATGGAGTGGGTCTCCTCAACTAGTCTTACAAGAACCTTCAGAATCAGAACCTTGACTACTTCTGTAATCTCGACTCTAACTGGTACCCCTGCCGCAACTATAGGTTCTAGCCAAACTGGACTACTAGCAGCTGCTTTAGAGCACAAGGCTCTTTCTCAAATACCCTTTGCTTCTGCTTCTGCCTGGAATGCTTTCGACTTTTCACCACCACATCCTGCAGCCCCCTCTACTACCTTTCCCTCACTAACTCCATCTTTCAGGTGAATGTTCTAGATGCATCACACATCCTTCGTGGTCTCATATCATGCTGTATTCATCCCACTTGTAGGAATTAAAGGTGCCTGTTATCTGCCTATTCCCACTATAGCTATAAACTCTAAGAAGGCAGAGATTTCATCTTGTTCACTACTATATCTTCAGTGCTTGGCAGAGAATTGGCAAGAGTAGGAAACAGTGACACTAATTAAATGGGTGACCGGTCCAAGCTGTAAGATTCGCAATGTGCTGTCACTGAAAAAAATCACTTTTCCAAGTATCTTATGACTAAATGCTGCAATCTTTTATTCTCTGAGTCATACAAAACACCACTTCCTTTTTTGAGATTGTTTTTAAATCTGTCAGATAATTTGAAGTGGTTGAAGTTTACAGGACTGTCTTCAGATGAAATGAGTGTTTTGCCATCACCACAGTCTCTTATTTCTTCAGTTGAATTTATATCTTAAAGTTTTAAAGAAAAATTCTCTTTGCCATCCTTCATTTGCTTCAAAGGTATTTATGATAACTTCAAGTGGTGGTGGCCCTAGAATTATGATCCTGAAAGGCCTTTGGCTCATTGGCACAGGATTCTGCAAGCAGGACTGTGAACAGGTCGGGGTTCTCCAGGCACGTCAGCGTGCTTAAAGGCTTTTGGCTTAGAAACCCTTTAAATATAAAAATAAATAAAGTGAACATTAGTTATATCTGCTCCCGCTGAGTACTCAGACATAAAACCCTTTCATTTTCTGAGAACCCTAAAGAGACAACTTGGGATTCACCTGAATCATTCGTCATTGGCTCCTAAGAGAGAGAAAAAAATTAGGCAGCTGTGCAGCACGTGGAGGGAAGGGGAGTCAGATGCCTTTGCTGCCCCTTCCCTTCAGGTCTGGGAGTAGGAAGAGCCCTTCTTTGTGTTCTGAGGTCAGAATCCAGAGCCCCAGCAAGAGCTAAAACATGCAGCAGCCCTCTGAGCTTTTTGCCATCCAGCATTCACATTGACTTGGCTTTGAGGCCAACAATGGAAAGCTAGAGTTAGATTTTTCAAACTGTGCCTTGTATAAATGTTCTTGCTGTCTGAAGGCTATTTTGAAAGTATATTTAGGCTTCTGGTCCTCTTCTGAAATTGTGGTTTTAAAAAATATTTAGCTTGTTTGGTAAGGATAAACTTATGAAACAATTTACCTCTTCTCTTCTCTTTTTAAGTAATAGTGTAAGTTTTGCCCAGTAGCAATGTGTTGGTTGTAAACTACACACTGTCTATAAAGGAAAGTAAGCCATGATCATGTTGTTTTCTGGAGGAAGAAGACACATTATATTTGTTTGACTTGACCCAGATGAACATAACCACAAGGACAGAGAAACAATTTGTAACTTCTACAGCTTATTACTTTGTTTCTCTAACATTTGTTTATTATTCCTATTTTTCAATATCTCTTCCTACCTATAACATTAACTGTGAGTCACAAACTGTATGCATGTTTCTTCTGTAACAATGAAACAAAGTGGTCAAGAGTACACACAGCCTCCAGACTGCCTGGATTCGAATCTGGACTTCACCTGGCATAGTAGCTGTGAGTCCTTGGGCCTCTCTGAGTCTCAGTTTCCTCATCTATAAAAAGGGGGTAATAGTAGTACATGCCTCACAGGGTTGCTGTGTGGTACTATTACATGAGTTAATATGTTTGCAAAGTACTTAGAGCAGTACATTACATATATTTAGCACTATAGAAGTATTAGCTATCAAAGTCATTGTCTCTTGTTTTTTTTTTAAGATTGGTACCTGAGCTAACAACTGTTGCCGATTTTCCTTTTGTTCTGCTTTTTCTCCCCAAATTCCCCCAGTACATAGTTGTATATTTTAGTTGTGGATCCTTCTAGTTGTGGCATGTGGGACGCCACCTCAACATGGCCTAATCAGCGGTGCCATGTCCACGCCCAGGATCCAAACCAGCAAAACCCTGGGCCACCAAAGGGGAGTGCATGAACTTAACCACTCGGCCACAGGGCTGGCCCCCCAAATCATTATCTCTTAATATATCACTGGAATGTTAACATTTGATCAAGAGTCTATAATTTAAAATACATATGTGGGGCTGGCCCCGTGGCCTAGTGGTTAGGTTGGGCATGCTCTGCTTCAGTGGCCCAGGTTCACTTCCCAGGTGTGGACCTACACCACTCATTGGTGGCCATGCTGTAGCAGGGACTCACATACAAAATAAAGGAGGATTGACACAGATGTTAGCTCAGAGCAAATCTTCCTCAAGCACAAAGAGGAAGATTAGCAAGAGATGTTAGCTCAGGGCAAATCTTCCTCAGAAAAAAATAAAATATATATGTATGTGAGGGAGAAATATATATATATATATATATATATATATATATATATATATATATATAATTGTGATATCTAGTCCCAAAGATGGCAGCCAAAAATTCCCCCATTCTCTGTACATGCATGTTGTGCCTCCCATAAAGATGTGAAATCTGTTTCCTCTCCCCTTGACTGTGGGTTGGCCTTATGATTTACTTTGACATAAAATGTGGCAGACATGATACTGTATCACTTCTAATGCTAAGCCTCAAGAGGCTTGGCAGCTTCCATTTCTTCTCTCTTAGAACCTAGCTGCCACATTGTAAGGAAGTCCAGGCTATCTTGCTAGAGAGAAAGAGACCATGTGGAGAGCTCTGAAGGATGAGACACCATGTGGAAAAGGAGGCCATGTGGAGAACAGAGGTGCTTCAGCTGAGCTCTTACTGGAATGTAACCATATGAGCGACAGTAATTGATAACGTGGAGCAATGGTTGTTTAAAGTTACTCAGTTTGGGGATAGTTCATTATGCAGCAACAGACAACTGGTTCCACTATATATAGAGATAAAGACTAACAGTTCTTAAATGAGGGTGATTCTGTCCCCTGCCAGAGGACATTTGGCAAGGTCCAGAGACATTTTGGTTGTCACATCTGAGAAGTGAGACATGATGCTACTAGCATTTAGTAGGTAGAGACCAAGGATAATGCTGCTAAACATCCTACCATGCACAGGACAGTCTTCCACGATATAATTATCTGGAACAAAATGTCAATAGTGTCAAGATTGAGAAACCCTGATATGGATAGCTAGATAATAGATGATACGTAGGTAGGTAGATAGAGAAATAGATAGGATTAAGGGCTATTGAAGTTGGTATACAAGCTGGCCTCTAAGATTTAGTTTTTAAATGTTAAAAAAATAAAAATATTACCAAAAGCTCCCATTGCTTCTCGCAAGGGGAGGACAGGGTCTTGGTTAAGGTGGTTAAGTGTGATTAAGAATGACTACCCTTTGTGAAATCACATGAATCATCTGGCTAACGCCAGCCTGCTCGCTCCATCTCTGGCTCTAAACTGCAGAGCCGCACAGTGGCGGAATTCTGCTCTTGCACCTTCAACCTCCTTAACTCTCCTTAGTCCTGATCACAACTCATAGGTTCCTCAAACAGCAGCACAGTAGGATATAGATCCGTCTCCACTAACCCAGTGCAAGCCTTCGAGCAGTTTCAGACTCAGTACAAACACACATTTGGAAAAGTCATCTGGCCTGTTCCTGAAAGGAAGCATCACTGAGGGCTGAGTCTCTTTTCAGGGAGGGGAGAACTTCAGTGAGCAAGGAGGGGATGTTAATGCACCAACATGGGAGGCAGGCAGGGCACATGACTGAAATGCTCTGGAAGCCACAGGACAAGAGTCAGAAAAGGGTGATGTTGGATAGAAAACCATAGAGAACCAGTTTTTTAATAGACACCTAATGCTAGAGCACTCTGACTTTGGCATGTCAAAGACAGGAATGTGCACGTCAGCCTCCTGACTACTTCCGGGCCTGGCCAGTGAACAGGTGTCTGCTTATGGATAAGGCTAGAGACCTTCTGACCAAGAATTGCAGAGAAGGAAATGGAGGGATCCCTAGTTTCACATATAAAATTTTCCACTACCTCCCAGAACTCTACCTGGACTAGGTCATCAAGAGTAGAAGTCAGCTTTGCCAAGTTAAATGAGAGCTCATGCTATCTTTCTCCTGGGCTTGCCTTCCACTGCCTTAATTACAAAGAATGCCTCAAATACTTCCTCCAAGGGGATCTAGTTCTGCATGTGTGGGGAGCAGCTGTTTGCTTCTACCACTGGAAAAGAAAAACTATCTAAGCTTTGATAGGGCACACTCTAGTAAAAACAACAGCTTTTCTCAAGTTTAAGTAAAATTAACATTTTAGGAAGAAGGCCATCTTTTTCCTGAGCTTTACAGACCTACTGGCATATCATTGCCACCCCATCCTCAGGATAAAATCATTCCTGTTTGATGGGGCCTTAGACTCACTAAAGGAGTTTCCTAGATTCCTGTTAGCATTTTACATAAATGTCTGCTAGTCATTTGGGCAAATAAAAATTGTTGGAATCTTCAATGCACTCTTCTCTCTTTTATTTATGTTATCCTTCAGACCTGGGAGATCCTAATTGCTCGCATGGGCCAGGTACCGGGTAACCCCATAGAATTTAAGGTTGCTTCACCACCATCCTCATATCACATAACTGACCCTTTCATAATAGCTCTCTATCACCAAGAATATTCCTACCTCTGACACTGGGTGTGTTGTTTATACATTATTTTCTAAAGCCAATACTCAGCCCAACACCAACCATTCCACATTTTCCAACCAGCATATGGCAGCTTGGAGTTCAAAGATTGCCTCTCTACTGGGTCTGCCGTACAATCAGGGATCTTCTCCATCACTGACCAGACCACAAGACAAGCTGTAGAGGTTGTTTAATCATGGCACTGGGTTCTGCTCCCACATTAGGCTTTACGCAGGGGAGCTCTTGCCACATTCAGGGTTTCACTGTTAAGGAAACACTTTGTCCCTTAAAGAGAAGGATACTGAGGCACAAGTTCATATTTTCTAAGACATGACTACGTTGATAAGGTTTCATATGCCCATGTTTATCCAATATACTGATATGCATTAGAACATTCTTTCCAGCAAGACTTAAGTAATTAGTTAGTATTCTAGAAACAGTTCTTTGGCTAGTCTTTCAGAAGAGAACTGATTGCTATCTCTCTCTCTGATTTCTAACCGTTGAGCTATTTGTTCAAGGTTGTCAGCTGAATGAATGTGGAAAATGTTCCATTTGGAGAGGTCAAGACTAAAACAGATTCCAATCTCAGATTTACTCAGCTCTAGGGTAGAATTATCTGTTCCCATTTTTCCTAACTCTTGCCAGAAGAAGCAAAAAAAAAAGTGATATTCTGTTTCATCTTAGTTATATTCAGATGATGGGTGAGTTAAGAATTTATCCAATATAGTTGACATCAAGCAGAGAATTAGCCAGAACAATGCCTAGCACACAGTAGGTGTTTAATAAGTATTTGATACTGAAACGACTTACTCATTGACACCAAATTTGGTGGCAGACATGGCATCAGAAGACCTAGCCCCAGAGTGTGCCGTCTGCTGCTTAGGCACTCTGTTCTCACACATCGATTTATTTTTACATGGAAACATTTTTAAAAAATGTTTTCATCTATAATTTTAATATGCAGCCAACTGTGCATAATGTTTAATGACATCCTATTAACAAAGAAACACTTTTAGAAGAACCACAGGGAAGTAACAACTGCTGCTTTTCTCCCCGGTACCTGATGCAAGGTTTCTTGGCGGGGGGTGAATTGGATGACAGCTCTTGCTCGCTTCCAGTGCCCACAGACTGAGTTTCAGGAGGCAAATGTCTTTTGCTATAGCCCGATCCTCAAAACAAAGGTTGGGCTGGCTTTAAGTGCGGTGGAAACAAGACATCAGCATGGGCAACATGAACTGACAGACCCTGCTCAGCCTAAAACCATTTCTAACTCTGATTGGCTGCTCATGGCCTGAAGACTCCCTATCAGGAGGTTTTCCTTTGTGTTAGCATTGCTTTCTCCCCTAGAACCAGTTTAAATTTGCCTTGAGATGGGAAAATTCAGGGTCAGTAAGATCCAACCATGAGGTGCCAAGTCTAATGAATAATGTCTAGCAGCAACAGGAAGTAGGAACAGCTTAAGAGCAATGGAAATCTTGGAGTAGGGAGAGACCCCTGAAGGAAGGGTTGGGCTAATGAGAAGTGTGGAGGTCAGAAGTTAGCTCAGTGACAATCAAATGACCACAAATGTGGTGGCTTAAAACAGCAGAAATTTATTCCTTCACAGTTCTGGAAGCCAGAAGTCCAAAATTAAGGTGCCAGCAGGATTGGATCTTTCTGAAGGCTCTGAGCAAGAATCCATCCCACCTTCTCTCCCAGCTTCTGATGGCTGCTGGCAACCTTTGACATTTCTTGGCTTCTGGCTACATAACTCCAATATCTGCCTCCATCTTCACATGGCTTTCTTCTCTGTGTCCCAAATCTCCCTCTGCTTCCTAAGGACACCAGTCTTTGGATTTAGGGCACACCTTAATCCAGGATGATATCAACTCAAAATCCTTAACTTGATTATATCTGCAAAGACCCCTTTTTCCAATAAAGTCTTATTCACCAATACTGGGGGTTAAGACTTGTGCTATCATTTTAGGGGACACTATTCAACCCACTACACTATTATACATGGTATTGTCAAAAGTTAGCGAGTTAATATACTAAAGACCTTAGCGTATTTCCTGGGGACAGTAAGAGCTCAATAAATGGTCATTATGATTACAAACATGTAAGTCTTCCTTACTTACAAGCTTACATAGAAACAAAGAAATTCCTGTTCTACAGCAAAAGCATGATTACTGCATTTTTAGTGCTTGTATGCCAACATTTTGGCTTCTATTCTCACAGTATTTGTTAGATGGATGCATGTTTGCTGACCTCGTACTTGGTACTAAGACATTTTACAAATATTATTATCTCTCTAATATCTGACAGGTGCAAAGGCAATGATAAACTCAAAAGTGATAGTAATGAGACCTGTAAGATTACTAGGAATGCTAAAATAGAGATTATATATAAAAAAGAAAGATGAGACTTCTGGTCTGGACAAGATGGTGTAGATTTGTCTCTCTCTGCTCCTCCCTACTAAATAAAACTAGAAATCCTGAAAACAACTCAAGAGAGAAACAAAGAAAAACTCCAAAAGGTAGAAGACGGACTACAGGACTGAAGGAACACCACAGTGGCAGGGCATCTTATGAACCACCACCCAACAGAAGAAGACCATGAAGGCCACCCAGACCTGACATTTCCCAACCTCCAACCTATTAAAAGAAAGAGCAGCCCAGATAGGCTCACTCTTCTCTCAGATGGAACGGGAGTTCCACTGACAATATTATGTGTACCTGGCAGAACCAGCAAGGGGAATCAATTAGAAGCCCCACTGACAATAAGTGACCAGAGTGAACACTGGCCATTCTTACCCTGTTTGAGACTCACCTCCCCCACCTAGAGATACCACACAGCCACAAGTCGCTAGCAAAGGGGACCACAACATAAGTGCCAGCTGCAGAAACATTCTCCTTCCCTATTGGGCCTGAGGCTCCCCTCCCTGACTCGGAGATACCATGTGTGTTGGGGCGAGGTCGGGGCAAGATTGGCAAATGGGATCACGTTACAATAAGTGTGTAGCCTGGAACATACTCTCTATCCTCCATAGACAGGGGAGACCGCCACAAGAGGTACCCAGCCCAGGAAGCCTATCTGTCCCTGCAGGCCTAAGACTCTCCCTGCCCCAACTCAGAGACACTCAGAAGAAGTCTCACAACAAGCACCCAGCTAGGGAGGCACTTTCCATCCCCCAGGGACAGGAGCCTGCTGTAACAAGCACCAGGAAACACCACTCATCCCTGAAGCAGGGCGGTTCCCTTTCCCCACCTATAGGCTCCAGGCAGCCCAAGCTGAGTAAACTTCTTCAGCTCCCTTGCAGGTCACCAGCAAGGATCAGTGGGAGCCCCAGTGACATTAGATAAACCAAGTGGACAAAAATAGCACCACAAAAACTGAAAATTATGTTGTCATTGGAACCACAGCCCAATAAGTAGGCCAGAACCTGTGTGCTAAATCTAAACAAAGTAACTCTCTGCTAAAATTGAAAAGCTAAAGTGCATCCACATCTCCTACTGTAATAGCCAAAAGGTCCAGGATTTGAAAATTGAAAATTACTTCACATCAGGAACCAAGAAAATCACAACTTGAAGGAAAAAAGACATTTAACTGGTGCCAACACTGAGATAAATCAGAATTTGGAATTATTTGACAAAGGTTTTAAAGCAATCATCATACAAATGACTCAGCAAGCCATTACAAATTATATTGAAACAAATGAAAAATAATTAAAAATCTCAGCAAAGATACAGAAGTTATTAAAAGAACTAAATGGAAATTAAGAACTGAAAATTGTAATAAGGGAAATAAAAACTTGCTGGATGGGATCAATAGTAGGGTGGAGATGACAGAATATGGAATCAGTGAACTTGAGGACAGAACAGCAGAATCTACTGAAATGCTTTCAAACCACATATCTGACAAAGGACTTTTATCCAGAATAAAGAAAGAAATCTCAAAATTCAACAGTAAAGAAATAATCCAATTAGAAAATTGGCAAAAGACATAAACAGGCATTTCACCAAAAGAGGATATACAGATGGCAAATAAGCACATGAAAAGATGTTCAACATCATTAGCCATTAGAGAAATGCAAATTAAAACCACAATGAGAAAATACCACACCTATCAGAAGGGCTAAAATAAAAAATAGTGGTAACACCAAAATACTGACAGGGATGTAGAGAAACTGGATCACTCATACATTGCTGTTAGGAATGTAAAATGATACAGCCATTCTGAAAAACAGTTTGACCCTCTCTTAAATGAACTAAACATTAAATTGCCATATGACCCAGCAATTGCACTCAAAACATGAAAGTTTAAATTCACACAAAAACCTGTACACAAATGTCTAAAAGTGGAAAATAACCCAAATGTCCTTAAATGGTTGAATGGTTAAACAAATGGTGGTACATTCATATCACTGAATACTACTCAGCAATAAAAGGGAAGAGACTGTTGATACATGTAACAACTTTGACGAATGTCTAGAGAGTTACGCTAAGTGAAAAAAAATAAGCCCATCACAAATGGCTGCATACTGTACTATTCCAGTTATATAACATTTTGAATATAAAATTTCAGAAATGGAGAGCAAATTAGTGGTTTCCAGGGGTCAGATGAAGGGAGGTAGGGTGGTGGATGTATCCATAAAAGGGAAACAGAAGGGATCCCTGTGGTGATGGAACAGTTCTGTTTCTGGACTGTATCAATGTCAATATCCTGGCTATGATGCTGTACTATAGTTTTGCAAGATGCTACCATTGGGGGAAACTGAGTAAAGGGTACACAGGGTCTCTTGTATTATTTCTTACAACTGCATGTAAATCTACAATTATCTCAAAATAAAAAGTTTAAATAAAAAAGATGCAAGATGATGACCATTGCACATGCAAGTGGAATGAATTGTAGGAATATTCCTCCAAAGCAAAGGGCAAATCCTGTGACAGTATGAAAAGTGCTTTGCTTGTGCAGCCGATGGTAAACTACAAGAGAGGAGGGAACAAAATTGACCAAATACAGGAACTCACAGAGAGTCGACCTGTGTCACCTGCAGGTGCATGGTAGCCTTGATGGTAGTTAGGGAGAAAGCCAGGGTTAGGCTTTGGAACTTAAAGACTCACCTGAGGGAACCCTTGCCTCCAATCTTAGGTAGTTCTGTAGAGTCAGAGTCTATTCCAATCTGAACAATACCAAAATGACTGGTGGGGGTAGTACGAGTGTGGATATGGGGATGCTAAGCATCCCACACATTTGTCATGGAGCCCACCAAGAATGAGGTTACCAACTTCAGTGGCTGTTCCATATCAATGGAACACGGGGAAAAGCCATCTGAGAGAACACATTGCAGCACATAGAACAAAAAGCTGATCAAATTTATAGGTTGGAAGGACCACCTTACAATCCTATTGGTAGAAATGCTTTCAGGAACTTCAAACCTAAACCTATGTGGTTTACTCACTTTGGACTAACACACAATTGACCATAGGAACAGTCTTCCAGATCCTTGCTCACTCATAAGGAGAGTAGTTTTTTTACTTCATAGATTTATAGACATGATCCCCTACAAGGTCTGCTTTTAAATTGAAGTAAACCACAAACTGTCATCTTTACAATCCTCAAATTCTCCAACTTTAGTTTAGCACTCAAGGGAGTCAGTTGGCTGTGGAGAGAGAAAGTGAGAGCTTGTCTGGGAGGAAAAAAGGCCCCAAATGACAAAGAGCTTTCTAGAATGAGAAACCATAGTTGGAACATGGGTTTGGGCTTAATCCAGGCCTCTGCTGATGTGGGGCTGCAGAAACAGAACCCAGAATTCCTGACATGGCAACTAATTTTGCCCCCAAACCACTAGTGAGTGCTCTCCAACTTTGCGGGAGAGTTATCCTAGATATCACAGAAAAAGGAGAAATCTAAAAACATTTTTCTGCACTGAAAAGAAAAGTTTTTGGCAATGGGAGATTTGGAAACAGCAAGAAGAAATGCACTGGACATTTCTTTGTCATCTCACAGGAACTCTGAGGGGAATTTTGGAGTCCTGCTTGGTATTAGGAGATAAAAGGAGGGCATGACATTCTTCCACCTCTCATCTGGGGATGGAGGCCTCCTCAGTGCCAAATGGCACAAAAGCTCTCTTCCTTGTCTTTAAAAATATGCTTCTCCCAAGGAGGCGTGACCAAGATGGTGGAGTGAGTAGTCTTCTTTGTCTCTCCCCCTTCGAATCTACAACTAATTGGACATTCGCCGGTTAACAAAGGATATCCAGATAGCATCTCAAGACGCCTGAGAGACCCGTGCTGCTATACATCGGGAGGCGGATGGACTTCTCCCTGGGATGAGGCGGAGATAGGTGAAAAATCTCCTACCCCCGACCCCCAGACAGCCTAGTACCTGCAAGAGGATCTCTTCCAGCGGACTCCACCATAGCATCACCACGCACCAAGGGCGGGAGTGTGCACTCACTGGCAGAGCGACAGTGGAAACAGGTGACTACAGCCCTACCTAAGCCTCCCATGATTACACCTAAGCCCAGGGGGAAACTCCAGGGTCCCGCACCACCGGCAAGGAAAGCCTCTGCTTGCCATTAGCAGAGAGGCCCCGTCAAGCATTCAGAACACTGGGAAGCTCCCAAAGAGCAGAACTCCCCACAAGGCAGCAGCCTGCTAGCTGCTGCCAGGCCCATGGACTCCGGCCATGTCCCAGAAGGGGCAAGGGCTCCCAGATATTCCGTGGGAGTGGGTTGGGGCTGGGTGGAGCTCCAGTGGGATGGCTACGTGGCCCAGGGGGGAACACCATGTTCCCACAGAAGCCTCAGCGAAAGCCTCTGCACAGCACTAGTGGAGAGGTCCCAGCCAGCAATCACAAGGCTGGAAGGCCCTGGGGCAAAAGTAGCACAGCTGTGGGGGGGGGGGGGTAACCACAGACTGCAGAAGATACCCATAGCTCTGCTGGGACCTATAGTGGACAAGTGTGATCTTGTGGGCTCTGACAGTGACAGAGCTGCGATTATAGGTGATCCTGCTCCTGGCTGCTGGGAGAGCCCATAACACCACTGCAGACCCCAAGGAGGGAGTGCATCTAGGTGGTCTGCAACAGTAGGCACCAGCAGCCTGAGGCCCCCTTGTGATTGTCCCCACAACTGACGAGGGACCCCACAGGACCACTGTGACTACGAGAAGGGGCCCAGGTCCAGTCAGTAACAGATGACAGGGTTCCTGGTTGGTGCAGTCTAAACATCTGCTCCCCCCCTACACCAGTTGCAACAAGTGGAAGCAGTAACTAAACTCTATCTCTATGCGGAGGCACAAATCCATGCCATCAAGCAGTATAAAAAATATATTAAATCTCCAGAACAGAAGGAAAATGATAAGTACCCAGAAAACAATCCCAAAGACAATGAAATCTATAACCTAAATGACGATGATTTCAAAACAGCCATTATTAAATAACTTAACGAGTTAAAAGAGAATTCAGATAGACAACTCAATGAGTTCAGGAGCTATGTCACAAAAGAGCTTGATACTATAAAGAAGAACCAATTAGAAATACTGGAGATGAAGAACACAATGGAGGAGATTAAGAAAAATCTGGACTCTCTGAACAGTAGGGTCTATAATATGGAGGACAGAATTAGAAATTTGGAAGATAGGAATATAGAAATGCTGCAGACAGAGGAAGAGAGAGAACTAAGACTAAAAAGAAATGAAGAAACTCTCCAAGAATTATCTGACTCAATTAGGAGATGCAACATAAGGATTATAGGTATACCAGAGGGAGAAGAGAAGGAGAAGAGGGCAGAAGGCCTGTTCAAAGAAATAATGGCTGAAAACTTTCCAAACTTGGGGAGAGAGATAGAACTTCATGTGACAGAAGCCAATAGATCTCCAAACGTTATCAATGTAAGAAGACCAACCCCAAGGCATATAGTAGTGAAGCTAGCAAAAGTCAACGACAAAGAGAAAATACTAAGGGCAGCCAGGCAGAAGAAAATAATCTACAAAGGAACCCCCATGAGGTTATCAGCAGACTTCTGAGGGGATATCTTACAGGCTAGAAGAGATTGGAATGAAATATTCAAAACTCTGAAGGGCAAAAACCTGCAGCCAATAATACTCTACCCAGTGAAAATATCCTTCAAATACGATGGAGAAATAAAAACTTTCCCAGATAAACAAAGTTAAGGGAGTTCATTGCCACAAGACCTCCTCTTCAAGAAATGCTCAGGAAGAACCTCATACCTGAAAAATCAAAAAAAGGAAAGGGGTTACAAAATCCAAAACAAAGGAGATAAGCAGAAGGACAATAACAGAAAGTAGCAGCTTTCCATCAGAACAGGTTAGCAAAAGTTAAATAAAATATCAAAGATAAATGGAATGGAAACACTAAGAATAAATATAACCTAGTCATTTTAACCACAAACTCACAACACAAAAAGGAAGAGGAAAAAAATCTGACAATAACAACCCAGAAGGGGAAGAGAAAAGGGATGGAACGTTTTAATTTAAGGAAATAAGAGGCTATCAGAAAAAGGACTATCTCATCTACGAGATGTGTTATACAAACCACCTGGTAACCACTAAACAAATAACAAGAATTAAGACACAAATTACAAATAAGAAGAAAGCCAATACAGCAATTTACCTACTTGAATTAGGAATCCAAAAATCATGGGATGAGAAACAAAGGAAATGCCAAAGAACTGAAAAACAAGTGATAAAATGGCAGCAGTAGGCCCCCACGTTTCAATAATCACTCTAAATGTAAATGGATTGAACTCTCAAATCAAAAGACACAGAGTGGCAGGATGGATCAAAGAACAAGATCCAACAATATGCTGCCTCCAGGAAACACACCTCAGCCCCAAAGACAAACACAGACTCATAGTGAAGGGATGGAAGACAATACTCCAAGCTAATAATGAACAAAAGAAAGCAGGTGTTGCCATACTTATATCAGACAAAGTAGGCTTCAAAGCAAAACAGATAAAGAAAGACAAAGAGGGGCAGTATGTAATGATAAAAAGGACACTCCACCAAGATGACATAACACTTATAAATATATACACACCCAACACAGGAGCACCAAAATTTGTAAATAAACTATTAACAAAACTAAAAGGAGACATCAACAACAATACAATAATAGTAGGGGACCTCAACACCCCATTAACACCAATGGATAGATCATCCAGACAGAAAATCAACAAGGAAATTATAGAATTAAATGAAAAATTAGACCAGATGGACTTAATAGATATGTATAGAACACCTCATCCAAAAACAGCAGGTTACACATTCTTCTCAAGCGCGCATGGAACATTCTCAAGGATAGACCATATCTTGGGAAACAAAGCAAGCATCAATAAATTCAAGAGGGTTGAAATAATATCAAGCATCTTTTCAGATCATAATGCTATGAAACTAGAAATCAACTATAAGAATAAAGCTGGGAAAGGGGCAAAAATGTGGAGACTAAACAACATGCTACTGAACAAACAATGGATTATTGAAGAAATTAAAGAAGAAATCAAATATTATCTGGAGACAAGTGAAAATGAAAACACGCCATACCAACTTATTTGGGATGCAGCAAAGGCAGTCCTAAGAGGGAAATTCATTGCAATACAGGCTCACCTCAATGAGCAAGAAAAATCTTACATAAACAACCTCAAACAACACCTAACAGAATTAGAAAAAGAAGAACAAACAAAGCCCAAAGTCAGTAGAAGTAGGGAAATAATAAAAATTAGAGCAGAAATAAATGATATTGAAACAAGAGACAGCAGAAAGGATCAATGAAACACAGAGTTGGTTCTTCGAAAAAATTAAGAAAATTGATAAACCCTTAGCCAGACTCACTAAGAAAAAAAAAGAGAAGTCTCAAATAAATAAAATTAGAAATGAGAGAGAAGAAATACAACTGATACTGAAGAAATACAAAGGATCATAAGAGAATACTATGAAAAACTATATGCCAACAAATTGAACAACCTAGAAGAAATGGATAAATTCCTAGACTCATACAACCTCCCCAAAGTGAATCACGAAGAAATAGAGAATCTGAATAGACCAATCATAAGTAAAGAAATAGAAACAGTAATCAAAAACCTTCCCAAAAATAAGAGCACAGGACCAGACGGCTTCTCTGGAGAATTCTACCAAACATTCAAAGAAGATTTAATACCTATCCGTCTCAAACTATTCCAGAAAATTGAGGAAGATGGAACACTCCTTAACACATTCTATGAAGCCAACATAAACCTGATCCCCAAACTTGACAAGGACAACACAAAGAAGGAAAACTACAGGCCAATATCACTGATGAACATAGATGCAAAAATCTTCCACAAAATTTTGGCAAACCAAATACAGCAATACATCAAAAAGATTATACACCATGATCAAGTGGGATTTATACTAGGGACACAGGGATGGTTCAACATCTGCAAGGCAATCAACGTGATTCACTACATTAAAAAAATGAGAAACAAAAACCACATGATCATCTCAATAGATGCTGAGAAAGCATTCGACAAGATCCAACATGCATTTATGATAAAAACCCTCAATAAAATAGGTATAGAAGGAAAGTACCTCAACATAATAAAGGCCATATATGACAAACCCACAGCCAACATCATACTCAACGGACAAAAACTGAAACCCATCCCTCTCAGACAGGAACAAGACAAGGGTGCCCAATTTCACCACTCTTATTCAACATAGTACTGGAGGTGTTGGCCAGAGCAATTCGGCAGGAAAAAGGAATCCAAATAGGCAATGAAGAAGTAAAACTCTCGCTGTTTGCAGACGACATGATCTTATATATAGAAAACCCCGAAGAATCCATAATAAAACTATTAGAAACAATCAACAACTACAGCAAAGTTGCAGGGTATAAAGTCAACATACATAAATCAGTAGCATTTCTATACGCTAACAATGAACTAACAGAAAAAGATCTCAAGAACTCAATCCCATTCACGATTGCAACAAAAAGAATAAAATACCTTGGGATAAATTTAACCAAGGAAGTAAAAGATCTATACAATGAAAACTACAAGACTTTCTTGAAAGAAATCGATGACGACATAAAGAGATGGAAAGACATTCCATGCACATGGATTGGAAGAACAAACATAGTTAAAATGTCCATACTACCTAAAGCAATCTACAGATTCCACGCTATCCCAATCAGAATCCCAATGACATTCTTTACAGAAATTGAACAAAGAATCGTAAAATTCATATGGGGCATCATAAGACCCTGAATTGCTAAAGCAATCCTGAGAAAGAAGAACAAAGCTGGAGGCATCACAATCCCTGACTTCAAAGCATACTACAAAGCTACAGTAATCAAAACAGCATGGTACTGGTACAAAAACAGGTGCACAGATCAATGGAACAGAATTGAAAGCCCAGAAATAAAACCACACATCTATGCACAGTTAATCTTCAACAAAGGATCTGAGGGCCTACAATGGAGAAAAGAAAGTCTCTTCAACAAATGGTGCTGGGAAAACTGGAAAGCCACATGTAAAAGAATGAAAATCGACCATTCTTTTTCACCATTCACTAAAATAAACTCAAAATGGATCAACGACCTAAAGATTAGGCCTGAAACAATAAGTCTTCTAGAAGAGAATATAGGCAGTACACTCTTTGACATCAGTTTCAAAAGAATCTTTTCAGACACCATAACTCCTCAGATGAGGGAAACAATAGAAAGAATAAACAAATGGGACTTCATCAGACTAAAGAACTTCTTCAAGGCAAGGAAAAACAGGATTGAAACAAAAAAACAGCCCACTAATTGGGAAAAAATATTTACAAGTTGTTTATCCAACAAAGGGTTAATCTCCATAATATATAAAGAACTCACACAGCTCAACAACAAAAAATCAACCCAACCAAAAAATGGGCAGGGGACATGAACAAACATTTCTCCAAAGAAGATATATGTATGGCCAATAGACACATGAAAAGATGCTCATCATCACTAATCATCAGGGAAATGCAAATCAAAACTACACTAAGATATCACCTTACACCTGTTAGAATGGCAAAAAATATCCAAAACCAAGAGTGACAAATGTTGGAGAGGCTGTGGAGAAAAAGGAACCCTCATACACTGTTGGTGGGAATGCAAACTGGTGCAGCCACTATGGAAAACAGTATGGAGACTTCTCAAAAAGTTAAAAATAGAAATACCTTATGACCCAGCCATCCCACCACTGGGTATCTATCCTAAGAACCTGAAATCAGCAATTCCAAAAGTCCCATGCACCTCTATGTTCATCGCAGCATTATTCACAATAGCCAAGTCATGGAACCAACCTAAGTGCCCAGCAACTGATGATTGGATAAAGAAGATGTGGTATATATATAAAATGGAATATTACTCAGCCATAAAAAGGACAAAGTCGTCCCATTCACAACAACATGGATACACTTGAGGGTATTATGTTGAGTGAAATAAGACAGACAGAGAAAGACAAACTCTGTATGACTCCACTCATAGGTGGTAGTTAACATATAGGCAAAGAGAACTGATTGGTGGTTACCAGGGGAAAGCGGGGGTAGGGGGAGGGCACTAAGGGTGAAGTGGTGTACCTACAACATGAGTAATAATAATGTACAACTGTAATTTCACAAGGTTGTTAACTATCATAATCTTAATTAAAAAAAAATATGCTTCTCCCACTCCGAAGAGACTCAAGATGTGCAGTTAGGTAACTTATATTTCTTTTAGAGATTGTGATAATGGCTGTGATGTCATGGATAATAACTTTGTAGGGCAGTATTTTCTAAAGACACTTTAAGTGTAAACTGTCCAACGTCAAATAAGTTTGTGAAATGCTGCGTCATCTACTTTTTAAACAACAAATTAAGTCCTGGGAAAGGTACATAGTTAAGAATTCTGTGTAAATTTGTTTAACTTGGCTTGTCAAAAATTTATTTGATCACACATCCCTGTCAAAGTATAATTTTCAAAAAGTTAATGACTGTCATGCAAACAAAAAGTTAATGACTATCATACAAACATGGCGACCATATGTCAAAAATTTATTTAACAATAAGATTTATTTAACTTGTTAATGTGGATATATATCAGTGGGATGGTAAAGTTGGTTCAAAGGAAGATCTGAGAAAGTAGTATACACAGTCACTGAAAGAAAGAACGTTGAACAAGATTGCTAAATTCCTGGATTATACAACAGGTAAATGTCTTAAAGGCCAATAAATAAATTAACTATTGGGATTATCTTTTTCATCGGAAAGAAATTATTTGCATTTCTACTGAACGAAACTCATTGGCAACTTCTGCAAGTTAATCTGTAACCTTACAGAATCTTTGCCTTAATCAACAGTAAATAGTGAGTCAAACCATGATATGTTCTTCTAGAGCAATGGTTCTCAAAGTGTGCTCCCCAGACCAGCAGCACCAGCATCATCCAAGATCTTATTAGAAATGCAATTTCTTGAGCCTCACTCAAGACCAACTGAATCAGAAACTCTGGGATAGGACACTGTGTTTTAACCAGCCCTCCAGGTTATTCTGACACATATGAAAGTTTGAGAACCACTGATCTAGAGAATTAATCCTCAGGCAGTATGAGTATATTGCCAATATACTCCAGTATGACTTTGCAAAGATATGTAGTCATCTTTTTGCCTATTCCTAAGTTTTGCATAAATTTTCTTAGCCTATTTTTCAGTATCGCACTCTGGAAATGTGAATGTATAATGAATAAAAATCATCCATATGTTTAGAAAAAGTTAGACCTTTATTATTTTCTGCTTCATCCTACTTTGAGTAACGGTTCAAGTCACACCTTCTCCAAGAAAACATTCTAATGCTTTTAGTCTTCTCCAATCTCTTTCCTCCTTAACC
Organism: Equus asinus; assembly: GCF_041296235.1. NCBI lineage: Eukaryota > Metazoa > Chordata > Mammalia > Perissodactyla > Equidae > Equus > Equus asinus. The sequence goes on from NC_091820.1 coordinate 41,657,300, forward strand.
ATCTATAGATTCTTAATTCACACAGTTTAATTATTAGTTTAACACAGTGCTAATAATTTCATGTGTGTTAATTTTACCCCCATGTTGAAAACTGCATTGAAAACTTCATGAAGCCAACAGTTGTGACTTTAAGCCCCTCTTCTCAATCCAAACTTTAATGTAGTTACAGAATCATAGATTCTCAGGATTGGAAGGTACTTTGAACATCAACTTGTCTAGCTGACCATATGATATTAGAATTCTGTTCTCATCTGTGGTAGGCAGAATTCTAAGATGGCCCCCAAGATTTCCACTCCACTGCTCCAGTGTACACAACGGACATAATCCCTGGGCATTGAATGTGATTGATTTTACTCCCATAATCAAGTTATGTTATGTGGTGCAATTGACCTTAAGATAGAGAGATTATCCAGGTGGCCCAACCTAATTACATGAGCCCTTTAAAAGGAGTTTCCTTTAACTGGTCACAGAAGAAGTCAGAGACTCAAAGCACAAGAAGCATTCAACATGCCATTGCTGACTTAAAGATGGAAAAAGACACACAACACAAAATGTGGGCAGCCTCTAGGAGCTGAGAGCAACCCTTAGCTAACAGCCAACAAGTAAATGGAGACCTCAGTCCTACAACCACAAGGAGCTAAATTCTGACAAGAATTAACTTTGAAGCAAATTTTTCCTTAGAACCTCTGGATGAGAATTCAGCCTATCACCTTGATTTCAGCTTTGTGACACACTGAGCAGAGAATCAGTCATGTAGTGCTGGATTTTGACCTACAAATCTGTAAGCAAATAAATGTGTGTTGCTTTAAGCCACTAAGTTTATAGCAATTTGTTATGCAACTATAGAAAACTAATATATTATTTTGCCAAAAGGTAAGTTAGCTGCTTTTTCTTCTTCTTCTTCTCTTCTTCTTCTTCTTCTTGGTGAGGAAGATTGGCCCTGAGCTAACATCTGTTCCCAATCTTCCTCCATGCTTGAGGAAGATTGTTGCCGAGCTAACATCTGTGCCAATCTTCCTCTGTTTTTCATGTGGGTTGCTGCCACACCATAGCTGGATAAGCAGTGCTAGGTCTGTGCCCAGGATCAAAACCCACAAACTCCAGGTTGCCAAAGCGGAGCAGTGAACTTAATAACTACGCCACTGGGCTGCCCCCAAGTTAGCTTCCTCTTCAATACTTGAGGCAACAAGAACTCACTCTCTGTAATACCCAGGGTCACCTGTACTTTTCACTCCTATAAGACACCCCATTCCAACTTTGGACAGCTCTGACCTTTAGAGAGTGCTTGATCACATCGAACATCCATCATATTGATCCACCCATCAATACTCTGTTTACTCTTGTCTTAATCTGTTCAAGCTACTATAACAGAATACCATAGACTGGGTGGTTTAAAAACAACAGACATTTATTTCTCATCGTTCTGGAGGCTGGGAAGTTCAAGATCGAGGTGCTAGCAGATTCAGTGTCTGGTGAGAGTCAGCTTCCTGGTTCATAGCTGGCACCTTTTCACTGTGTCCCCAAATGGTGGAAGGGATGAGGGAGCTCTGAGGAGCCTCTTTTGTAAGACACTAATCCCATTCATGAGGGTGCCCTCATGGCCTAATCACCTAACAGGGTCCTATCTCCTAATGCCATCACATTGAGGGTTAGGATTTCTACATATGAATTTGGGGGAAGACACAAACATTCAGTCTATAGAAACTCCTTAGAGCCATACAATGCAAGTATGAGTTTGCTTCCACTTGCCTCCATCCTTCTTTGTGACTGGTTCTATCACACAGTGCTGTGAGCCCCACATAGTCCTGGGTAGAAGGTTCCATAGTACCCATGGCTGACCATCTGGACTCAGAGACTCCAAGTAGCTTCCAAGCCTGTGTTCATTCAAATACACTACAATTTATATCAGAGAAATTTCTCATCACTATGCTGCCTCTGTATGGAGTATCAGGATAAGCTAAGTTGTATTAGAGAAGTTATCAGCAGACTTTCTCTGTATAGTAAATAATTTCATTCTTCGAGGGCCATACAGGCTTTGTTACAACTACTCTGCCATTAGAGCACAAAAGCAACCATGGACAATATGTAAACAAATAGGCGTGTTTGTGTCCCAATAAAACCTTATTTATAAAACAGGCTACAGGCTGGCTTTGGCCTACAGGCTGTAGTTGGCCACTCCTACTGCAGTGTGGCTTTAGAGAGTTTCACACCAGCAATTAAATTTAAATGCATACCTTAGGAGTAGCATATATCCCTTTAACTCACAATTTATTGGTCAGTATTAAACATGTGGTCCCATCCAGCTACAGAGAGCAAGGAAGTATAATCCCACTGTGTTCCCAGAAGGAAGAGAGCTGGAAATATCTGGTGAATAATATGAAGGACTACTACATGTCTTAAAGTTCCATTCTTGCATCCTCTCTTCTCCACTACAAAGTAAACCCCTCAAGGGCAAGAGCCTTATCTGATATATGGAGCCAAACAAATGTAGTAGATGTGCATAAATACGTCTGGTTGATGGATAAGGCAAAAGAGAGACGCAGAGGGAAGGAAAAAGGGATTACAAAAAAGCCAGTGGACAGGGTAGTGATTGTAGTAGTAAAGGGGAAAAGGATTACCACTATTGGTAGTGAAGCTCTTTATGGTGATTATACTGTTAATGCTAGTAGTGGTGATGTTCTTAAAAGACCAATCTATACTCCTATATTCATCTTCCATTCAATCCTCAACTCATTTCAATATGGCTCTTCCCCCAACCTGCAATTCCCTGAAACCACTCTTGCTAAGGTCATAAGTGACCTCCTATTTCCAAAACTTATTTAAGAAGCATGTTTCTTTTTTTTAACACTATTTTTTTTTTAAAGATTGGCACCTGAGCTAACAACTGTTGCCAATCTTCTCCCTTTTTTTTCTGCTTTATTGCCCAAACCCCCCCCCCCAGTACATAGTTGTATATCTTAGTTGCAGGTCCTCCCAGTTGTGGGATGTGGGGACGCCGCCTCAACGTGGCCTGACGAGCGGTGCCATGTCTGCGCCCAGGATCCGAACCCTGGGCTGCCGCAGCGGAGCGTGTGAACTTAACCACTCGGCCACGGAGCCAGCCCCCTAAGAGGCACGTTTCTTAATCCTTATCTTACTGAACTTCTTTGCTATATGTGACACCCCCAAACATTACCTCCTTGAAATTTTTGACTACACACACCTCTGTGACTTTCATGGTTCTCCTCTGTGTCTCTCCAATCGTCCTCTGAACTTCTCCTACTCTTCCAACCCCTTAAATATTAATGTTTCTTAGGACTCATCCTCCTCCCTCCGCTCTGCCCTCTTCTAACTCTGCTACCATCACCTGAACGGTCTTACCCACTCACATAGATTCCACCACCATCTGTAATGCTATTGATTCCCATACCCATGTCTCCCATCCATACTTCTTCCCAAGTTTCAGAATCATGCGTCCAATTTTCACTCTCATGCTTTCACCAGGAGGTCCTATGGATATTTCAAATGAAGCACGGCAGAAAGTACACTTCTGTCATATCTCAGTGGTTTCAACGCCATCTACACAGTCATCCAAGCTAGAAACCTGGGAGGTATTATGTACTCTTCCTCCCTACTCCCATCTCCCTGTCTAGCCTAAATATTTCTTTCTCTTCCTTCCTTTCCAAGCTACTGCCCTGGACTATATCCTTATCAACTTTCACCTAGATTACAAACAGCTTTTTAAATTATTTCCCTAATTCTTTTGGATTTATTGTGAGATATTTCATACAGAAAACTATAGCAATAAATATAAGGTACATCCATGCATCCACCATCTAGCTTTATCAAATCTTAATTTGATGTAATATTCGTATCTGATTTTTAAAGAAAATAATGATAGATCTAGGTGAAGCCCCATGTATTACTTGTTACCGCCTCCATGCTCATTTCCTTCCCTCTCCTCCCAGAGGTAACCAGCATCATGAATTTAGAATTTATCATTATCATGCAAGCTTTAGTTAAATTGTTACATTTGTATACATCTCTAGAACATATATAGTATTATTTTTCAGGTTTTAAACATTATATAAATGAGACCAAGCCACATGAATCTTCCTAAAATTTGCTTTCGTCACTCAGTATTACGTGTTATAAAACACAATTGCAGGCACCCAGAAGACTTCAATTGGGTTTATATGTTGATATTTTATACAGCAAACTTTATGCATCCTCTTATTTGTTCTAGTAATTTATCTGTAGCTTCTCTTGAATTTTCTATGTAGACTATCACACAATCTGCAAATAAAGACAGTTTGTCTCGTCTTAATCCAGTCGGATGCATGTTGTTTGTCTTGACTTTTTACATTGGTTTGTATCTCCAGTTTTATGTTGGACAGAAGCATTTATTAATGCTTATTGAGATCCTGACTTTATGGGAATGTGTCAAAAGTCTCACAATTAAATATATGCTTACTCTAAGCTTTGGATGGATACATTTGATTAAATTTCATCAAATGTTTTCTCTGCTCTAGTGACATAATCATATGACTATTTTCTTTATTAGTGTGATACACCACATTAATAGATTTTTCATTAATGAATTATTATTTCATTTCTGGAATAATATCTACCTGGTTGATGTCTTAAAATGTTCCTAGGATTTGTTTTAATCAGGTATGGTAAGGTGACAGATGTGGAGACAACTGCCTTTGAAAGAAGAGTTTATTACAATTTCCAAGAGGAGAGGGCATGGCATACAATACTAGGCCACATGGGGGAAGTACCAGGGTCAGTCAAGAGGCAGAAGGAGTGAGGAAAAATTATGGGTACTAGCCTTTGTTGTGGTTTTCATGGGAAGGAATGGGCAAGGCAAGGTAAGCATTTTGGGATTAGCTAGTTTGAATAATTTTTGTGGGCTCTGGGCTATAGAGGTGGTCCCCAGTTGTCTTATATCTGGCCCTGGGATGATTTAGAGTCAGGGGAATATTGGCTTCCCATGTGAGAGTTTGATAAAGGAGGTGGTTGGGGGTATGGGCTATGGATTGGTTGGTTTGCGTATGAAAGACATGCTGGCAGGCAAGTTGTTTGCTATATCTGGGAATTAGCTAGGCCTGGGAGGGGCAGTCTTTCTAGGATTAGCAAGGCCCCAAGATGTCAAAGCATCACATAAAATACAGAAAATAAAAAACATGATTAATACAGTTGAGATGTTTTTATTTTTCTTTTGTTTTGTTTTTGTTAACACTGTTGGATTTGATATGATAACATTTGCTTCATGAGATAAGTCTGTGATTTTCTTCTCATATTTTCCTTCATAAATTATGTGTGTGTGTGATTAAGGCTTTACTGGAGATCAGGCAAGGCTGGGGCAGGGACCACACTGGGGGAGCAGGGCCTGCACACCAGGCCAATATTGGTCTTCAGGGCAGTGTTGGGGAGCTCATGGCTGAGTGCTACAGGGGAGAGGTCCAGTTGGGCACCTCAAAGCAGAGGCAACCACTGAAGGGGAGGATGATCTTTAAGGGGAGCTTGGCTTTAATGCAGAGAGGATATGGTCGGGAGGGCTTCACTGAAGAAAAGTGGGGTGCTGTAGAGCTTTAAAAAGCCTAGATGAACAGGGATTGGGGGAAATAAGGGAGCCTAACAAGGCTTGAGGAGGGAAGAATGGAAAGAAAAGGAGGAGAAATGAAGAAGAGGGGTGATTCTGGGGGTGCGAGGAAGTCTAGCTTTTCTCTAGGGCCCCCGCAGAGCAGGTGCAGCACTGGCTCCTCACTCTTATCTGCCGGCCTTACAGGGCCCTACTTGTTACCCCACATGGCAATCATTATGTACACAGATCGAGGGAAGAGGCGGCTGCACTTAACGTAGGCAGATAACTTCTTCAGGCCCTCTAATCAGGTGATGAAGTCTCTCACATTTGGAAATGCATTCAGGCACTCAGGCTCAAATATACGGTGCAGGTCAAGGATGTCATAAGTGAGGAAATCCACAAAGGTGATCTTGTCCCATGCAAACCATGGCCTTTTCCCCAGAAACTGTGAAAAGAGCTTCATATTTTCAGGGAGCCCATCCAAGCACTCAGGCTTCAGTGTCTCGAAATCAGGGCTGTAGGAGACACTGGCCAGCTGACTGGGGATGTGTATAACCTAGTTCTCCAAAATGTCCACATGAATCTTTCCTTCTTCTGTCCCCCCTTGTAGGTTGTGCTTCAAGCAATGTAGTGAAGGATGGCATTGCTCTAGGTGATCTTGTGAGCCTCATGAATTAAGTAAGGAAGATTGGGAAAGTCCAGGCCCAGCTTGAATTTTTCTTTTAGCCACTGGCTTCTGTCATAGGCAGGAGTATCCCTCATCATGTAGTTCTTTTCCTCATAGTTTGAGTCTGTGTATTCCAGAAACAGGTGCACTATATGAGCCAGCCCATGGATGTCCCAGTAACCCAAGATTACAGCCACGGTTCAGCTTTCTGTGAACTCAAGGGATGGCCTCTGAAGAGCTGGGCTGGAACTTCATCCTTGCAATTTTTCTTTAAGTTTGAAATTAGAATAAAAAGTTATAGGAAGGAAGGAAGGAATCCCTAGGCGTCAAAAATCAAAAGGAAATCTACTAAATAAACAGACACTAGTGCTTTGGCTACCCTAAGAGCATTACCTACATCAGCAAATAAAAGACTTGCATATTAATAACCACTTGGAGAGGCACCAAGGTCTTGGGCCCTTGTGAGGCAAAGATATGGAATTAAGACTCCTGAACAAACCATGGGCTTAAACTCTCTACTCTTTTTGAAAGTGTAGACAGAATATAAATCCTCCAGCAAAGGTTAATATCTGAGTCTGAGATGTGGGTGGGAAAACAGTCTCCCTTAAGAATTTAAAACTGTAGGCTGCTCTCATAGGGTTCAAATTTACACTACCTGAGTGGCAGACATTACTCGTGCTCTCCAACATACGGTTCTTTCCTTTCTGAGCACCTGAAAGACTGTACTTCTCAGGCCCCTTGTAGCTAGAGAGGGCCATGTGACTAGTTTTTGTCCATGGTCACTTCTGGACTAAGGAAATCAAAAGCTCGTTCACCATCTTTGAGCTCTTTCTTCTGCTTTAGAGACCTAGAAGCCACGACAACACCATAAAATGGAAACCGCCCAGATCCCCCTGAGTCATGGCTTAGGGAGAGTTGCTCTGAAGAGATGCCTGAAGCCAATTTTGTATGAGCAAGAAGCAAACATTTGTTGTCTTAATCCACAGAGATTTCAGGATCTCTGTCTCTCTCTCTCTCTCTCCCCCTACATACACACACACGTACACACTCACACACAATTTATGAAGGAAAGTATAAGAAAAAGAAATCTTACATATCTGATGAAATAAAATCCAGCAGTGTACTAAAGACAAAACAAAACGAAAACATCTAAGGTTTATCCAGGAAGTTCAATCAAGTAGAATTTATCCTAGAAATGCAATAACTCATTATCAGAAAACATATTAATGTGACTGTGATATTGTGATTTATAGTAAGAAATATATATTTGGTCTTCACCCTGGGTTCTGGCACAGAGTTCCTAAAACTCTTGGAATTTCTTGTGATGAAAACAATAAAGGTGTCTTTTTTTATGTTAATCAGGTGACTTTTGGAAAGCACCTCAGAATGGGGGCTGGTCACCAGAGAAACAAATCATGAGATTAGAGGGTTGGGATTTTTAGTCTAACTCCCTTGATTTCCAGGGAGGGGAGAGAGCCTGGAGAATTAAGTTCAAACCTCAGTGGTTGAAAGTTTAGTCAAACATGCCTATGTAGTGAAGCCTCCATAAACACCCAAAAGGACAGGGTTAGAGCACTTTCGGATTGAGAAACACCAGGAGATTGGAGAGAGCAGCACCTGGAGAGGGCATGGAAGCTCTGTGCCCTTTCCCCACACTTTGCCCTGTGCATCTCTTCCATTTGGTTGTTCTTGAGTTATATCCTTTTATAATAAACCAGTCATCTAATAAGTGAAATGTTTCTCTGAGTTCTGTGAGCTGCTCTAGCAAATTAATCAAGCCCAAGGAGGAGGTCATGGGAACCTCTGATTTAGCCAATTGATGATAACCTGGGCTTGTGGTTGGCATCTGAAATGTGTGTGTGTGGGGGGGGCAGTCTTGAGGGACTGAACCCTTAAACTATGGAATCTGACACTCTCTCCCCGAAAATGGCGTCAGAATTGAGTTGAATTATAAGACACCTCGCTGGTGTCTGGAGAATTGCTTGGTGTTGGGGAAACTGCCCCCATCACACACACACACACATTGGAAATCTGGTGATTAGATCCCATTTAGTGATATGCCACACTAATAAGATACTCTATCTTATTCTGACTAATACACTGGGTGAACCAAGTAACTCCCAAGAGATCAGTATAAAAGTGGAAAAGTGATCTTGGGTTGACTACACAGCAAGAGATCTAGAAGAGAAAATGCAAGACCTCTCTGAAGGGATTCATCCTCAAAATGAGCCGCATAGTATTTCTACACACAGATATTCTCTCTCCTTCCACCAACCAAGATCTCACAATGAAAAAGTTACAATCAATACAAGAAAACAGTACATGAGTGAGAACCAGTATAAAAAACATGAAGAATAGTATTCTTTTTAACTTCATATAATGGAATTTCATATATACTGTCTAGGAATATTAAATTAGTTAAAGAAATAAAATAAGAAATTAAAAACATAAGGAGGGAAACACTATTATCAACCAAACAAGCACAAAGATTTGAAAACCAGTGAAAGAAAACTTTCAGAAATTAAAAAAATTTAGCTTTTGAAATTACCAACTCAATGGATATGCTAAACTACATCTATACACATTTGAAAAGAGTAATGCTGAACTAGAAGAGTGGTACAAAAAATTACCCAAAATGGAGTACAAATGAAAAGAAAATGAAATATGTAAAAGCACAGTTAAGAGACCTGGAGAATAGAATAAGAATGTTCACCATGTCTCTAGTAGAAATTCCAAAAGAAGAGGACACAGAGCTTAGAAGAGAGAGAATGTTTGGACAGATAATAACATTGAGAATCGTACTAAATCTCAAGTTGAATAAATAAAAAGACACCCAAAAACATATCAGACACATCATAGTGAAACTTCTGTACGCCAAAGACCAAGAGAATATCCTAAAAACTATCTGGGAAAAAAACTGGCAGATTCAAGACAGACTGGCATCACACTCCTTATTCAAAAGATGAGGAAGACAGTGGGGAGCTGAGAGAAAAATAGCTGTATCCAGCTAAACTATCTTTCAAAATCATAGTCAAAAGAAAGAGATTTGTGGACAACACTACTTACTACCAACATATCATCAATGAAGAATTTTATACTCACAAATGCTAGAATCCTGGATGCCTTGTCTGCGTCTCAACCTGGAGCTCAGCAAGTCCAGCACTACTGCTTTGCAGTTCTGTTCCATTTTCTTGTTTTCAGAGCTGGCTGTATCTTTTTTGGTTTTCTTTTCTTTTCTTTTTTTTTTTTAAAGATTGGCACCTGGGCTAACAACTGTTGCCAATCTTTTTTTTTTTTTCTGTTTTATTTCCCAACCCCTCCCCCCCCCGGTACATAGTTGTATATCTTAGTTGCAGGTCCTTCTAGTTGTGGGATGTGGGACACCGCCTCAACGTGGCCTGATGAGCGGTGCCATGTCTGCGCCCAGGATCCGAACCTTGGGCCGCCGCAGCGGAGCGTGGGAACTTAACCACTTGGCCACGGAGCCGGCCCCTGGTTTTCTATTTTTACATTTTACCTCTCTCTGCTGTGTGTTTTGACCAAAGGGGGATATCAGACATGAAATCACTATGTCATCCTGACCAGAAGTCTCCCTATTTCTTTATACTTTCATTTCAATTTCTATATAACCTCCAGAATAATCTATCTTGGTGCTTCTCAAACTACCTATGGTGAGGGATCGGTGTGATTTTTTTTTCCAATAGATGACAGAACGATACTTTGTCAGAGTGAATTGATCACTCATTTAGATGTGGCAGCAATGTCAAACTGCTATAAAAGTTTTTAAATACTTAATTTTAATTTCTATACTTCCTGCAGACCGATAACAAACGTTCTTGGATCAGCACTTGTATGTGGACCACACTTTAAGTAGTACTGATCTACCTAAAATTCAAATCTGAAAATTCCACTTAAAATTATCTAATAGATCTCTACTATCTACAAGAAAAATTCCAAACTCCAGATAACATGGCATACAAGGTCCTTTGTGATCTGACTGTCTCTCCAGTTTCGTCTCCTACCTTTGTCTTTCTTAAACTTTATACTCAGAAAAAATTAAGGGCTTGCAGTTTCTTGATCACTACGAATCATTGGAAGAGGTGAAGAAACAAAATCTGAGTTGAAGTTCCTGAGCAAATCCCAAAGCCAGACTACAGAACTGGGCCACCAAGGAAGCCACTATTTTCTCTACATCAGGAAGCTTCTAGCTCCAGAACCATAGCCACTGCCATAATCAAAAGGTCACTGGAATCAAGACGCCATCATTACCAGCACCACTGCAGAACCCCACCATACCTGCTATGATCCACACCAGGAAAATTGACACCCTGCACCCTGCCTCTTGACACCCCCAAAGCTAATTACTTGACATTAGGACCTCTGTTAACGCTGCCTCAGAAAATCTCTTGGCTTCCGTATCTTACACAAGTGCACCTGATTGGCTTAAGCTTATGTACATGGCAAATCCAGTTGCAAGGGATTCAATGGAACATAGATTTTAATTTTCCAGTCTCAGCAGCATAGGACAGGACACTAGATCAGTGTTTTTCAAACTGTAGATCATAATTCACTAGCAGATTGTAAAATTAACTTAGAGGGTGATGACTCGTATGTTTTAACGAAATAGAATGGGATGGAATAGACTAGAAAATATCACAGTGCACATTCAGGGTTACTATTGTTTCATGAAAATCTTGTTTCAGTTACATAAATGGAGAGAATATAATATATAGAGGTGTACTAGGATACTATATAAAATGCATTTATTACTGTAGGTTCCATTCCAAAAAGTTTTAAGTGTATTATACTAGCAAAATGTTTCTCAAATTTTAGCCTGCATCAGAATTCCCAGGAGGGCTTATTAAAGCACAGATTGCTGGGCCTCACTCCAAGTTTGTGACTCAGATATGGTGTGAGGCCTGAGAATTTACATTTCTAACAAGTTCCCAGGTGATGTTGATGCTGTTGGTCCAAAAAACATACTCTGAGAACAATTGCTCTAGAACAATGGTTCTTAACACTGGCTGCACATTAGAATCACTTGTGGAACTTTTAAAAGTTCTGATGCCCAGGTTGCCCTCCAGATCAATTACATGAGACTCTCTGGGGTGAGACTGGACCATCAGTTTTTTAAAGCACCCACATGATTCCAATGTGAAGCCAAGAATGAGAATCACTGCTCTAGAAGGATGGTGGCATAGATGTTGAGCATCTGTCTACGATTTTTTACTGTACTTGGCTAAATCCATCTTTCTGTAAGTTATCTTCAGAAACTGCTTTAGAACCTCTTGATCTCTAGATCATGTTCCATTCACTGACAAACAGCATCATACACTGGAGCAAATGTGGGATTTGAAGTCAGAAAACTATCCTTTGAGTACTAACTCTCTTTCTTATCAGCTATGTGAACTTGGGCAAGGTGATGAGGTTCTGTTTCCTCGCCTAAATAATGTGGAAGATAGAAAAAGCTTTGTTGACCTCACAGGATGGACATGATGGTAGAATATAAGAAAGAATAACCTTATAAATGATGAAGGTGGTGTGCCTAAAGCCCAGGGTGTACACAGTGTGGAGTATGAAAAGATGAAGGAAGATATTTTGATTGAGGTTAGATGATCAAGGGTCTTACATGTTGGAACATTACCCTGGAGTTTGGACAGCAGGCTGTGCGGCGGAAAATTTTAAGTAAGTGATTGATATGAATCATTTGCGCTATTTTTCAAACAATAACTCTAGTGACCAAGTTTCTCCAATGCAAAACAGAAAGGAAGCCCAGAAAGCAGTTATGAGACTGTCGTACAAGAGCAGGTGAGACAGGATGAGGATCTGAACTGCGGCAGTGGAAGAGGTCCGGGATGCTACTTCAGGAGGTCTCTTGGCAGAATAAACAGGATTTAGACAAAGCAATTAATAGAGAAGAAAATTCACTTGGGTTGTATACACATGTGATACCAAAGTATTTAGACTTGTTAAATGAAATTTTATCCATGAGCTAGATACACATAGTTATCTCATTATTTGGTTAGACATTCAAATAAAGTGCTAAATATTTTGGTATTATTTTAGATTTATTATAGATTAAGGAAATTAATTCGTACTTCCAATCTGGACAGAGTTTGATTAATTGCCCAATACAATTTCACAAAAATACAATGTTGCTGCTCTTTATTTATGATGAAGAAAGACATACTGGTAACTTGATGCTAGCAAGACATTGCAAACACAAAAGGAGCCAAATTTGGCATTTTTACCGTAAGTCTGAGTACCGTGAGGCACACAGACTGGTCAAAAGTAAGGCTAACAGGGGGCTGGCCCCGTGGCCGAGTGGTTAAGTTCGCGCGCTCTGCTGCAGGCGGCCCAGTGTTTCGTTGGTTCGAATCCTGGGCGCGGACATGGCACTGCTCATCAAACCACGCTGAGGCAGCGTCCCACATGCCACAGCTAGAAGGACCCACAACGAAGAATATACAACTATGTACTGGGGAGCTTTGGGGAGAAAAAGGAAAAAAATAAAATCTTTAAAAAAAAAAAAAAAAGTAAGGCTAACAAACCTCTTCCAAGAACCACGGCTTGGGGAATACTGCATACTGTACCCCTCTTGGGGAGTCATCATACACATTCTTAGCATGTTAAAGCCTCCAGGAAGCCATGCAGCAAAGAGACATGTTCATTCCTGCTTAATGCAGGATTTCCTATCCTTATAAGACTATGAGAACCTTAATTATTATTTTTATCTATTCATAATATCTATTTAAATTTTGTAAAAACAGTGCAAATTACAGTACACTTTGGGTTATGCAAGTTTAGAAAAATGGTCTCTAAACTTTTAAATAATATACCTGCAAGCACTATTTGACTTATATATTACCTATATTCTGCTTGCCTTATACAACCATTATTGTACTTAAATATTGCATACATTGTATAACACACATGAAACAGAAATTTAAGATGATGTAATATAAAATGACATTTTTCAATTTTTTATTTATTCATGGCATAAAAATTCTATATTGATATCAGACAAAGTAGATTTAAAAGCAAGGAAGATTACCAGGGATAAAAAGTAACATTACATAATGTAAAAGGGTCAATTCACTAAGAAGACATAAGAATTCTAAATGTGTAGCACCAAACAATAGAACTTCAAAGTACATGAAGCAAAATCTGATAGAATTGAAAGGAAAAATGGATCAATTCACAATTATAGATGGAAATTTTTTGACACTTGTTTTTTAGCACTTGATAGAACAAGTACACAGAAATTCAGCAAGGATATAAAAGAACTGAACAAAATTATCAATCACCTGGACCTAATTGACATTTATTTATAGAAAATTTCATTTAACAACAGCAAAATTCTCACGTTTTTCAAGTGCGTATAGAATGTTCTCTAATATAGACTACATCCCAGGTAATAAAACAAACCTCAACAAATGCAAATGAATTAAAGTGATATAAAGTGTATTCTCTGACACTAATGAAATTAAACTAGAACTTAATTACAGAAAGACATCTTGAAAATCCCCAAACTCCTAGCAATTAAACAACACACTTCCAAATAATCCACGCGTCAAAAAGGAAGTCCCAAGGGAGATAAGAAAATATTTTGAACTGAACAAAAAAATGAAAACACAACATAACAAAATTCATGAGATGCAGGTAAAACAGTCAATGCACCAATTAAAAGACAACAATTGCCAGATTCGATTAAGAAAACAGGACCCAGCTATATGCTGGCCACAATTATCTGAAATAAGGGAAAACGTATAGCATTGAATGCTTGTATTAGTAAAGAAGAGGGATCTCAAGTTGATAATCTAAGCTTCAACGTTAAGAAATTGGAAAAAGAAGAGCAGAAATAAGTTCAACGGCCCTCTTTCACATTTTGCCTTGGGATAGCCAGTGAACTTGTGTGTTGTAGAAAAGATTTTCAAGGTCACTTATTTCATTTCAATATATGGTTTCAATACGTAGTTTCTACTTTGCAAGAAAATATAACCTACTGGTCAAGTACACTTAACCAGTCTCACATAAACTCTAATGCCCTGGAATAGAACCAACAAACAGTGAAGGGACCTCTGTCAACCTGTCTGCAGTACGGGATCCCACTTTTCTCTGAGGAAACCATGGACACTGGGCATGACACATAACAGCCTTCCATGCAGATGGACTGAGTGAGGCCGTCAGTGTCAGTCCTAATATTAACCGCTGATAAAGCTTAATTTCTTTCTTATTTTTTTTAAAGGAAAAATCCTAATACTTTCCTTCCACACCCTAGTGGATTCTCTCATGTACCCCAACTCAGAAACTTCTAGGCTATAAATGGACAAAAGGACCTAATTATGAAGCAATTTCATCTCTGAGATGATCCCATGGGATTCACCCACAACAGATAGAATATATTGAGCCTAAAGTGAAGCTATGTAAAAGGCAGCTATTTCTGAGGCTGAAATAATCCTTTGGAAAACACATTGCATTTTGTTAAGTTGTCAACCAGTGGATTTCTATGTCTCCTTGTATGTTGTGCTGTGACTATCTTCTAAATGCCACATTCCACTGTCAGCTTGATATTTAAAACCAGCTGGCCTCACTCTACCACCATCCATTATTTTGCATTGTTTTACAAGAAATGTGACTTCTCTGGCAACAGACACGTTGATCCCAAGGAAGTTCTTTTTCACATTTTACTGTGTAGATTTTCAAAATTTATTTATCCTAGACACAGAAGATGCACCTTGACACAACTGAACTCATTTAAATAGTTAATAGATTTATACATGCTGTTCCATTCTCTCAAGATAAATTCAGTTTAGGTATTTTTTAAAAATGAAGTTTAAAATCCCATCTTTGTTGGCTCAGATGCTTGCAGGAGAGTTGGCTCACGATGCTTTCTCATTCGGGATCATCTTCTGTTGCTAAGAGACTTGCATATGCTTAGAAATGACTTAAGATCATTGGTAGAAAAAATACTCGGAAACTAATCTATGAGTGGCCATTTTTATACAAAGAATCTTGGTCAGGCAGACTTTCAAAGGGAAGGCATCTTCCTTTTCTTTTGACAACAGTGGGAGCTCAAACCTGAAATTTAAGCATAATCCATAGCTACCATGGTCAATTTGATTCAGTCTTTAGGGTGACACTGATGCTGTTAGAGTCTGAATTTTCCTCACAAATCCCAAATATTTGCCCTAATACATAATGAATATGAAAGTGCAAATACTTAACTATTGCACACATTTACACAGGCTGAGTATATTAGTTATCTATTGCTGCATAATAAATTACTACATAAATTTATAGCTTAAAACAACACATATTTATTGTCTCATAGTTTCTGTGGATTAGGAATCTGAGCACAGCTTAGTTGGGTCCTCTGCCTCAGGGTGTCTTATGAGGCTGCAATCAAAGTGGGGTTGGAGTGGTGGCTCAGCCAGGGCTGGAGTCTCATCTTAAAGCTCAACTAGGGAAGGATCCACTTCCACGCTCACCACGTAATTGTGGACAGGATTCAGCTCCTTTTAGAGTGTTGGACTGAGGATCCCAGTTCCTTGTTGGCGGTTAGCCAGAGTTCACCCTCAGATCGTTGCCACATGGGCCTCCTAAACAAGAAAGGGAAGAGTCTGGATAGCAAGATGGAGCTTACAATCCCTTACAACATAATCACAAAAGTGATGTCTCCTCATGGTTGAGAGAGTCCATTGAAGCAAGTTACTCAAGGGAGAGGATTACCCAAGGCCATAAATATGAAGAGATGGGAAGATTTGGGGACTATCTTAGAAGCTACCTACCATGCTGAAGCACAAGATCCCTTCCCCTTCCATTATGGCCACTTTCAGCCTTCTTATTTATTAATAACACCTACAGGACATACACACAATAAAAAAGTTTTTTTTGCTTACAAGTAATAATGTACCAGTGAATTCAGTCAGATTTACGTCAAAAGAAGATTAACAGATAAGACTTCAGAGAAAGTTTTTGTTTTTCAGCTCCTGACATCAATACACATTTTTCTTTCTTGATTTATAATCTCAACCACTAGTACAGTCTGAATGTATTTTTTCTCAAATTTAAAATAACAAATTAAAAATGGACCATAACATTTTCCAAACAGTTGGTGCTACGTGATAGTCACAAGTCAGGAAAGTGTCTCTAGCCCCCATTAGCAAACTTAAAGACTAGATGTATTAGAATCACTGGCTTGGTTTGAGTCTCTCCAATAAGGAGACTTCAGACAAGTATTTAAGTGTAGGCATTTTTTTGCAGGGAGGCAATATCAGGAAACACTAGTAGAGGAGTAGGGGGATGAGAACGGAAGCTAATGCAGTCAATAAAGAGTGTGTTTCTAAGCTAGTTACCATTGTGGCAACTGGAGATCAGTTTCAGTGAGGAGATGTGGGAGACGGTAGAGAAGGTACCTCAGTTCTCCCAACTAAGAGTGAGAAAGCTGGGGTATTTATTCACTAACTCCCCACTATCATTGGTTGAAGACTGCTTCTGGAAGCACTAACTCTCTGACACTTTATGCTTACTATGTGTGAGGGCTGAACATGCTCCCCCAGCCAAAGGGGTATAAAAGCCTCCTGGCAGAGTCACAGGTGTTCACAGTAAGCAGCCTTCGGGGATGTAGAGGTGAGTGTGGAAGAAATACGGATAGGGCATAAACAGCACCTGCTAGTCACTGTAACTGAAGAACTGCTGAGAGACCACTCAGTCTTTTCCCTGCTTTCATCAAGGGTTGTACCTAAAAACATCCCTAAAGAGGCAAACAGTTCTTATTCCATGTCAAGTTACATCACACATCCCTGATCATGAGAGGCAAGTGGTGAGATAACACTAGGATGTGAAATGTACCGGAAGTTCCAAAACTCTCCCAAAGAGCCTGTGCCCCCAAAACAAAAACAATGGTTCTAAGTAACAACAACTTTAATGCTTTACTTATTTATTTATTTTGAGGAAGATTAGCCCTGAGCTAACATCTGCTGCCAATCCTCCTCTTTTTGCTGAGGAAGACTGGCCCTGAGCTAACATCCGTGCCTATCTTCCTCTAATTTATATGTGGGACGCCTGCCACAGCATGGTTTGCCAAGCGGTGCCATGTCCGCACCCGGGATGCGAACCGGCGAACCCCTGGCTGCCGAAGCAGAACGTGCGAACTTAACTGCTGCACCACCAGGCTGGCCCCTTTAATGCTTTATTGATGCTTGGATTGAGCAGGCCCCTGGAAGATCATTCACCATTTGACAGCCTACAAAGTACCCTTGGAAGTAGTGATGGGCCACAGAAGGCTCACTGTACCCTGGGAGGTTGGGACAGAGCACATCAGCCCCTAAGTAACCTGGGAGGTAGTAATGGGCCACATTAGTCTCCCAGTGAATCCTTGGAGGTAGTGCTGAGCCACATCAGCCTCAACGTACCCCAGGGGTTTGAGATGGTCCACATCAGATCTCAGATAAAGGGATCTCTGATTTTCTAATTCCAAGACACCTTTCACAGACAGAGCACATTGGAAACTATAATCAGCAGCAGGCACACTCTAACAGTCATGCATTTTTCCAGCCATCTGAATAGTAACTGAACTAAGATTCCTAAACCAAACTGAACTTTTTACAAATTTAAATTCACTCATCATTTGAAGTCACTGGTAAAATGATTAATAGGTCCCCAAAGGCAGGGTCTTATTTTCTTTCCCTTTGTATCTCCAGTCCAGTTTTTGAGACAATAAATAGGTATCAAATAAACGGATGAACGCCTTGGTTTAATTCTCCTTTAAGGCAGAGACTATCAATAAGCACCTCTTTGGAATAAAAGGATTTTCAATTTCTGTTTATATTTTCAAGTACATATGGGAACCAAAGAGTTAAGTACAGTTAACCAGACTTCTTTACTGCAGGAATTCTCAGAGCCTTTAACATGCCATGCGGCATTGTAAGTCACCAAGCTGGGGAGACAGCCTATGCAGCATTTCCTGAACTTATTTAACCACTAAACTTTTTTCCCCCATGAAAAAATCCCAAAGAATTTTCAGATACTCTAACTCCTAAAGGTTGTTTACTGATTGAAAATCGTAAATAATAACAAAATTGAAACTGCTTTGGAGGGTTTCAGGGGAGAGGTGTGGCTGCGATAAGAAAATAGAGATGGGAGCATAATGATTTATGGTTCCACATTAACTGATTGTGGCAACTGGTAAATATTAGATGTCATAACACAAGACAAAGAATACACTGTAAGGGGCCTGGGGTAATTCCCACAATCAGGACACATTCTTGCTGACAATTAAATCTTCTCCATCTTTGGATCCTACAACCAGTACTGCCCTTAAGCCCGGGCAATCAGGACCCCTCACCTGTAGGGAGACCCACACTTTAGACTTTCAAGTTTAGAAGAAATCCTGCTCTAGATTTCCTCCAGCTGTGCCCTCCGTAGCAGGTAATCCACAGAGCCAAGGGGACAGGTCCAATCAAAGCACACAGCTCCCCTTCTAGGTCAAGCTCTGGGTCTCAGGACCCCGAAATTCCCTGCCCAAAGGGACCCAAGCCACTTCCAGGGCCCATGTAGGCCTGCCTCTGGGTCCATCCTCTTTAGAGCAGACTGTGCTAAGGGGTGGCTGGTGATTGGGGTGAAAGGGGTGCATAAGTAGATGGAATTTAACCTTATGGCCTAGAATAGCCACCCAAGGCCCCTAACGGTTCAGGACAAAGCCAAAGGTGGAAAGAAAAAGGAGCGGGGGCTTCATGGTCAGGGTCTACATTGATTTGGCTGCAAGTATTAGCGGCTGGCCTACCCTTGCAAGTGCAGTTTTCCTGCTCAATGAGCCCATGAGGGGAGTCAATGACAATGCTGCAAAAATTGATACTTTTTCTAGTAAAATTACTTGTGACTTCCTCATCATTTGCACAATTATGAATTATCAGATAACAGTGGCATTTCCAAGATTTATCTCTAATATCTCACTGTACTTCCTGCCCTCACATTTTGCAGGCATGTACGATAGATACACACTTGTACATGGCTGTTTCAATTATATGTATCGCAACCAAGAAGATATTTTAAAGGGCTTCTGAAGAAACAATGTGTTCCAACAGTACACTTGAATCAATTCATAAAAAATCATTGAAAAATCCAACAGACTGCCTCAGCCAATAGGCTACATTGTGGTAACAGGAAATGTCATGGCTTTGCCCAGTGGGTGACCTTCCTCTAGCCCGTATTCAATCTGAAAAATGGGGGTGTCAAGAGGATAGAAAGCCGTGATGGGTCTGTAGCGTTGGGAACCCAAAGGCAGTAGGCAGAGATTCCTCAGGGAGGAAGACAGCCATTGAGCCAGGCAAACAGAGAAGCCATCCCTAAATAAGGAGTGACTCAAATAGGCAGAGAACATTAGAAGAAATATCTTTCTTCCTTATTTTTCTAATTTTATTTTATTTTGGTAAGAACACTTAACCTGATATCTACCTTCTTAACAAATATTTAAGTATAATACATTATTGTTGACTGTAATTACAGTGTTATACAGCAAATCTCTAGAACTTCTTCTTGCTTGATTGAAACTTTATACCCATTTCTCCCTCCCCTCAACCCCTGGAAACCACCATTCCACTCTTTGATTCTATGAATTTGACTATTTTAGATATCTTATATAAGTGGAATCATGCAGTATTTGTCTTTATGTGACTGGCTTATTTTATTTAGCATAATGTCCTCAAGTTTCATCCATGTTGTCACATATTGTAGAATTTCCTTCTTTTCTAAGGCTGAACAGTATTCCATCATATGTATATACTATGTTTTCTGTATCCAATCATCTGTCAATAGACATTTAGGTTGTTTCCACCTCTTAGCTATTGTGAATAATGCTGCAATAAACACAGGAGTGCTAGTATCTCTTTGAAATCCTGATTTCAATTCTTTTGGATAAACACCCAGAAGTGGGATTCTAAATCATATGGTAGTTCTATTTTTAATTTTTGGAGGAACTTCCACACTGTTCTCCATAGTGGCTGCACAGTTTTGCATTTCCACTAACAGTGTGCAAGGGTTTCAATTTATCCATATCCTCGCCAACACTTGTCTATTTTTTTTATAATAGCCATCTTGACAGGTATGAGGTGATATCTCTTTGTAGTTTTGATTTGCCTTTCCCTGATGATTAGTGACATTGAGCATCTTTTCATGTATCTGTTGGCCATTTGTATGTCTTTTTTTTTTTTTTGAGTAATGTGTATCTGAGTCCTTAGCCCATTTTTAATCTGGCTATTAGTTTTTTTACTATTGAGTTGAAGTTCCTTATATATTTTGGAGATTAACCTCTTATCAGATAGGTGGTTTGCAAATATTTTCTCCCATTCTGTAGGTTGCCTTTTCACTCTGTTGCTTTCTTTCTTTTGCTGTGCAGAAGCTTTTTAGTTAGATAGAGTCCCCTTGTTTATTTTTGGTTCTGTTGCCTGTGAAGAAATATCTTCATATAAGTCAAGCTGATGCTGCTGGTCCATGGACCACCCTTTGAGAAGCACTGTGTTAAACACTCTCGATCCCCAAAAGTCTGCCTCAGATCCAGAGAATCAGAATCACAGGAGAGAGATCCAGGATCTGAGTTTTTAGCAAGTACCCCTGGTGATTGTTCCGGTCTAAATACACTAAAATTCATGCTCTTTCCTTGTTGAGGCACTCCTGAGACACCCACCAGAGCCCATTACTCTTATTCTATGCAGTATTTTCGAAATCCTGACTATCTGGTTCCCAGCACAGAGTAGATTAGAAGTTGTCCACTGTGTGGTGTGGAAGTAGGTTTGCTTGTCTGATTTTGTTTTTAAACTATAATGTGAGATTTTGTTTTATTTGCTATCAAATGAGGGGTTTGATATAAATGTTTAATTTATTAAAATTACAAACTCCAAATTTAGTTTTTCCTTAAGCTTTTAAGTTAAACCTACAAATCTTATTATTTTATTTATAAGTATAGTAAAGTTTAATGATCACTTACACAGACGCCTTTGACTGATGGTTGGACCCATTTAACTAAATGTCTTTATAAATTGAATAACTCAATTTTCTTTTTAAGCCCCAAATATCTTACTAACAAATAAAACTTTCTCAGAACTTAATTCCTATAAACATAATAAATTAAACTAAAAAGTACAGTGAATCTTAAAGTTCTCTTAAATGTCCAAACATGTCAGTATAATGGCCTTAAAACTAGAGACGAAGCCTTGAGAAATTCTTCCAGATGTCTTTTTAAAATCTGTAACAGTTGTGTTGAAAGGATGGAAAATGCAAGATTCTGTCAAGTTCAAAGTTCAAAGACTAAAAATGAAAACTTATAAGTATATTAAGATATTAAAATTAAAAATTCCATTCTGTGCAGGAGCAGGATTCCATGAGTGGATGGAAGAATTTGGTAATAATTAGGAACAAACCAGGGGCATGGGGTATATGATTGTGAGAGTTAATTTTGTGTGTCAACTTGACTGGATCATGGAGTGCCCAAATATTGAGCTCAACCTTATTTTTGAGTATGTCTGTGAGAGCGTTTTTGGATGAGATGAGCATTTGAATCGGTGGACTCAGTAAAGTAGAATTCCCTCCTCAATGTGGGTGGGCATCATTCAAACTTTTAAGGGTCTGAATAAAACAAAAGATAGAGGAAAGGAGAACTCACCCCTTCTCTGCCTGACTGCTGAGCTGGAACATTGGTCTCCTATACTCAGACTGAGACAGGCACCATCGGCACCCCTGGTTCTCAGACCTTCAGATTCAGACTGGACTACACCACAAGCTTTCCAGGGTCTTTAGCTTGCAGATGACAGACTGTGGGATTCCTCAGCTTCCATAATGTCATGTGAGCCAATTCCTTACAATAAATCTCTCTCTCTTAGCTCTGTTTCTCTGGAGAATCCTGACTAATGCAGTGATAATCCCTTCTTTAATCTTTAGTCTATAAATAGTACAAGACACTACGAGTATAAAAAGGGGGTTCAGCTTGACAGCTGGGATGAGGAAAAAATTTCCCTGTCTGGTTGCTGCTCCAGACCTTGCATCTCAGCCAATATCTCTGGACACTATGTAGTATCAATTGTCAAAAAAATTTTAGGACAGTGTAATGGAGCAATAAACAAACTCCCAAACCTCAGTAGGTTAGCACAAAGTAAGTTTATTTTTCTCTCATGGAAAGTCCAATGCAGATGTTCCTGGCCTCGGGCATTCCTCCAAGCAGAGACTTGGAAATCCAGGCTTATTTAATCTGTAGGGCTGCCATCTTCAACACATGGCCTCCAGGGTCACTATGGAACAAGAAAAGACAGAGCCTGGACAAAGCACATCAGCTTTTAATTCAGTGATCTGAAGTGTCACAACACCTCGGCTCATAATCCATCAGCAAGAACTAGTCACGTGGCCCCTCCAGATGAGGAACAGCTGGGAAATGTGATCTAGCCACGTGCTAGAAGAAATGGGTTTGGTGAACATCTGGCCAGTCTCTGCCAGAAATGGCATAAGTGTTTCTTTATGGGGTGTATTAGTTTTCTAGGGCTGCTGTAACAAATTACCACGAACTGGGTGGCTTATAAAAACAGAAATTTATTTTCTCACAATTTTGGAGGCCAAAAGTCTGAAATTAAGATGTTGGCAGGGCCATGCTTTCTCTGAAGGCTCTAGGGGCAAATCCTTCTTTGCCTCATCCAGTTTTTGATGGTTGCTAACAATCCTTGCCCTTCCTTGGCTTTTAGCTACATCACCCAATTTCTGCCTCCATCTTCACTTGGCCATCTTCCCTCTGTTTGTGTATGTGTGTCTCTAAATCTCTTTCTCCTTGCAGGGCATCAGATTTAGAGCCCACTCTAATTCAATTTGACCTACTCTTAACTTGATTACATCTGCAAAGACCCTATTTCCTAACAAGATCACACTCATGGATACTAAGGGTTGGGCTTCAACATACCCAACATATTTGAGGGGGTATACAATTCAACCCACTACAGAGGGAATATTAGTTTTCTATTATACAGTTTCTGTGAATCAGGAGTTCAGGCACAGATTAGCTCAGGGGGTCACCAAGCTGAAAGTTAGGGCTGTGGTCATCATCTAAAGCTTGGAGACCTCTTCCAAGTTCACTGGTTGTTGGCATAATTGAATTCCTTGTGGTTACAGGACTGGGATTCCTTTTGTCTTGCTGTCTATTGGCCAAGGGTCAGATACATCTTCAAAGTCAGCAGGAGCACATTTCTCTAATGCTGCACATTCTTTTAAAGGTTTGTCTACTTAAGGCAGGCCCACCCAGGAATCTCTCTTTGGATTAGCTCAAAGTCAACTGATTAGTAACCTAATCACAGGACTGATATCTCATCATATTTACAAGTTCCACCCACACTAAAGGGGAAGGGACTATACAAGGGTGTGGGTCATTGGGAGTCATCTTAGACTTCTGCCTACCATAGGGGTGGGCATCTTTTAACCCCAGGAAGACTTAGAATTAAAACATAAATCTTTAAGAGTCATGTGCTTTGATTTTTTTTCATTAAGGAGTCTCTGCATATTTTGCATTTATGTACTTGCAATGTTTAAGAAAATTTGTCCAATTAAACTAAAAAATCAGCCTTATAATTCCCATCTAAAATTATAATTTTACGGTGGATTTAGTCATGTGCATTAAGTTGAAACATTTTAGTATTTTCAATTTTAAGAGAATTTAAGAATGAGCCTTTTTCACAGTTACTATACCAGGATTCCACATCCATGCTCTTTATACAGTTGAGCTTTTCTGAGTTCAAAGGGTACCATTTCTGACTTCTTCCATCTGCTCAGAGAAATCTATAATCCTTACTGAGGTTGTAGCTGACTTCCTGTGCCTTGTTTAGATTCTTAATTTTTAAAGCTATCTTTATCCTAATGTCTGGTGTCTATTTCCTGGCCCTGTAAGATAAGTGAGTCACTCTAGAAGTAATTTAGGGCCACAGCAAATAGTCAACCTGTATGGCTGTAAAATATTTTACTAACCCATGCCACAAACTCCCAACAAACACCCAAAGATGCCAACTACAAAGACAAATAATAGCTAATTCTACATTATTAGTAACACAACTTAGATTGACAGGCCATAGAGACAGAAGGGCCCACTTCCACAGGCCCATCCAGCTGTTGAGCACAATGACACATTTCCCTTTCCAGCTGCAACGTGGCTAATAACATTACTCTGAGGGCAATCAGTTAGGAGTTACTTGTTGACACTGGAACAGAGACTAGGGTGAGGTAAATGAGGCCATTTACCCATCACACAGAATGTAAGACGGAACTCACTGGGGCATGTCATGGAGAAGGCGCTGGAACTTCATCACAGTGCAGGCATAAGGTCAGCACCTGAGAGTGCATGGCGCCTTATATTTTGCACCCTGGGTGCCTCACTTGCTTCACCCTAGTCTTGGCCCCATTGGGCACCTCAAAAGCCCTCTGTGGTTACAAAAGCCCTCCGGCTTACAAAGACTTTTCAAAAGATCAAGAAAAAACTATCCTCCATCTTCTCATGAGAATTACTACTGGAGCTAGCTTTCTTTCCAGGTTAGCCACACCTGGAGGATTCAACATTTTTTGACCCGGGTTTGTCTCCTCTTTCAGAGAAGCACCACGTGGCCGAACTCTCTCTAATCAGTCTTACATCTACCATAGCAAACCTATCATAAAACTGCTTGAAAATAAGCTTTGTGACATCTCCATTTTTAAAAAAAATCAGAAAATTCAGATTTTCCAAAAATAATAACATAAAAAAATTACCCTTAATCCCACCACCCAGAAATAGCTATTCATTACATTTTGAAGAATGGCTTTTCAGTCTTTTTATGCATATACTTTTTTATACAATCATAGGCTCAAACTGTACATATTGGTTTGGGTCTTTTTTATTACTCTTATTATATCACAATTTTCCTTTAAAAAATCTTCTACAACATTGTTTTAAAGGGTTACTTAATGTTCTATTGTGTGACTTATGTCATGATTTATTTATTCAATCTCATATTGTTGGAAATTTAGATTGTTTCCAATTTTTCTCCATTATAAATATCACTGTTATGAGCATCCCCAGAGTTAGATTTTTGCACTCATCCTGAATTATTTCCTTTGAATAGAGTTCTAATTATGGAAGTACACTTTGAAGAACAAATCTTCGAAGATTTTCAGTACATATTGCCAAGTTTCCCTCCAGAAAGTTTATACCAATTTTTATCTTGGTCTTTTGTCTACTAATAGCTCAATCAAGAAAATGATAATAGTAGCAATTCAGCCACCATTTGTGGAGAGCTCAACTTCTTTTGACTATACATATGTTATCTCATTAAGTCTTCAAACAGTCCTAAGGTTAAGTGGTATTATCCCCATGTGATGGCTAATTTTATGTCAACTTGGCTGGGCCACAGCACCCAGATATTTGGTCAAATATTATTCTCAATGTTTCTGTGAAGGTGTTTTTTGGATGACATTAACATTTAAATTGGTGGACTTTGAGTAAGGCAGATTGCCCTCCATAATGTGGTGGCCCTCATTCAAACAGTTGAAGGCCTAAATAGAACAAAGACTGACTTCCTCTGAGCAAGAATGAATTTGGCCAGCAGACTGCTTTTGGACTTGAACTGCAACTCTTCCCTGGGTCTTTAGCCTGCTGGCATGTTTGGCAGATTTTGGACTTACTAAGTCTCCACAATCACATAAGCCAGTTCTTTAAAATACATCTCTCTCCTCTCTCTCTCTCTGTCTATATATACATATATATATATACACACACACACACACACACATATGTGTGTTGGTTGTCATACTGTGGTGGCTGCATGTTGCTGTGATGCTGAAAGTTCTGCCACTGGTATTTCAAATACCAGCAGGGTAACCCACAGTGGATAGGTTTCAGTGGAGCTTCCAGACTAAGACACAGTAGGAAGAAGAAACTGACCACCTACTTCCAAAAAAATTGGCCACAAAAACCCTATGACTAGCAGCAAGAGCATTATGTGATATAGCACCAGACGGTGAGGAGATGGTGCAAAAAGACCAAGCGGGGTTCCACTCTGCTGTACACAGAGTTGCTAGGAGTAGGAATGGACTCAATGGCATTAATAACAAGATATTAGAAACAAGATCTATATATAAAATACCATTTGGCAGATGAGAAATCCAAGACTCAGAGAGGTTAACGCTCCCACGTTCACACAGATGGAAAACAGCAATACTAGTATTCAAATCCAGATTATCTGACTCTACAACCCATGTTTTTAACAATCACATGAAAGAACTGTGCCAAGGTCATCAGATCAGTAGTCTATCATAATTCATTTTCAGACATTCCCCATCACTGTGGAGAAGTTTGGGTAACTTCCCCAACACCTGCCAATAACAGTGAATAATCCAAGAGCCACTTCACAGTAGAACATCCAGAGGAAGCAAACTTGGTCATATCAGGGCAGCAACCTAACCCAGAGGCTCTCCCATCACCACTAATATGAGACGATCTTCCAGTCAACTTATGTTTCAACCCTTCGAAGAAGAAACCTGAGGCTTCTGTCAGCATTATCTATTAGAAACAAGCAGCCGTGCCATTGCTTCTTTGTTTTTCAGCCCCCAATGTAATGGGTTAGATTCAGGCATTCTCCCTACTTCCATGATTTCAGGGTCAACTACATGATGAAGTTGAAGAGCACAACCTCTTGTGACAGGCTTATTTTGAATCAAAATGTGAAGCCAGATTTGAGCAGAGATGAATAAACGAAGAAAACTACCAGATTTTGTTTCTTGTCCCTTTCAATTCCAGCACCTAGGAAGCCACCCTGTCTGAAATGAAAATATGTGAACAAACCCCCTGAAAGGAACATTCTCCTGCCCAATACTCTAACTTCTTGCAGTTGAACAATGTGCTAACATTAAGTAAAGATGACGGACCTGAGTAAGCTGCTCTCGGACTGTCACTTTTTCTCACTGATTTTAGGAGAGCCCCAGAAGCCCTCAGGCATAGTTGCTGAGAAATTCAAATTTTAGCTGCAAATTGTGTGTTACAATTGGCAGATGGGAAAGCTAGAACACTAATCTATTTCAGGAAATGAGGCTCCAGCTTTTGGTTTCATGCAAAGAGTGCTGGCTGCTGCTTTTGGAATTCAGACCACAGCTTGGCACTGCATCCAGCTCTGTGATGTGGGTGCTCAGTTGGCAGGATGGTCTGGGAGTCATACACAAGGATGAATGTGTATGATGCCATATAGAAAGGAAATTCATGGAAACCACTCCAATTTGAGCCTTCCCTATGTGAACGTGATATAACTGTATGCAACCTAAAGATTGAAATGTCTCCACCCAGCCCAATATCTGAAGAGATGACCGCTTCGTGCCCAGAGAACCCTTAGTAGCTCTGATGAGTGGAGTTCCAACAACTTTCAGCTCCTCCCAATTCTGCCTCAGTCAAGTAGACACAACTTTAGTTTGCTTAAAGGGAAAACAAACATAGAATGGAAAGTTTTGACAATAGGAATCATAACCCTCAACAAATCAGGTATAGAGGGAACATACCTTAACATAGTAAAGGCCACATATGACAAACCCACAGCTAACACCATACTTAGCAGTGAAAGATTGAAAGCATTTCCTCTAAGATCAGGAACAAGACAAGAGTGCCATTCTCACCATATAATATAGTACTGGAAGTCCTAGCTAGAGCAATTAGGCAAGACAAAGAAATAAAAGGCATCCAAATCAGAAAGGAAGAAGTAAAATTGCTGTGATTTGTAGATAATATGATCTTACATACAGAAAATTCTAAAGACTCCACCAAAAGACTGTTGGAACTAATCAAAGAATTCAATAAAGTTGTAAGATATAAGATCAGCATACAGAAATCAGTCGCATTTCTATACACTAACAATGAAATATCTGAAAAAGAAATAAAGAAAGCCATTCTATTCACAACAGCATCAAAAACAATAAAATATCTAGGAATAAATTCAACAAAGTAAATGAAAGATCTGTACAAGCAAAACTACAAGACTTTGTTGAAAGAAATCAAAGAAGACACAAATAAATTGAAAGATATCCCATGTTTATGGATTGGAAGAATTAATATGGTTAAAATGTCCATACTACCCAAGCTATTTATAGATTCAATGCAATGCAAACGTGCCTTGTTTTATTGCACTTCACAGATATTGCATTTTTACAGATTGAAGTTTTGTGGTGACCCTGCATCAAGCAAGTCTATGGGTGCCATTTTTCTAACAGCATTTGCTCACTTCATGTCTCTGTGTCACACTTTGTTAATTCTTGCAATATTTCAAACTTTTTCATTATTATTATATTTGTTATAGTGGTCTGTGGTCAGTGATCTATGATGTTACCATTATAATTGTTTGGGGGCTGAGAGAGGTGAGGAAGCTGTAGAAGAAAAGTTTGAAGTTAACAGTGGTTGGTTCATGAGGTTTAAGGAAAGAAACCATCTCCATAATGTAAAAGTGCAAAGTGAAGCAGCAAATGCTGATGTAGAAGCTGCAACAAATAACCTAGAAGATCTAGCTAAGATAATTACTGATGGTGGCTACACTAAACAGTGGATTTTCAATGTAGATGAAATAGCCTTATATTGAAAGAAGGTGCCATCTAGGACTTTCATAGCTAGAGAGGAGAAGTCAATGCCTGGCTTCAAAGCTTCAAAGGACAGGCTAACTTTATTGTTAAGGGCTAGTGCAGCTGGTGACTTTAAGTTGAAGCCAATGCTCATTTACCATTCTGAAAATCCTAGGGCCCTTATGAATTATGCTAAATCTACACTGCCTGTGCTCTATAAATGGAACAGAAAAGCCTGGAAGGCAGCACATCTGTTTACAACGTGGTGTACTGACTATTTTAAGCCCTCTCTTGAGACCTACTGCTCAGGAAGAAAGATTCCTTTCAAAATATTACTGCTCATTGACAATGCACGACAATGCATCCACATCAAGCCAAGCAGTCTAGGTGGGCAGACAGTGAGTGCAGAGCAGGGTCACATGGGATCTTGCATGGGAAATAAAATGCCCTTCCCCACCTCCTGCCAGGTACAACAGCTCAGCCAGTTGACCAGAGCAGGGGATCCCCACCAGAGCATCCACACCTATGTGTGTAAATCAGCAGCAGCCAGAGGGCAAACACAAATGGGCCCTGTTAGCACAGCTTCTATTGGACAGGCACATCTGCCAGGGGTCCCAACAGGCTCAGAAAAATTAGCTTTTGCCCTGCCCCATGGTGGTGGCCAGTGGAATCTGCAACCAGATAATACCACTATGTGACAGCAAAGGTCCACCCCATCAAATGGCATGAAGAAATGCATTAATACTCTAGACCAGAAGGAAAATGACAAGTATCCAGAAACCACTCCTGAAGTCACAGAAATTTACAATCTAAATGACAGAGAATTCAAAATACTTATCATAAAGAAACTCAACGAGTTACAAGAAAACTCAGAAAGACAGTTCAGTGAACTCAGGAAGGAAATTAATGAGCAGAGGGAGTTCTTCACAAAAGAGATTGAAACTCTAATATAAAAACAAACCTAAATGTTGGAAATGAAGAACACAATGAATGAGATTTTTTAAAAATCTGGAATCTTTAAATAACAGAGCTGACATTATGGAGTACAGAACTAGTAATTTAGAGAACAGAAATATAGAAATGCTTCAGGTGGAGGAGGAAAGAGAGCTAAGACTAAAAAGAAATGAAGAAACTCTCTGAGAAATATCTGACTCAATTAGGAAATGCAGCATAAGGATTATAGGTATTGCAGAGAGAGGAGAGGGAGAAGGGAGCAGAGAGCTTGTGGAAAGAAATAGCTGAGGACTTCCCAAACCTGGCAAAGAGCTGGAATTACATGTAAATGAAGCTAATAGAACTCCTAATTACATCAATGTAAAAAGATCTTCTCCAAGATATATATTAGTAAAACTGGCAAATTCAATAACAAAGAAAACATTTTAAGGGCATCAAGACAGAAGAAAATAACCTACAAAGGAACCCCTATCAGGCTTTCAGTGGATTTCTCAGAAGAAATCTTATAGGCTAAGAGAGAGTGGAAAAAATTCTGAAAGACAAAAACTTTCAAGCAAGAGTACTCTAATCTAGTGAAACTATCCTTCAGATATGATGGAGAAATAAAAACTTTCCCAGGTAAACAAAAGCTGAGGGAGTTCATTGCCACTAGGCCTCCTTTACAAGAAATGATCAAGGATGCTCTCATACCTGAAACAAAAAGGCAAGAGTTTACAAAGCCTTGAGCAAGGAGATAAATAGACAAAATCAGAAAGTTGCAGCTCACAATAGGAACAGGTTAGTAAAGTCTTGATTATAACATTAAAGATAAATGGAAGGAAAGTATCAAAAATAACTATAATCACTTCATTTTAACAAAACTTACAACAAAAATGGAATAAGTTGTGACAACAATAACTTAGACAAGGAAGAGGAAAGGATTGAGCCTATTTAGGCTAAGGGGAGAAGAGGCTATAGGAAAGAAGACTATCTCATCTACAAGATCTGTTATGCAAACCTCATGGTGATCACTAAACAAAGAATCAGTACAGTGAGCTGGCCCCATGGTTAAGTGATTAAATTTTCATGCTCTGCTTTGGCAGCCCAGAGTTTTGCCAGTTTGGATCTTGGTCTGGACATGGCACTGCTCATCAAGCTATGCTGAGGCAGTGGCCCACATAGCACAATCAGAAGGACCTACAACTAGAATATACAACTATGTACTGGGGGGCTTTGGGGAGAAGAAGAAGAAAAACAAAAGAAAATTGGCAACAGATGTTAGCTCAGGTGCCAATCTTTTAAAAAAATCAGAAGAGAGACATGAATGATAAATAAAGAGAAAACCATCATAAAAATCACCAAACTGAACTGACAGAAATACATGGGAAAAGAAACAGGGGAGATACAGAACAACTGGAAAACAAGAGATAAAATGGCAGTATTAAGCCCTCATATCAATAATCACTCTAAATGTGAATGGATTGAATTCTCCAATCAAAAGACACAGAGTGGCTGGATGGGTTAAAAAACAAGACCCAACAATATGCTGCCTCCAGGAAGCACATCTCAGCTCTAAAGACAAACACAGACTCAGAGTGAAGGGATGGAAGATGATACTCCAAGCTAATGGCACACAAAAGAAAGCAGGTGCTGCCATACTTATATCAGACAAAGTAGACTTCAAGATAAAAAAAGCAATGAGAGACAAAGAGGGCCAGCATATAATGATAAAAGGGACATTCCATGAAGAGGACATAACTCTTATAAATACATATGTACCTAACATAGGATCACCAAAGTACATAAAGTGACTATTAACAGACCTTAAAGGGGAAATTAACAGCAACACAATAATAGGAGCGGACCTCAACATCCCACTTACATGAAAGGATAGATCATCTAGACAGAAAGTCAACAAGGAAATTGTGGAATTAAATGAAAAACTAGACCAGATGAACTTAATAGACATATATAGAATATTCCATCCAAAAACTGAAGAATACACATTTTTCTCAAGTGCATGTGGAACATTCTCAAAGATAGACCATATGTCGGGAAACAAGACAAGCCTCAGTAAATTTAAGAATATTGACATCATTTCAAGCACTTTTCCAACCATAATGCTAAGAAACTAGAGAACAACTATAAGAAAAAAGCTGGGAAAGTGGCAAATATGTGGAGACTAAGCAACATGCTACTGAACCGTCAATGAATCAATGAATAAATTAAAGGAGAAATAAAAAAAATATCTGCAGAGAAATGAAAATGAAAATACTTCATACCAACTCATATGGGGTGCAGCAAAAGCAATCCTAAGAGGGAAATTCATAGAAATACAGGCCCACCGTAACATACAAGAAAAATCTCAAATAAGTAATCTTAAACTACTCCTAACAAACTAGAAAAAGAAGAAGAAACACAGTCCAAAGTTAGCAGAAGGAGGGAAATAATAAAAATTAGAGCAGAAATAAATGAAATAGAAACTAAAAACACAGTAGAAAGGGTCAATGAAACTAAGAGCTGGTTCTTTGAGAAGATAAACAAAATTGACAGACCCTTAACCAGACTCACTAAGAAAAAGGAGAGAGAAGGCTCAAATAAGTAAAATTAGAAGTGAAAGAGGAGAAATTGCAATGGATACCGCAGAAATACAGAGGATTATAAGAGAATATTGTGAACAACTGTATGCAACAAATTGGACAATCTAGAAGAAATGGATGAATTCTTAGACTCATACAACCTCCAAAAACTGAATCAAGAAGAAATAGAAAATCTGAACAGACCAATCACAAGTAAAGAGATTGAAACTGTAATCAAAAACTTCCCAAAAAACAAAAGTCCAGGACCAGATGGCTTCTCTGGAGAATTCTACCAAATATTCAAAGAAGACATAATACCTATCCTTCTCAAACTATTCTAAAAATTGAAGAAGATGGAACACTTCCTAGAACATTCTATGAGGCCAACATCACCCTGATCCCAAAGCCAGAGAAGGACAACATAAAGAAGGAAAATTATAGGCCAATACTGCTGATGAACATAGATGCAAAAACCCTCAACAAAATATTGGCAAACTGACTACAGCAATACATTAAAAGGAACATACACCATGATCAAGTGGGATTAATACCAGGGACACAGGGATGGTTCAGCATCCTCAAATCAATCAGTGTGATATGCCACATTAACAAAATGGGGAATAAAAACTACATGATCCTCTCAATAGATGCAGAGAAAGCATTTGACAAGATCCAACATCCCTTTATGACAAAAACTCTCAATAAAATAGGTATAGAAAGAAAGTGCCTCAACATAATAAAGGCCATATATGACAAACCCACATACTCATACTCAAATGGGAACATCATACTCAAATGGGAAAAACTGAAAGCCATCCCTCTGGGAACAGGAACAAGACAAGGGTGCCTACTCTTGCCACTCTTATTCAACATAGTACCGGAGATTTGGGCCAGAGCAATTAGGCAAGAAAAAGAAATAAAAGGTATCCAAATTGGAGAGGAAGATGTGAAACCCTCACTGTTTGCAGACGACATGATTCTGTCTATAGAAAACCCAAAGAATCCATCGGAAAACTATTAGAAACAATCAACAACTACAGCAAAGTTGCAGGGTACAAAATCAACTTACAAAAATCAATTGCATTTCTGTAATAACGAACTAACAGAATGAAAATTCAAGAATATAATCCCATTTACAATTAGAAGAAAAAGAATAAAGTATCTAGGAATAAATTTAACCAAGGAGGTGAAAGACCTATACAATGAAAACTATAAGACACTATTGAAAAAAATTGAAGATGACATAAAGAAATGGAATGATATTCCATGAACATGGATTGGAAGAAAACCTTCTGGAAAGGATTCATCATTCTAGATGCCATTAAGAACATTTTGTGATTCATAGGAAAAGGTCAAAAATATCAAAATAAACTGGAGTTTGCAAGAAGTTGACTCTAATCCTCATGAATGACTTTGAGGGCTTCAAGACTTCAGTGGAGGAAGTAACTGCAGATGTGGTGGAAATAGCAAGAGAACTAGAATTAGAAGTGGGGCCTGAAGACATGACTGAATTGCTGCAAGCTCATGATAAAACTTTAATGAATGAGAACTTGCTTCTTATGGATGAGCAAACAAAATGGTTTCTTGAGATGGGTCCTACTCCTGATGAAGATGCCATGAATATTGTTGAAATGACAACAAATGATTTTGAATATTACATAACTTAGTTCATAAAGTAGCATCAGGATTTGAGAGGATTGATTCCAGTTTTGAAAGAAGTTCTACTGTGGGTAAAATGCTGTCAAACAGCATTGCATGCTACAGAGAAATTGCTCATGAGAGAAAGAGTCAATCAACATGGCAAACTTCAGGGGCTGGCCCCGTGGCCGAGTGGTTAAGTTCACGTGTTCTGCTGCAGGCGGCCCAGTGTTTCGTTGGTTCGAATCCTGGGCACGGACATGGCACTGCTCATCAAACCACGCTGAGGCAGCATCCCACATGCCACAACTAGAAGGACCCACAACGAAGAATATACAACTATGTACCGGGGGGCTTTGGGGAGAAAAAGGAAAGAAAAAAACTTAATTGTTGTCTTATTTTAAGAAATTGCCACAAACACCCCAACCCTCAGCAACCACCATCCTGATCAGTCAGCAGCCATCAACATTAAGACAAGAACTTCCACCAGCAAAAAGATTAAGACTTGCTGAAGGGTCAGATGATGATTAGCATTTTTTAGCAATAAAGTATTTTTAATTAAAGTATGTACCTGGTTTTTTAGACATAATGCTATTGCACACTTAATAGACTACAGTATGTGTAAACATAGCCTTTATATGCACTGGGAAACCAAAATATTTGTGCGATGCTTTTTGTTGCAACATTAGCTTTATTTCAGTGGTCTGGAATGAAACCTGCAATATTTCCAAGGTATTCCCATACTTATCAAAAGTCCAATGGCAGTTTTCACAGAAGTAGAGAACATAATCCTAAAATTTGTACGGAATTACAAAAGACCCCAAATAAGCAAAGCAAAAGCAATCCTGAGAAAAAAGAACAAAGCTGGAAGCGTCATGCTTCCTAATTTCAAACTATACTGCAAAGCTATAGTAATTAAAGCAGTATGGTAATGGAATAAAAACAGACGCATAGACCAATGAAACCGAATTGAGAGCCCAGGAATAAACCCATGCATTTTTTGTCGATTAATTTATGACAAAGGAGTCAAGAATATACAATGGAGAAAAGACAGACTGTTCAATAAATGGTGTTGGGAAAACTGGACAGCCACCTGCGTAAAAATGAAATTGGACCCCTATCATACACTACTTGCAAAAATCAACTCGAAATGGATTGAATACTTAAACATAAGACCTGATAGCATGATACCCCTAGAAGAAAACACAGGGAAAAAGCTTCTTGAAATTGGTCTTGGCAGTGATTTTTTGGTACTATATTACCAAAAGCACAAGCAACAAAAGCAAAAATCAACAAGTGGAACTACATCTGATTAAAAAGCTTCTATACAGCAAAAGAAATGATCATCAAAATGAAAAGGCAACCTACAGAATGGGAGAAAATATTCACAAACCTTTTACAGAAGAAGGGTTAATATCCAAAATATATAAAGAACTCATACAACTCAGTAGCAAGAAACCCCAAACAATTCAATTAAAATATAACCAGAGGAACTAAATAGACATTTTTCCAAAGAAGATATTCCAAGTGAGGGAGAGTCAGGACCTGTCTTTTTGCAAAATATTGCTATTTTCTTCATCATGGATTTTTTTGGACTAATTTTGATTTTTCATATTTTTTTCAAAGAAAAAATGATGGCTAACAGGTACATGAAAAGACACTTGATATCACTAATCATCAGGGAAACGCAAATCAAAATGACAATGAGATATTGCCTCACACCTGTTAGAATGGCTATCATCAAGAAGACAAGAAGTAAGTGTGTGAAGAAAAGGGAGCCCTTGTGCACTTTTAGTGGGAATATAAATTGGTACAGCCAGTATGGAAAATAGTGTGGAGGTTCCTCAAAAAATTAAAAATAGAACTACCATATGATCCAGCAATTCCACTTCTGAGTACATAACCAAAGGAAATGAAAATAGGATATCGAGAACATATCTGTACTCTCATGTGTATTGCAGCATTATTCACAATAACCAAGATATGGAAACAACCTTTTCTGCCAACAGATGAATAGATAAAGAAGATGTAATATATATATGATGGAATATTATTCAACTATGAGAAAGAAAGAATGCTGCCATCTCTAAGAGCATGGATGGACCTTGAGGGCATTATGATAAGCAAAATAAGTCACACAGAGAAAGAAAAATACTATATGATATCATTTATCCGTGGAATCTACAAAAACCAAATTCATAGAAACATAGAACAGGTTGGTGGTTGCTAGGGGCATGGGAAATGAGTGAACATGGCCACAAGGTGCAAAATTTCAGATATAAGACAAATAAGTTTTGGGGATCTAATGTACAGCATCATGACTATAGTTAACAATACAGCATTGTATATTTGAAAGGTGCTAAGAGACTAGATCTTAAAAGTTCTCACCACAAAAAATAAATTGTATGTAAGTGAGGTGATGGATGTGTTAACTAACCTTATTGTAACCATTTAGCAATGTATACATATATATCAAAATCATCGCATTGCACATCTTAAACTTACACAATGTTATATGGCAATTATATCTCAATAAAACTGGAAAAAATAAATATCTGCTGAAATTAAAAATATGCAACATATAACAAGAATGCAGTCATGTGTTGCTTAACAAGGTGGATACGTTCTGAGAAATGCGTCATTAGGCAATTTCGTCTTTGTGCAGTCGTAGAGTACACTTACACAAACCTAGATGGTGTAGCCTACTACATACCTAGGCTATATGGTACTAATCTTATGGGACCACCATCAACTATGTGGTCCATTGTTGACTGAAATGTCATTATATGGTGCATGACTGTATACAAAATACAATTATACGTAACAACCATGAAGCGTAATGTTGAATTTCATAAAATTAAATCACATGTAGTAACTACTAGAGGCTATAAACCCAAAAAATGCATGAAAGACAAATAGGAAGTTTCCAAGAACTCAGAGGGAAAATTCAAATTTTTAATTCAAATGTGCTGAAGTGAGGTTTCTGCTTCCTTCAGTTGCCCATTGAGGAAACTACACACTTCTTGTTTTGGCAAGCCTTATGGGTAAGGGAAAGAGAAGGTAACAAGCACTTGCTGAGAGCCTCTTGCCTGCTAGGAAGGTTGCACACACTCCCACTGAAGGACCTCACGAATACGAGATGACGTATTATTGCTTCCGGTTTATAGAGGAAGTCGCCAAGGCTGAGAGAGGCTAAGTGTTGGCTCTCAGCACCAAGAGTAAATAAGAAGACGGGCTTCCGATCACTTCCTTCTGGTTCCAAAACCCAAGGGCACAGTGTTCTACTTCCTCGGCCCAGGAAGGCATTTTTGAGGGCCACAATCCAATCACGGCAATGCCTGTGTCTGTAGTTTCTTTCCTATGTGAGAGGAAAGCATCACTTGTAGATATATTTGCTACCAACTTTCCACTCTTCCTCCTGTCTTTTAAGGGTTCCCACAGTCTCATTTGCATCTCCTCTCCTTTTCTCTGCCTCGTGTATTCATATTCCTTTCCTGAAGTAGCAACTGCACATCAATTCCTTTTGAGGGAAGGACCTCTGTCTTAATCTTAAATGCGGGAGCTTGATA
Source organism: Equus asinus (assembly GCF_041296235.1). Taxonomy (NCBI): domain Eukaryota; kingdom Metazoa; phylum Chordata; class Mammalia; order Perissodactyla; family Equidae; genus Equus; species Equus asinus. The sequence continues at coordinate 41,694,842 of NC_091820.1, forward strand.
TGAAAGCAAAGCAGAAAAATCTCAGTAATTTATTAACCAGTGAAAAAAGCAGTCCTCAAAATTCTCATTATAAATTACATATCAGCATTATAATTTGTGTATCAGTTTCCCGTGACTTGGGTTAATGGTAGTCAGTCTCACAGGGTTTGTTCAACTCTAAATCCAGCCATCCACTCCTTTACTCTAAGGGTATTATTGTACAGGTTAGAGACGTGTTAAATAGTGACATTTGGAAATATAAGCTAATTTGTACATCTCTGGATTCACAGGCAAAAGGTCTTGACTTTGAATGAGTTGATTCAGTTGAGGCCCTGTTCCCATCAGGCCCCATGCAAAGGCTATTCAGCTGGCAGACCCAAGGTGACCTCTTTAACCACAATTGCAAGAGTAAAGAAAAGTCTCTACCTTTGTGATAATACCTTGGGAAAAGTTGCTTTAGTCTTTGGTATATTTCTTAATTTTCAGACAAACTATCATATCACACTGCCTAGGTGGTCATACAACTGGACATATTGTACTCAGTCTTTGTGAGAAGGGTGCAAATGACCAAAATGAAGGCTGACATCATTGGCTTCCTCATGCAAGGCCATTGTGAGCCATACTGGAGTCAGCTCTCCACTAGCCTCACTCAACAGAATATCCATCTATAGCCACTCTACTGCACTGTAAGTGCAGGCTCCTGGAAAGCAGGGTCCACGTCTTCTGCACATTTATATCCCCAGGGCTGAGCACAGTGCTTGGCACAGAGTAGACATTCAATTAATATTTGTTGGCTAGGTGAAAAAATAAATGAATGAATGAATGAGTTTCATGGGCAAGAAGAAGTTTAGAAACCAGTATCATTGGACCACGAAAGCAGACACTAGCATGGCGTATTTTGAAAAGATTTCCATCCCTCAAATGATTCAAATACTAAAGTCTATGAGTTAAAAGGCTAAATCTTTAGTTATCCATTCTCTCCACCCAAAATGATTGATGAATCATCTGTCTCACTCTCTCTCTTTCTCTCAATCTTCCTTTCCCCAGGCACTAAAATTTGCAGTTATAATTTAGTCATTCAGCAATTTGATTATTCATGTATTAGTTTGCTTGGAAAAGAGTTAGCATTACAGAAGCAGAGAGAAAATGAGAATGAAGAAGCCATAATTTCTTAGAAGTAGATAATTCTCACCCTTTATACCCTAGACTGGCAATGGCATACGCAGCCCAACTCAATACCAGCATCTCTTTCATCTTTTCAGAAAGAGATAAGCCACCCAAAAAAGGAGTTCTCTGCTCCTCCTCCACTTACGTATTCAATTCCCTATTGACTAATAGAGAGATGCAAAGTAAAAAGTAAATTCAATCCCTACTCTAAAAGAATTTTTACTTTAAGCACAAGCCAGAAAAGATTAATTTTAAGGAAGGGCTAAATTTCTATTCAATCTTTCTAGAACACCATGGATAAAGCTCTAATCATGGGTCAAAACTTCATCCAAGATGTATATGGAAATTCTTGCCTCCTCCCTCTATTTGCCTTTTGTCTCTTCATTAGTGATTTATAACATAGATTCATAAGTTCTTTTAATAACATGCTCATTTATCTAAAGTTACAAGCTCCTTGAAGGAATTTTTCTACGCTTAGCAGAGAGACTTTGAAAGATTTTGAATGATTAAATGAAACCAATGGACCTCTAAAGACTCTGGAAATCCCTAGACGCAAATGGTTTTCCAGGGGACTGAAAACATTTCCATCACTAAAAATATGGCAACGCAAAGAATAATCTCTCTCCCTCTCTCCTGATGCAGCTTAGTACAGTGGAATCCATGTAGGCAAATTACTTCAGACCATCTAAGCTCTAAAAGCAGCCTTCAATATGACTAGTCTTAGGAAAGAACCAAGTCTAACCTGCCAGCTTCCAGGTAACCCATTTTAGTACTCTCAGCCAACAGGTTCTTCTAGGCCAGTAGTTTTGAATGTTGGCTACACATTAGAATCACTCGGAGAGTTCTGGTGGATGTTTCCCACCCAACAAATCAGAATCCCAGAGAATGCAACCAAAGCATCAATATTTTTTAACGTTCTTTGAGACATTGTAATGTGCAGCCAAGTGTGAAAAACACCACTCCAAGCCAGTGTTTCTCAAATTGTTCTTCCTCAACCATCGATATAAAAAGTACCCTGGAGAACTGGTTAAAAGTTCATATCTCTGGCCTCCACCACAAACCTAGTGAATGGGTATTTTGGAAAATACTAGTGTAACAAACCCTACCAAGTGATTCTTATGCACATTGTAACATATATTGTAGATTAGCTTTCTCAAACCCATTCCAATTCCCTTAGAGCAGTGGTTTTCAAAATACAGTCTCTGACTAGCAACATCATCACCATTACTTGGGAACTTGTTAGAAATGCAAATTCTCTGGGGCACCCACCCAAGACCTACTGAATCAGAAACTCTAAAGGTGGCCCCCCCAAATTTATGTTTTAATATACCCCCAGGTGATTCTAACACATGTTCAAGTTTGAGGAACAACGCGTTAGAACACGCCTTACTGAGGGCTGGAGGTTAAGAAGCTAAAGATTACATTTTCATACTGTCTTAGAGCTCAAGCTCTTCTTGTGACTTGGATTCTGCCAACTAGATTCACCTCTGTAAGGACTGGAAGGAAAGTGGAAATAAGAGGGAGACCACACTCCTCTTGGCAAGCACAGCAGTGAAGGTAGTTGGTTTTTCTGTGATCGTGGTAGCAGAAGTCCCAGTGCCTGATCTCTACTTTGGTGGGTACGTAGAAACTGGACACAGAGACTCCTTTTTGTTGGCATGAATTACAGCTGAGGAAGTGTACCTTTGAGCCAAGAGTGTTGGCAGTGGCTTCCTCACTTCCAGGAGGCCGCTGAGGTGGTGTGGTCCCGGAGTCAAGAGAGGGCAGCAGCATCCTGATGCCCCAGCTCCTGATCATTCTCCAGTAAAGGTAGTAGCTCCCTTGGTGGGCCAATTCTATGGTGTTCTAGGCATCATTCCTGGAAGTTCAGCCTAGAGTCTGCTCCTCCAACCTTCCCAAGTATTTCATAAATTTCCTAATTCCTTGTATGCTTAAACTAGCCAGAAAACATTTAATAATCTACAACTGAACCCAAACCAATGCAGCACTTATAGTAAAGTTCTGTTACTGTAGTCATTGATGTGAATATCTTTCCCAGGAGACAGCAAGATGCTAGAAGGGATGTTTGTGGAATAGTCCCAAAGTATTATTACCAGAACAGAAACCATCTCAATTGTTTGTTTATACTGAGTCCAATAAGGAGTATCTTGGCCAGGTGCCCCATATGCTCCATCATTTCCATCAAAACCCACCAAAGTCACCCCAAATTAACATTCAGCTTAGTTAAAACCTATTATTAAGCAAACATGGATCCAAGGCAAGTCATCTAACCTCCTCTCACCCCCTTCAATTGCAACTAAATATCTCTTCTATATGGAAATTCTGGGAATTGCCTCTGGCCAATTATGTACCTGACTCTTGCTAAAGTCTTAAAATTCAAGAATGAATAAGAAGAGAACCTTACCTTCAAACATTTTGTAGACCAGTGTAGGAGTGGAAAGGTTCCTTAAACATGCTTGTATTTATAGAAATACAAGCAAATGCCCACCAAATATTCACTGCATCCAGTTCAAGTCATGAAGAAATGACTTCAATTGCCATCACTAAACTTTCATGCTGTCCTTAATTCAACAATTTTATTTCTGGCCTAGAATTGTTTTGGCTTCTTTGCAGCTCAGCAATGGCACATAAAGAAAATAACAAGTCTGGAATAGAGCCAGGAATAGGGTAGATATTTAAGAAGTGTGGAGCTAATGGATAAGTAAAGTGCCTTTATCTTAAAGGCCATTAAAACCTTCTCACACCCCTTTCTTGCATCCAAAAGGGACAAGGATTCTGTTGCAGCTCATTACTGGATGAGGGACTAGCATGACTTAAACTGGAAGAGAGTTGATATCAGTAAGCCAGACCAATTACATCTATCAGACACAATTATGTATTTCATACAGGGCAAATGTGACGCCAGGGTAGCAGGGGCAGTTATCTCTGTGGTATGGTTTAAGGGAGGAGATCAGAAATGCCTCCCAACATCTCTGGCCCAGTCTGTAGAATTCCAAATTCTAACATTAAAGCTTCCTCTCTAGGATCAAGGTTTTGATTGATTCCTGCCAGGATATGTGGAGCCCTGAAAGTAAGCCACAGGTGATGCGAAACCACAGAATAAAAGTAATACATCTTCCTTGAGAATCTGTTTTGCTCAAAGAGTTGGGGAGAAACACATTCTCTGTACATTTAAAGAGATATGCATATATTTCAGAGTGGAATTCAACTTTCACATTCATTTTAAAATCCCTATTGAGGTATAATATACATACAGATAAATACATATATCATATGTCATATACACAGTTTGATGACTTTTAACTGAATACATCCATAGAACCAGGACCCAGATCAAGAAAGAGAACATTACCAACATCCCAGAAGCCATTTGGTGCCTCTTCCAGATGCTACCTTCCAAGGGTAACTGATATCCCTACGTTTAACTTTATATACACAGAATTATACTATGTGTTTAGTGTCTGACTTCTTTTGCTCAACATTGTTTGTGAGATCCATCCATATTGTTGCATGTAGTTGAAGATCACTCATTCTTGTTGCTGTATAGTATTCCATTGTGTGAATATACCACAATTTATCTATTCTACTCTTGATGGTCATTTAAGCAGTTTCCAGTTTGAAGTTATTATGAATAGTGCTGCTATGAATATTCATATACATGTCTTTTGTTGGAAATAAGCACTCATTTGAGCCAGATGTATAATCAACAGTGGAAGTGTAAGATCATGTGATGGACATATGTTCAACTTCAGTAGACAATGTGAAACAGTTTTCCAAAGTAGTTTTGTACCAAGTCTCATTTATTTATAAAATTAAAAAAAAAAGATACTCTAAAGAAATTTCATTCTTGAGTTGATGTCTTGACTGTCCCTTTAGAAGATATCAGTTCATACTCTTTGGCATTTCAAAATTTTGTCCTGGGTGCTTGGGATGGTGGCACTCATTTTTAGTCAAGTATACCATAGTTATTGGGGCTAATTTTCACAATTATGTCTTTAAGAAATTATAATAAAAATCATTGCTACCTGTATTACTTATTTATCACTGCATAACAAATTACTACAAACTTAGCAACATAAACAACATACATTTATTATCTCGCAGTTTCCATAGATCATGAAGCCTGCCACAGCTTAGCTGGGTATACTGCTTCAGGTCTCTCACTGGCTGCATTCAAGGTCTTGGTCAGGGCTGTCATCAGAGGCTGTATTAGGGGAAGGATTTATTTCCAAGCTCCCTCAGATTGCTGGCATAATTCATTTCCTTGTAGCTATAGCACTGAAGGCCCCAGCTCTTTGCTGACTGTTGGCTGGAGATTGTCCTTAGGTCCTAAAGGCACACCTTTGTCTCATTTCCCACGTGGACTTCTTACATGACCACTTACTTCATCAAACCAGCAAGGAGACTCTCACTCCAATCTGCTACTATAGAGTCTTATGTAATATAACATAATCACTGGAGTGACATCCCACCACCTTTGTCGTATTCTGTTGATTAGAAACAAGTCACGGGTTCCTGCCCACACTCACAGGGAGGGGACTACACAAAGGCGTGGACACCAGGAGGTGGGAAATCACTGGGGGTATAGGGTCTGCCTACCACATTGCCTGTTGAGCTCCTGTTGAGTTCTAAGCCCCGTATAAGCACTTTATTCCCATTAGCTCACATAGTCCTTTCAAAAATCTCACAGGCAAATATTTGTGATTGTCAGGGTTCTTGGCTCCAAACTACCAACAACAGTTGTAGGTAATTTTAGTTCAGATATTTTTAGTGGAAGGATATTGGACAGTGCACGGGATCCACAAAAAAGGCTGAGCCCAGCTTGGAGAATGGACAAAAGCAAACAGGTGGGGGAGAGCAATCAGCAGCCAGAAATTAGCCAAGTCACACAGTAGGAAAGATCTGGTAAAGATGCTTCCGCTACTGTTCCTACTGCTCAACCATCGTGCTTCCTACCCCTGCTTCCCTCCAAGGATAAAGTCTATGTCACTGCCACGCACAAGGGGTCTCCAAAATATTTGTTGCCAAGCTGCAACAAGGACAGAAACTGAAAATAAGAATTTGGAAGTGTCATAGTACTTTGATGGAGTAAGTTTCTCTCTTGAGAACCTAATAATATATAATTGAGGTTTGTAGCTTTTTGACCTCATTTGTTTAGTGACTCATTTTTATGGTCTATTATAAAAGCATCAGTCCCCAGCAAATTGGAAATTTTTAAAACCTGGCCCTTCAGCACAGATAGTTTGTGACACTGTGGTCTAAACTGTCAAGGCTGGCATTAGCTGCTGACTTCAGGAATAAAGTCTCAAGTGGGAGCACCTGAGTCTTGGGTCTGCATGGTGGCTGCCATCATGGAGTTCAAGAACTTGTTTTCTATGTCTGTGTGTCTGTATTGGAGCGGATGTCTGCCTCTCTCAGGAGCCTCTCAGAGGTGGGCTCCCCAGATGTAGGAAGGTGTGCAGATGGCAACCAGGCAAAAACATGAGAGAGAGAGAGAGAGAGAGAGAGAGAGAAACCAGTCAAAAATGTGACAGAGAGAGAGAAAGAGAAACAGAAAGGGAAAGAGAAATATTTATTTTAAGGAATTGGCTCACACAATTGTGAGGGTTAGCAAGTCTGAAATCTATAGCACAGGCCAGCAGCCTGGAAACTACGGCAGGATTTCTCTGTTGCAATCTTGAGGCAAAACTCCTTCTTCTCTGGGAAACCTGTTTTGCTCTTAATGCCTTCAACTGATTGGATGACGCCCCCCCACATTATCAAGGGTAACTTCTTTTACTTAAGGTCAACTGGTTGGAAATGTTCACCACATCTACAAAATACCTTCACAGCAGCATCTAGGCTAGTGTTTGACCAAACAACTGGGCACCATGGCCTAGCCAAGTTGACGCATATAGTTAACCATCACAGTGACATAGACACTAAATTTTATTGACTATTTTACACACTGTTAGAGAGTGTGGTGGAGAAGTGTGACAATCACTCTCAGTACCACTCTGCACAGAAGGCCCCTGTTAAGTGACAATGGAGCAGAGCAAAAGCCCAGTGACTAGCACTACATCATGAAGACCTTGACTGGCTGGCTGGCTCCTTAAGAGAGAGCGCCAGAGAGAAACAAGCCCAACCTGGCCTCTGGGATGTGACAGAGGGACTAGGGGGCTCCGAGGGCAGCATTCCTCCCCTCCTTCTCCATGGAGCACACAAGATGAGGGAACAGCATGGGAGGGAGAGGGCAACAGAGGGCCAGGGTTTGGGGAAGGCAGGCCTGAGTAAAGAGGGCAGTGTAGGCTCCAGCTTATCGGCAGGGGGCTGTGAAGTAGGTGTGCGGAAAGGAGCAGAGGGGCATGCCCACTCTAGACAAAAGGAAAGAAGCTGGAGAGGGGGAAGACTTGCCCCTCCAAGACACTTCCCTACCTGATCAAACTGAAGGGGCCAGCCTTCAAAAACAACCTGAAAAACGTTAATCAGTCCACACTTCAAGTTCCAGAACTTTATTTTTCATATGGTAATAGGAAAGAAGAAAATCATGTTCATTAGAAGAGAAACTAGTCAAAGGATTATGTCTCCAGAAATTTAAGGTTATTTTTGACTGGATTGGGTTTTTTCTGAGGTAACATTGGTGTATAACATTATATAAACTTCAGGTGTACATCACTGTATGTCAACTTTTGTATACATTACATTGTGTTCACCACCAAAAGTCTAGTTTCCATCTGTTACCATACAAATGTCCTTTTTCTTTAAGGTTGGGTTTTTGGTGGAGTGTTTCTGGTGTTGGTATGGGTATAGGTGGGGTTAATCCCTTCAGCACTAAGTATCCCCATCTTAAATGAGGGGCCCAGCCTTCCAGAAGGCTCAGCACAATCAAGTCCACAGTTCCGCTTGCTCCCCCATTTCACTTTAAGCCGACGTGTACTGTGGGGCCTGTCCCTGTTTACTTTGAATTCCATATTTGGATACTCAACCACAACTTGACTAGAAGAGTAAGGGAGCCCACTGGGCCTAGTTTGAAATCTGCCAGGCAGGAAGTTCTGGGCTCACTTGCTCCCCACATCTCAGCAGCTCATGCAGTCACAATTCCCTGGGTCAACCACCCATGGGAGGTGGGAAGAGATGGGACTTAAATTAAATTTGAAGTTGATGCTTTAAATTGAGAATGACTGTCTTTTGAGGGGATGGAGGAAAGGGGCCTTTCATTTCTTCCAGGTTTTTATTATAAATATTTTTAAACAAACATAGAAGTTGAAAGAATTGTACAGTAAACACCCATATACTCACCACCTTGATTCTATACTCATCGTATTGCTATGTTTGTTTCATCTCATATCTATCCTTCTATTCATCCCTTTATCATTTATCAATTAATTTTATTTTTTGGATGCATTTCAAGTAAGCTGCAAACATCAGTATATTTCACTCTTGAACACTTCAGCATGCACAGCATTAACCAGAGTAAACAGAGTTTGAGTAACCAGAAGTAAGAAGAAAGCTGTGGAATCCACCCAAGGTATCATTAAGGGATGCGGAAGATACTCAATACAACATGGTTGAAGGCAATGATTGTCAAAAAATAAAATCCCTCAGAGGAAAACGTGAATACAAGTGCAGTTCATGATGCCACTTGTTCCTTCTTCTGAAGGACATTCCTTTAGTGTTTATCTTTAGTCATTGTATGTATATATTTCAATTAGCACTACTCTGGTGTTCTACTGGTATAATATGAATATTCATTAAGATTTTTAATTATTTGTACATGAAGTTTTTATTATTAATGAGTTTATTTCTATCATGATTATTTATTCAGTAGCAGTATATGTAGACACATTTTCTAGGCAAGCACTTGTATAGTAGCTGTATATACGTGTGTGTGTGTATACATATATGTATATATATATATAAATTAGACATTAATTTAAGAGAGGAATGTTGTAGCCAATCTAATGCCAACCATAATAGAGAGGCACTAAATATCTTAGATTAAAGCAATTTCCTCTCTGTGACTTTCAAATAATATATTTCTCTTATACTTTGCACTCTTTTACTTCAAATCTGTCTATTTCCTTTCCTCTTGTTGTTCATTCTACATTACATATTCTGTGGAAGCTATCCACTACATACTTTTGACTCTAACCTTTGCTTTGAGTTAAAATAGCTCATGACTTTGACGAATGGTGAAACCAACCCAATTTTAACTTGATGACCTAAGGCAAATAACACACCTCTTTTGTTTTCAGGAGCCTTGGATTCAGATTCTTTTAAAAGCTGTCACTAAGCTGTTTGTCTCAGGAAATAGCCTTGATCAAGGTAGAAGTACTCCTCATACTTCAGTAATAATAATTAGTTCTATGTATTTAGTGTCTAGCAAATAGCAGGTGCTACACTGGCTACTTCATTGGTTTTGTGTGTTCAACAGCTATTTGTGGACTGCTTACTGTGCACCAGGCACTGTGCCAGGTGCTGGGGATGCAACAGAGAATAAGATGGATTTATGAAGCTGAAAATATAATGTGGAATTATTTGAATTACTGTTAACTATTTAATAGCAATTTAAATTGCAATAGGCATAAGTATTAACAGGAAAAAAGTGGTATTTGGAGTGGATAAAAAGGGAAAGCCCTTACCTAGTCTTGGAGAGTGGTGCAGGGTGGGGAGTGCTCATGGAAGGCTTTCTTTTTTTTTTTTTGAGGAAGATTAACCCCGAGCTAACATCTGCCTCCAATCCTCCTCCTCTTTTTGCTGAGGAAGACTGGCCCTGAGCTAACATCTGTGTCCATCTTCCTCTACTTTATATGTGGGATGCCTGCCACAGCATGGCTTGACAACTGGTGTGTAGGTCCACACCCAGGATCCGAACAAGCGAACCCCAGGCCACCAAAGCAGAACATGCGAACTTAACCGCTGTTCCACAGGGCTGGCCCCAAGAAAGGCTTTCTCAAGAAAATAATGTTTTATCTGAGACTTGATAGATGTGTAGGAGTGTGCCAGGCAGAAAAAGAAGGCAAGAACATTCTAGGCAAAGAAAACAGAATATTCAAAAACCCTTTATTAGGAAAGCCGTAACTAAAATCAACCAGCCTGCATGGAGCCTTGGAGACTTAGGGTGCAAAAGGAAGCTAGAGAAACAAGTAGGGACTAGACCACATGGAGTCTGGTGGGCAATGTCAAGGATTTGGGTATTCACTGATTCATTGATGGGCAGCCACCAAACGGTTTTAAGTGAAATTAGGATTGATTTGACCAGATTTGTGGGTTTTGGGGGCGGAGGGGGTTTATTGTTTTTATTTGTGAAGAAGATGGTCCCTGAGCTAACATCTGTGCCAATCTTCTTCTGTTTTATAAGGGATGCCACCACAGCGTGGTTTGACGAGCAGTGTCAGGTCCGCACCCGGGATCCAAACCAATGAACCCTGGGCTGCTGAAGCAGACCACGTGAACTTAACCACTATGCCACCGGGCCAGCCCCTGAATTTGTGTTTTTAAACAATCACTCTAGCTGTTACATGGAAGAGGGTGTTTTAGTTAGGTTATAGTTTTGACTAAGTGTAACACAGAAGCAAAATAACAATGGCTTAAATAAGATAAAATTTTATTTCTCTCCCATGTGAAAGTCTGACCCGGAATTGGACGTTGTTCTGAAAAGTCATTAGGAACCCAGGCTCCATCTATCTTCTTTTTCTGTCATCCCTAGATTGCTGCCCTTAAGCAACAATTGATTAAGTGTTGTCCAAGATTGCACAACACCAAAGCCACATCTCAACCAGCAAGAAGGGCACAACCTAGAAATTCTATATATCACTTCCATTCTTGTTCTCTTAATAAGAACTTAGTCCAATGGCCACATTTAGCTGCAAAGGAGGTTGGGAGAGTGAGTCTTTTTTTTCTAGGTGGCTGTGTGCCCAGCTAACAAGTCTTGTGGAAGCACTTAACAAGTGCTTTGGAAGAAAGGGTGTGGATATTGGAGGCCAACTGGTAGTTTCTGCCGCAGAAGGATTAGAGATGGTCAAGAGAGGAAACAGGATAACTAGTATAGAGGCAATTGCAGAATTCCAGGTAGGATATGATGGTGAGTTGGTCTAGCATGGTGAAGTAGAGACAGAAGAGAAATGAAGGAATTTAGGAAATGTATGAGTATAGAACCAATAGGACTGATGTATAAGAGTTAATGGAGAAGAAAGTGTAAAGAATAATGTCCAAGTTTCTAACAACCAGGAAACGAACAACCAGGAAAATGGTGGCATCACTAACTGAGATTGAAAAGACTGGAAATCTACAGATTTACGTAGGACAAGCGTAAATTCAGTTTTAAGATTCTTGTCAGGTATCCAAGTAGAAATGTTATCTAGGCCAGGCATTGGCAAACTACGGCATACTGGAGAAATTTGGCTCACTGCACGTTTTTTTAACTGTTATTATTTTATTGTGGTAAAATACAGGTAACATAAAATTTACCATTCCAAGCATTTTTAAGTATACAATGTAGTGGCGTTAATTACATTCAGTGTCATGCAACCATCACCACTATTTCCAAAGTTGTTCCATCACTGCAAACAGAAACTCTGTAACCATTAAGCAATCGCTCCCCATACCCTCTTCCTCTCAGCCCCTGGTAACTTCTAATCTACTTTCTGTCTCTATGAATTTACCTATTCTAGGTATTTCATATAATTGGAACTATGCAATATTTGTTCTTTTGTATATGACATTTTACTTACCATAATGTTTTCAACGTTCACCCGTGTTGAAGCATGTATCAGAACTTCATTTCCCTGTAGCATTGAGCCCTTGAAGAATAATGTATTACAAGTTAAAAAAGTAATAACTCTGCAAGACAGAAAATCAGTGGAACTGAAAAAGAACATAGAGTACAGGAGAGAATAAATAGATTCTGAATTTGAGCATTTTAAACTATTTCTACAGAATGAGTAAGAGGCTATTAAGCAGATGCAAAATGAAGAGATGAACATTTTAACAAAACTAAATGAAAACACATTTTCAGATCATGTTTTCACATTAAAGCATGCACTAAAGGAAGTAGAGGGCAAGTGTGTGCAGTCGGAAGTAGAATTACTGACACGTTCAGAATATCTACCACAGCTATCAAAACCTGAAATACTCTAGCTCTTCATTCTGATTAAAGAAATATGGATTCAGTCAGCATTCTGGCTTGGGCAAAATCATCAAGCCATCATAGTAGATGTAATTCTAAATCTTGAAACAGCACATCCTCAGCTTATAGTCTCTGGGGATAGAAAACTGTGTGATATGGAAAGAAAGAAACAAAACCTTTGTTATCACCCAAGTTCTGCCCTGCCTTTCTGGGTTCTAAGGGATTTAATTGTGATAGGCATTACTGGGAGGTAGAAGTGGGAAACAAACATAAACAGACATTGTGGGTCTGTCAACTCAGTCTTCCTGGGGACTGGCAGAATCAACCAGTAGTTCAGTGTGGATCTGGGCAATTGGGCAATATGCTAAAAGCAGTTATATTTCGTTGGGTTCTCAGAGAAGCCAGTTTCTGCCAGTAGTAAGATCCAGTAGACTGGCATTTTTCTGGACAATGAATTGAGTGGGATTTCCTTTTATAATATGAATGATAGATCTCTTCTCTATACTTTTAATGATTTTTTTATAGAAGCCATTTGACTCTATTTCTACTCTGGAACAGATTTCTGAATCTCTTAAAATCTCTTCAGTAACAGATTATGAAAGATGAAGTACCTGTAAGATGATTCTGTTTCAGTTTTTAGGGCTAACTTAGCCAGTAAATTTTGTCTCAGTAATTCTGGATTCTTTTTAATTTTTACTGCTGAAAAACCAGAATAGATTTTTCTTCCTCATTTTTAGCAGCTATAATCCAATTGCATAGATGTTATGGGCATCAGTTGTCAAGTGCTTTGAATTTCTTAGATGAAATATTTGAGCATTATATTACTTGACACAACCAATAAACTGTTTTATTTTAAAATTGAAAAAAAGAACATTTTTAAGCTGAATAATATTCCAATATATGTATATACCATATTTCATTTATCCATTCATCTGTTGATAGACACTTAAGTTGTTTCCACTTTTTGGCTATTTTGAATAATACTGTAATAACTTTAGCATACAAGTATCCGTTTGATCCCCCGTTTCGAGTTCCTTTGGGTATATACCTAAGCGTGGAATTGCTGGGTCATATAGTAATTCTACGTTTAACTTTTTGAGGAACCACTAAACCGTTTTCACAGTGGCTGCGCCATCTCACATTCTCACCAGGAATGTACAAAGGTTCCAATTTCTCCACATCCTAGCCAACATTTGTTATTTTCCATTGTTTTCTTTTATTATTATTGCAACCATTCTAGTAGGTGTGAAATGGTATCTTATTGTGGTTTTGATTTTCATTTCCTTAATGACTAATGATGTTGAGCATCTTTTCATGTACTTATTGGCGATTTGTATATCTTTCTTGGAGAATTGTCTACTCAAGTCCTTTATGCATTTTAATTGGGTTATTTGTCTTTTTGTTGCTGAATTGTAGGAGTTCTTCCTATATTTTGGATGTTAAACTCTTATTAGATATGACCCGCAAATATTTTCTCCAATTCTGTGGATTGTCTTTAACTCTCTTTAGAGTATCCTTTGATGAACAAAAGTATTTAATTTTGATGAAGTCCAAGTGATCTGTTTTTCTCTTTTGTTTCTTATTCTCTTAGTGTCATATCTAAGAATCCATTGACAATCCAAGGTCACGAAAATTTTTCTCTATGCATTCTTCTAAGAGTTTTAGGGTTCTACCTCTTATATTTAGATTGTTGATCCATTTTGAGTTAATTTTTGTATATAGTGTGAGGTAGGGATCCAACTTCATTCTTTTTGTATGTGGAAATCAAACAAAAAAAGTATCAACCCAATTAAAAAATGGTCAAAAAATCTGAACATACATTTTTCCATAGAAGATATACAGATGACCAACAGGCACATGAAAAGATGTTCAACATCACTAATTATTAGGGAAATGCAAATCAAAACTACAACGACATATCACCTCACTCCCGTCAGAATGGCTAAAATTAACAAGACAGGAAATAACAAGTGTTGGAGAGGATGCAGAGAAAAGGGAACTCTCATACACTGCTGGTGGGAGTGCAAACTGGTGCAGCCACTCTGGCAAACAGTGTGGAGGTTCCTCAAAATGTTAAGAATAGAATTACAATACAATCCAGCTGTTCCACTGCTGGGTATTTATCCAAAGAACATGAAAACATGAATGCGTAAAGATATGTGCACCTTCATGTTCATTGCAGCCTTATTCACAATAGCCAAGACTTGGAAGCAACCTGGGAACCCATCAAGGGATGTATGGATAAAGAGGATGTGGTATATATACACAATGGAATACTACTCCCATAAAAAACAATGAAATCTGGCCATTTGTGACAACATGGATGGACCTTGAGAGTATTATGCTAAGCGAAATCTGTCAGAGGGAGAAAGTCAAATACTGTAAGATCTCACTCATAAATAGAAGATAAAAACAACAAACAAACACATAGAGACAGAGCTTGGATTGGGGGGTTACCAGAGAGGAAAGGGGGAGGGAGGAGGGTGAAAGGGCACGTGTTTTGATTTGCATTTCCCTAATAATTAGTGATGTTGAACATCTTTTCATGTGCCTGTTGGCCATCTGTATATCTTCTTTGGAGAAATGTATGTTCAGATCTTTTGCCCATTTTTTAACTAGGTTGTTACTTTTTTTGTTGTTGAGATGTATGTGTTCTTTACACATTTTGATATTAACCCCTGATCAGATATATAATTTGCAAATATCTTCTTCCAATTGTAAGCTTGTCTTTTCATTTTGTTGATGGTTTCCTTTGCTGTGCAGAAGCTTTTTAGTATGATGTAGTCCCATTTGTTTATTTTTTATTGCTTCCCTTGCCCAGTCAGACATGGTACTTGAAAATATGTTGTTAATACTACTGTTGAAGAACATACTGCCTATGTTTTCTTCTAGAGGTTTTATGGTTTCAGGTCTTACATTCAAGTCTTTAATCCATTTAGAGTTAATTTTTGTGTATGGTGTAAGACAGCGGTCTAGTTTCATTCTTTTGCATGTGGTTGTCCAGTTTTCCCAACACCGTTTATTGAAGAGACTCTCTATTGTATGTCCCTGGCTCCCTTGTCGAAAATTAGCTGTCCAGAGATGTGTGGGTTTATTTCTGGGCTCTCGATTCTGTTCCATTGATCTGTGTGTGTGTTTTGTGCCAGTAAAATGTTGTTTTGATTACTATAGCTTTGTAGTATATTTTGAAATCAGGGAGTGTAATACCTCCAGCCTTGTTCCTTTTTCTCAGGATTCCTTAGGCTATTTGGGATCTTGTGTTGTCCCATACAAATTTTAGGATTCTTTGTTGTATTTCTGTGAAAAATGTCTCATGGAATCTATAGATTGCTCTAGGAAGTATGGACATTTTAACTGTGTTAATTCTTCCAATCCAAGAGCACAGAATATCTTTCCATTTCTTTGTGTCTTCAATTTCTTTCAATAATGTTTTATAGTTTTCAGTGTACAGGTCTTTCATCTCTTTGATTAAATTTATTTTTAGGTATTTTATTTTTTTGTTGCAATTGTAAACAGGATTGTATTATTAATTTCTCCTTCTGCTACTTTGTTATTTGTGTATAGAAGCACAACTGATTTATGTTTGTTGATTTTGTATCCTGCAACTTTACTGTATTCATTTATTATTTCTAAAAGGTTTTTGGTGGATTCTTTAGGGTTTTCTATATATAAAAATCATGTCATCTACCAATAGTGACCGTTTCACTTCTTCCTTTCCAATTTGGATCCCTTTTATTTCTTTTTCTTGCCTGATTACTCTGGCTAGTACTTCCAATACTATGTTAAATAAAAGTGGTGAAAGTGAGCATCCTTGTCTGGTTCATGTTCTTAGAGGGATAGCTTTCAGTTTTTCTCCATTGAGTATGGTATTAGCTGTGGGTTTGTCATATCTGGGCTTTATTACATTGAGGTATTTTCCTTCCATACCCATCTTATTCAGAGTTTTTATCATAAATGGAAGTTGTGTCTTGTCAAATGCTTTCTCTTCATCTCTTGAGATGATCATGTGATTTTTATTCTTCATTTTGTTAATGTAGTATATCACATTGATTGATTTGTGGATGTTGAACTATCGTTGCATCCCTGGAATAAATCCTAGTTGATCATAGTGGATGATCTTTTTAATGTATTGTTGTATTCAATTTGCCAGTATTTTGTTGAGGATTTTTGCATCTATGTTCATTAGTGGTATTGGCCTTTAATTTTTTTTGTGTGTGTGTTGTCCTTGTCTGGTTTTGATACCAGGGTTATGTTGGCCTTGTAGAATGAGTTAGTAAGTTTCCTCTCCTCTTCAAATTTTTGGAAGAGTTTGAGGAGTTTAAGTATTAAGCCTTCTTTGAATGTTTAGTAGAATTCACCAGGGAAGCCATCTGGTCCTCGACTTTTATTTTTTGGGAGTTTATGATTATTGTTTTGATCTCCTTACTCGTGATTGGTCTATTCAAATTACCTATTTCTTCTTCATTTAGTTTTGGAAACTTCTATGATTCTAAGAATTTGTCCATTTCTTCTAGATTATCTAATTTGTTGGCGTGTAGCTTTTTGTCTCTTATAATCTTTTATATTTCTGAGATGTCTTTTGTAATTTCGCCTCTTTCATTTCTTATTTTATTTATTGAGCCTTCTCTCTTTTTTTCTTGGTGAGTCTAGTTAAAGGTTTGTCAGTTTTGTTTATCTTTTCAAGGAACCAGCTCTTAGTTTCACTGTCTTTTTTCTATCTATTGTTTTTTAGTCTCTATTTCATCTATTTCTGCTCTGATTTTTATTATTTCCTTCCTTGTACTGATTTTGAGCTTTGTTTGTCCTTTTTCTAGTTCCTTTAGGTGCACTGTTAGATTGTTTATTCGAGATTTTTCTTGTTTTTCAAGTAGGCCTGTATTGCTATAAACTTCCCTCTTACAACCATGTTTGATGTATCAAGTAAATTTTGGCATGTTGCATTTTCATTCTCATTTATCTCCAGGTATTTTTTGATTTCTCCTTTGATTTCTTCATTGATGCATTTTCTGTTCAGTAGCATTTTGTTTATTCTTCATATATTTGTGGCTTTTCTGATTTTCTTCCAGTAGTTGATTTTTAGTTTCATGCTTTTCTGGTCAGAGAAGATGCTTAGTTTTATTTCAATCTTCTTAAATTTATTGAGACTGTTTTGTGGCCTATATGTGATCTATCTTGGAGAATGTTGCAGGTACATTTGAAAAGAATGTGTATTCTGTGGTTTTTGAATGGACTGTTCTGTATACATTTACTTAGCCTATCTGGTCTAATGTGTCATTTATGGTCAATCTTTCCTTATTGATCTTCTGCTTGGATGATCTATCCATTGATGTAGGTGGAGTGTTAAAGTCCTCTAGTATTATTATGTTACTGCCTATTTCTCCTTTCATGTCTGTTAATAATTGCTTTATATATTTAGGTGTTTCTATGTTGGGCATATAGACATTTAGAAGTGTTATATTCTCTTGTTATCTTCCTGTTTTTTGCCTTGAGGAAGATTAGCCCTGAGCTAACCTCTGTGCCATTCTTCCTCTATTTTGTATGTGGATCACTACCACAGCATCGTTGACAAGTGGTGTAGGTGTGCACTCAGGATCCAAACCCGTGAACCTGGGCTGCCAAAGCAGAATGCACCAAACTTAACCACTATGCCATGGGTCTGGCCCCAGTACTTATGTCTTTTGACCTTCATATTAGATTCATGAGTGGTTGATCTGCTAACTTTACTGTATATTTACCTTTACCAGTGATTTTTTTTTGGATAATATTCTTAATCCTATTTGTGGTCTTTTCCTTTCCACTTAAATAAGTCTCTAGCTTTTCTTGTAAGGTTGGTTTCTTGGTGATAAACTCCTTTAGTTTTCGCTTGTCTGGAAAACTCTTTGCCTCTCCTTCCATTCTGAATGATAACTTTGCCAGGTAGAGTATTCTTGGCTGTAGGTTTTTCCCTTTCAGCACTTTAAATATATCACGCCACTCCCTTCAAGCCTGTAAGGTTTCTGCTGAGAAATCAACTGATAGCCTTACGGGGTTTCCTTTGTATGTAACTTGTTGCCTTTCTCTTGCAACTGTTAGTATTCTCTCTTTGTCTTTAGTTCTTCACATTTTAATTATAATGTGTCTTGGTGGGGGCCTCTTTGGGTTCATCTTGTTTGGTGCTCTCTGTGCTTCCTGTACCTGGACGTCTGTTTCCTTCCTTATGTTAGGAAAGATTTCAGCTATTATTTCTTTGAATAGATTTTCTATCCCTATGTCTCTCTCTTCTCCTTGGACATCTATAATATGGATATTAGTGCACTTGATGTTGTCCCAGAGATCCTTTAGACTGTGCTTGTTCTTTTTAATTCTTTTTTCTGTTTGGCTTGGGTGATTTCCTCTAGTCTTTCATCCAGTTCACTGATGTGTTTTTCTGTATCATCTACTCTGCTATTGATTCCCTCCAGTGAATTTTTCATTTCCATTATTTTGTTCTTCAGTTCTGATTGGTTCTTTATTATATGTTCCAATTCCTTGTTGAAGTTCTCACTGTATTCATCTATTCTTCTCCCAAGATCAGTGAGCTTCCCTATGACTACTAATTTGTACTCTTTATCAAGTGGATTGTTTATCTCTGTTTCGTTTAGTTCTTTTTCTGAGGATTTGTCCCATTCCCTTATTTGGAACATACTCCTTTCTCTCCTCATTTTGCCTATTTTGCTGTGCTTGTATCTATGTATTAGGTAAATCAACTACATCTCCCAGTCTTGGAGAAGTGGCATTATGTAAGAGATGCCTTATGAGGCCCAGCAGTGTGCTTCCCTCTCATCACCAGTTCCAAATGTTCCAGGAGTGTCCCCTGTGTGGGCTACATCTGTCCTTCTGTTGTGGCAGGGTTGTTTTTGCTACAGGTGCATGGGAAGTCTAGGCTGTTACCCTGGATGGCTGGTTGTAAGGCTCAGCTGCATGTGGCTGCTACAGTCCCTTCAGTCACTTTATTGGGTTGGGGGAGCTCCAGCATAGTTAGCTACAAGGTCTAATTGCACATTCCTGCTGCAGTTTTTCTGTTATGTGAGTAGGCGCCCAGCATGGCTGGTTGCTAGGCTCAGGGGTTTACAATTGCTGTAGACCTCCAGCCTGCATGGCTGCTGTCAGCTCTCCCAGTAGTGCAGTTAGGTGGAACCAACCCCAGGCATGGCAGCACACAATTGTTTCAGTCATTGGAAGGTGGGGCAGATTCCCTATATGGCCTTTTGAGAAGCACAAGTCTGCTGCAGCTGACAAGCCCCACTGCCTGCAGGCCTACACATTTGGCCCACACAGCATGCCCCACCCTGCTGAAGCAGACCCACTCACCCTGCTGCAGAGGTCCCACACACTCCGCCAATGTAGGCTTAACCCTCATGCACTCTCTTCCCCTTGTGCACCCTCTGCCCCACAGAGATGGACCCACTCAAGCTGCTGCAGAGGTCCAGTACACTCCATCTACGTGGGCCCACAAGTTGCCCAAGGGCTTGCTGTTGGATGGGGCCAGTCCCTAGAGCAGGCTGCTTTCCCTGGCTGATCTGGATTAAATCAGTGCTCTAGTGTGTGGGGCAAACCCCTGCACTAACGGGCTAGGGGAGGAACTCCAATGGCATCTGCTAGTGACTGTGGCAGTACACCTGTATTAGGTCACAATAATGGCTGCCGCCAATACCTCAGTCCCAGAAAAGGTGGTCCCAGCCGCTTCCTGCCTCCCTGAGATGTGCCCAGAGCCTATCAAGTGAATCTGTTTTACCAAAGGACTGTGAACCTTTCTTTCTGGTGATTTAGTGTTGCTTTCTGAAACAGGTGAATTTGTGCATGGGCCCTTTAAAAGCAGGCTTTTCTTTCTTCTGTGATCTATATAACTTTCCTGGGGGTATTCCTGTTGTTGTTAATAGCCAACAAACCCAGATATTATTACACTCATCTCGGTTGTGCTGAGTTCAAAAGTTGCTTACTGTGGCATAGCTCTCCTGCTCAGATCCCCTGCTCCTACAGGGAAAGCTCCATACCTTAAGGTTGCTCCTGGCCATGAAGCACCATGGATGGAAGTTGGCTTTTTCCTCTCTGGAAACATATTTCTGCCTCTTCTGCCTCAGTCAGCACTGTCCCTTGTGGGGCTTCTTTTTATCCAGTTTCTGGTTCTCTCTCAGGGGTAATTGTTCCAAGGGTAGCTGTAAATTTGTTGTGTCTGTGGGAGGAGGCAAGTTCAGAGTCCTCCTATGCCGCCATGTTCCCAGCAATCCTCAGGTCTTCTTTAATTTCTTCCAGCAATGTTTTGTAATTTTCAGTGTATAATCTTTCATCTCCTTGGTTAAATTTATTACTAAGTATTTTATACTTTTAGATGCTATTATAAATGGAAACGCTTCCTTAATTTCTAATTTGAATTGTTCATTGCTGGTGTTTAGAAATCCAACTTATTTTTTGTGTTGATTTTGTAACTGACAACTTTGCTGAATTCATTTATTAGCTTTAGTAGCTTTTCTGTGCATTCTTTGGGATTTTCTATATATAGGATCATGTC
The DNA here is from genome assembly GCF_041296235.1 of Equus asinus. Classification (NCBI taxonomy): domain Eukaryota; kingdom Metazoa; phylum Chordata; class Mammalia; order Perissodactyla; family Equidae; genus Equus; species Equus asinus. Next base: position 41,715,622 of record NC_091820.1, read on the forward strand.
ATCAGCAAATAGAGATAGTTTTACTTCTTCCTTACCAATTTGGATGACTTTTATTTCTTATTTCTTTTTCTTGTCTAATAGCTCTGACTAGAGCTTCCAGTACATTGTTGAATAGCTCACTACCTGTTTTTATAAGCAAAGTTTTATTGGAACTCAGTCATGCTCATTTGTTTACTTATTGTCTATGGCTGCTTTTTCACTCCAATGGCAGAGTTCAGTAGTTTGACAGAGACCAAATAGCCCACAAATTATAAAATATTGACTATCTAACCCTTTACAGAAACAATTTGACTACCTCTGCTGTAAGAAGCTGTATAATCAAGTCTGGAGCTCAAAAAAGTGGTCTTGATTTGAGATATATATTTCAGAATGGGAAGTTTTTTATGTTATTTGAAGCCATGGTAGTTCGAGGACCATCTAGAATGAAAAAGGTAGGCCAAGGATCAAGACTTGATGTATCTCAACATCTAATGATGGGAAGGATGGGACAAGCCCATCAGAAAAGACTGAGGAGTGTGTATACCAGAGAGTGTGGTGTACCTCAGAAAAATCAAGGAAAAAGCACATTTCAAGAAGAGGGAAGTGGACAACAATGTGAAAAGCTGACAAAAAAATCAAGTAAGACAAGAACTTTAAAATGTCCATTGTTTTTAGCAATATGATAGTTACTGGTAACGGTAACAAGAGAAGCTTCAGTGGAGCAGTTTTAAATGTTGATAGGAAAGATTCAGCAATGAAGTTGAACATAAAAAAGTATATATCATTCAAGATACTGCCATAAAATATATGGCACACTCAAATTAGGTAAATGAGAAGAGTTTAATACAAGGATTATTTACAAAATTGTGGGCAGAGTGTAGGGAAACCAAGAAAGGATGTTGATGCATCCCACGGCTAGCAACAGCAGGGTAACCATTACTACCCTTAGGCCTAAGAGGGCAGAAAGAGAGCAGTTATCATTACCTGGACAGAGTAGCTATAGGAAAGGGCTGTTTAATAGGTATTGTCATTTTCAGTTGAAAAAGGAGTCAATTCATTGAGGATTATCAGGTAGGGGCTGGAAGAATAACTATCTTGACCTCTCACTGCTCTCTCCCTCTAATCTTCCATTAGGGCCCCCTATCGGCCAAGCCCACCTTGAAGGTAGAGGGCCAGGAGGGCCATTAACATCGTCTATTAAAATCAACCTCTCTGGGCATGGAGCAGAATAGAGAAGAATAGAGAACAGATCTGGGGAAAACAGAATATATCAGGATGGAGAGAGGTGTCTTATGAATAAAACAAGTTTCCGAGAATGTGAGGATGGAGGACATGCAGAAAAAAGTGAAGGGGTTGTCCTCTTATTGGAAAAGAAGCCCTCCTTCCGTGGTAATAAGAGGGAAGGGGAAGATTCAGTGCGTCGCAAATGAGCTCATAAATATGATGGTGGGAAGCTGATGGAATTCTAATCGGATGGCTTCTGTTTTTCTGCAAAGTACAAAATATGTCTTCTCTTAAGAGTAAAGGAAATGAAGGATAACAGGAGAGATTTGGGAAGATTGTTGAGAATGTGTGAAAAGTAATGCAGAGTTGGAGGATAAGCTGACAAGAGAGATGAAGTCAATTGGCCGGGCATATCCAAAGACCAGATGAGGTTAGTCACCTTGAATTTAAAGTGGACACACATCTGATTAGTTATATGATTTTCTCAAGTTTCTCTCCAAATATAATCTTACTAAAATACTTACAAATATTAGTTTTTAAATACAACAGTCCCACAAGATAGGTATTAGTATCCATATTTCACAAATAAGAACACTGAAGATCAAAGACATTAAGTGACTTACCAAAGTTTACCCAGTTAATCAATGATATTCTAGGACTTGACCCAACTTTTTCTGCATGATGCTAGAATCACCTCACCTGGAAAACACTGATGTGAATGAATGCAAATTATTTTCCTGACAAAGTATAACAAGCAAGAAAGAAAACAGGTAGAACGTCAGAGTCAAAGGAGGGCAGGAAAAAAGAAAGCCAGTATGTGAGGAGGAACGGAAGACAAGACCAAACAGCTTACCCAGGACAGAGTGATTTCTTGGTCAGTGGTGCTCTGGATCATCAGGTCATATATAAAGCCCTTCGCATGAATAATTGGTGTCATGAGCACTAACATATGCATAGAAGGAAAGCTAATCATAAGATATCACAGTGTCTCTGAGGCTGCACGTATTTTTTATCTGGTTTGTGTTGCCTGGTTTTTCAGGATGACCATATAACTTCCAAGCTAAAACATTTTAAAGAATTTAACATTTGAAGAACTAAAATTGCATGCTTTTCTAAGATATTCCTTTATTGACTAACAAATTGGACTAATTTCATTGGTAAAACTAAAAAATTTTATATTCAAAATATTTTCAAATATGAAATTCTTTTGTAAGTAACATTACTTCCATGTAAAAGACTTTTCAAAATGATTTCCCAAAATTAAAAAATACATAAGTGGAAATAATTATTCTTGGTACATATGCGTGAACTTTAATCAGGTAATTAACTGTATCTATTTCTAATATAATGTTATTGACTTTTTTTCTGAAAATGTATTTTTTCAATAGAGCTTAATTAAATTGCCTGAAATAATCTTCAAAGTTGTGGTTTATAGTTTATAACTTTGAAATTTTTGATAACTTCATTTATTCATTTCTGAAGACTATAAGATTTTTAATTGAGAAACTATTCTTTCCTTACAGTTGTTAAGATATCTGGTAAGTCTAGAGCAAATTTTAATTAGAGACTATTCTCAATTCTAATTCTTTTATTGAAAAATGTATATATATTTTGAAGGATACTGTCTTTTTGCTTCCATTTACGGTCCTTTAACAAATATTTTTACAAGATAAAACATTAAATAAGTTCTTTGTATTTATGATTCTTCTGAATGGTTCACCAAATTTAAACACAGCAAAATCAAGGCCTTCTCAAGTTTATTCTATTTCAGCACAGACTATAAACTTCTTTAGTTGAAAATGAGGATGCATCAAGTCAAGATATTACAAAGTACAGTTGTAGAATGTCAAAATGAAATCTTGTACACAGTTTGGGCTCTCATCGTATGATCTGTAAATGATAAATGATAAATTTCAATGTCTTCCTTTATTCAAGCTTTGTTTTCATAATTGCAATTTGCTAAGAGCTTCAAAAGCTGATTTTTTTTTGTATTTCACTCCTTGAATATTTTGATTAAAGATTTCCATATGATTTTGAACAAAATACAACCTAAATTTAAAGGACTTGTTTACAATAATATTCAATACTCTGTAGGACACTTGCATTAGTTGACAAAGTGCTTCTATAAAAGCTCAAACATTTTTAAAATCTGAGTCTTGACTAGAAACAAAAATAAAATCGTATTCTGCCACTCTAAAATTTTCTTTTCCGTGTTCCATATAAGAATTGTCACAAAATTTGCAATTCAGCTATTCTAAATGTATATATGTAAAGATATTTGTAAATGTGGACAACTATAGCTTCTATTTCAATTGGTAGATTATCACAGTGTAAATGCAATGATGAATTATATATGCTCCACAATCAATTCCAAGTGCATTTCTGCTCCATAGGTTTCCTAGTTTAGTAAGAACATTGTTTTTGCCAAGATAATTATATTCTACCTAAATTTGTATTTGTATTATTATCACAACAAAATAATTTTATCTTCACTATTGGATTTTTAAACTGAATTTATAAATAAGATTATTAAAGTCAGATGTTTTACCTTTAACAAAATGAACTTCCAAAAGCTATACTTTGATTGCACAAATTGGATGAAAAAATTAAGCCGTTACTGAAATTACCCAATTTGCTGTTTGAAGCATCTAATGTCACTGATATAAAACCGGCATCATTTAACTGTTTGCGGAGATCTTTTTCTGCTAATGGAGCCAACCCATTAACAACTATCGCTTCACTCTTTGTACACGCATGGGAAAACATGGAATTGAAAATGAATGAAATTAATTTAGAGGAATTGTCATTTGATCTAATTGAAAACCTATGCTTCACAGAATCCTATGTAAATTCACCTTTTGCAGCTAACTTTTTAAATAGATGTTGATATTTTTTAAGCAGATTTGGGTCTTCTGGTTTTCGCATGGTCAGTGACATCATTATGACTTTCAGTTAGATGATAAATGTTGACAAACATTTTTGTACAGGTTACACATTCACTGTTTTTGGGGGGGGTTGAAAAATAGAAATTCAGTAATTATTCACAAAACATGTACCTTCTTTTTCTCATTGCCATTGAAAATTCGTTGCTGTAGAGCAGCTCTATTTAGAAAATAAAAATGCATTACCATACAGAAAAACAAGCAGATAGTTGTAGATTTACACCTTAACATAAATAACAAAACTACTGTAGCAAGAGAATTCAGATTGTTTTCCCTGTGCTCTACAGAAGGACTGCTCAGCTTCCATTTCCCACATGTATTGCATTCACAGTTAACTCAGTTTATCACATTTCCTACTGACCCTTTAAACTGATGACCTGGCAACTTTATGTATCTCGTTGACTGCGGCTTGAGCCACACTAACTGACCATGCATGTACACTAACTGACTAGCAGATGCAACAACATCAAATACACCACCTGAGACCAGGGGTTAGCAATTTCTAACTGATGGAGTTCAAGAGGACTTTGTTTTACAAGCAAGCTCCCTGCAGCCTGTCCTCGAAAGGGAGGTGTTTGTTACATTGCATCTGGAAAGAGTTGTCATCATTCATATCTAACCACGTGTTAAAGTGAGAACTCTGTACACTGCCCGTGCATCTCACACAGTACTATATGAGGCAAGTCTTTGCTCTGAAATGTTTTACCTGATGTTAATATATCTACTGCTGCTTTTTTGTTGTTGTTGTTGTTAATATTTGCATGGCCCACCTTCTTATGTCCTTTTAGTTTCAAGCCATCTATGTCACTGTATTTGAAGTGAGTTTCTTGTAGACAGCATATAGTTGGATAACAGGTTTTTTAAACCACTCTGCCAGTCTCTGTTTTTTAATTGATGTATTTAGACTATTTACTTTTAAGGTATGATATTTAGGGCTTATGCTGCCATCATTTGTTTTTATTTTCTATATTTCTCATTCCTCTGTTTTTTATTTCTAACCTTCCAGTGGGTTACTTTAACACTTTTTAGGTTTTTATCTTGATTTATTTGTAGTCTTTTTGAATATTCCACTTTGTATAGTTTAGGAACAGGTAAGGAAACCCACTCTCACCACTTTTATTCAACACAGTACTGGAAGTTCTAACTAACACAATAAGGCAAGAAAAAGAAATAAAAGGCATACAGATTGGAAAAGAAGAAATAAAACTGTCCCTATTTGCAGATGACATGTTGTCTATGTACAAATCCCAAAAGACTGACAAAATAAAAACTTTTAGAAATAATAAGTGAGTTTATCACAGTCTCAGGATAGAAAATCAACACACAAAAATAAATCTCAATCCTACATACTAGCAACAAACATGTGGAAATTGAAATTTAAAATATAATACATTTGTAATTACTCCAAAGAAAATGAAGTACTTAGGTACCAATATAATAAAGCATGTGCAGCATTTGTATCCTGAAAATTATAAAATGCTAATGAAAGAAATCAAAGAAGAACTAAATAAAAGAAGTGACATACTGTTCACGGGTTGGAAGACTCAATATAGTAAAAATGTGAATTCTCCCTAAATTGATCTATAGATTAATGTGATATTTATCAAAATCCCTGCGGGAATTTTTATAGACATAGAGAAGCATACTCTAAATTTATATGGAATGACGCAGAACCTAGAATAGCTAAAATAATCTTGAAGAGGAAGAATAAAGTGGGTAGAACCACGCTACCCCTTGCTGAGGCTTATTATATAGCTAAAGCAGTCAAGACAGTGCCATATTGGCAGAGGAATGGACACATGGGTCAATGGAACAGAATAGAGAAACCAGAAACAGGCATACACAAATATGACCAACTGATCCTTGACAAAGGTGCAAAAACAATTTACAATGAAGTGTCTAAATCCAGGTTCCACCTCTCCTTCTTCCCCTTTTGCCCTCTATCTGGGCAAGCTGATAAGAAAGCCTGGGTACTCCCTCCTTGGCACCTCCAGGGAAGGTCAAACCATGAAAATCCATGCCCACACATGGGAATCCTCATCCCGGCCCCACTCCCTAATCATAGTAAAATCCAAAGCCGCTTGCCCCTCCCTTCACTCAAGCCATCACAGACTGGCTTGGGTGCCTGACTTGCTTCCCCCCAAAAAAGTCCCGTTATGTGAATAATTCCCTCTTTTCATACCCTCTTACTGTGTGTGTTTGGTGTCAACAGTCTCAACATTTGAACCAAATTTGGGTGGGAGGTTGATCCCGCTTTCCATGGAACAATCACAAAGCAATTGTTGCTGTGAGCAGGATTATGCAGCATATCACTACACATTTATTAGAATGGTTAAAATAAAAAATAGTGATAACATCAAATTTTGGCAATGATGCAGAGGAGATGGCTCACTCATACATTGCTAGTGGGAAAGTAAACTGATACAGCCACTCTGGAAAAGAGTATGGTGGTTTCTTTAAAAATTAAACTTGTGCTTACTATACAACCTAGATAGTACATTCTTGGGCATTTATCCCAAAGAAATAAAGACTCATGCCCACACAAAACTTGTACTCAAATGGTCATAGCATCTTTATTCATAATAGCCCCAAACTGGAAAAAACACAATGTCCATCAACTGTTGAATGGATAAACAAAATGTGGTGTATCCATACCATGGAATGGTATAAAAAGCAACTACTAATACTTGCAACAAGTTGACTGGATCTCAAGGAAATTATTCTGAGTAAAAAAAAAAAACCAAAGACAATCCCAACAGGTTATATCCTGTATTATTCCATTTATATAAAAGTTTTGAAATGACAAAATTGTAGAGATGGAGAACAGATTAGTGGTTGCCAGGGCCTGGTTGGGGCAGGGGGAGGCAGGGCCGGGAGGAGGCGAGAGTGGTTATAAAAGGGCAATACAAGGGATCTTTGTGATGGAACTCTTCTGTATTTTGACTGTTGTGGTGGTCACAGTATTCTACACATGTGATAAAATTGCATAGAGCAAAATGCACACACACAAAGGAATGCATGTAAAACTAGTGAAATCTGAATAAGGTAAGTGGATTGCAACAATGTCAGTTTCCTGGTTATGATATTCTACTACAGTTTTGCAATATGTTACTACTGGGGGAAAGTGGGTAAGCAGTATCAGGGATCTCTCTGTATTATTTCATACAGCTGCATGTGCATATACAGTTATCTCAAAATAAAAACTTTAAAAACTCTCCCAGTGCCTACATTTAAAAAAGATGTTCCAGTTTGGACAATAAATTATATGCTCACCCTAGTTATCATTTCTAATACAAAAAGCTTGTGGAAATTGCTGCTGCTAGGTCTACATACTGCTGCTGACAGAAAGAAGTTGGGGGAGGGGGCACTGTTCGTGGGGGAAAATTCTAAAGGTCAGTACCAATCTTAAGAGTGATTGGCGAGGTGTCCTGCCGAGAGCTGTCATCTGGAGTCCCTGCCGGGGTTTCATGTTTCCTGGCACAATGCAGTAGAGAAACTGATTGGGAGGAGGGAAAGAGAACGGAGGTCTTGCTATTCCACTTTTGTTTCTAGCAGATTTGAGTTTTCTTGACATTCAAGAGAAGTGGTGACACTTGGTCTTTTGGTCTTTCCCACTCTGTAGACAGAAAAACACATTTATATGAGAAAATATGTTAGAAGTTGAAGAAAAGAGACAAGAAGTCTCAGAGAACCTGGTAAGAATACAAGCCAGAATCCTTCAGTGGAATCTGACCCCGCGATCCTAGGGAGAGGACAGTCCTGCAACAGAGATTTATACTGGGATATCTAATCAATTTAGCCAGATCGAAATGATTTTGAGTCCTACTTTCCCATTTCCCCTTCCTTGTCCATAGTCTTTGGTTCCCATTTTTTCTGTTCAAATAAGATCATTCCTTCAAATGCTTTATATGTTGAAGACCTATTATGTGGCAGCTTTATTATTATTACTATTGTGGGAAAGTCCACCCCTATTCTTTGCTCCTGCCCCAAAGACAGGCAGCCATTACTGGGACAATATCTGAAGAGAAATATTCTATCAGAACCAACAACCTCCCAAAGACATCGTAGCATCTTTGTTAGTCTGAAATCTTCTGGACATCACTTTCTCCAAAAGTCTCAGACCCCAAAGTTTCACTGTTAGCTGAGAAGATCTTTCTCCACACTGCTTTCTATACTCAGAATGATTCACATGACACTGGCATTTGCAATCAGGATTTAAGCCTATCTGATTCACTTAGACAACATGCCATGTTAGTAAACAGTTACAAGGAGAAAACTATAATTGTTTTGATAAATAATAACTGAGGGCAATTATGAAAAGTTCTAGGATTCTAGGATATTACATTCCTCTTGGTAAAGCATGAATAATCCATCATTTGTAGATTTTAAGAAAATGTACTCTGTGCAACTTACAGTTTTCCCTCTTCCTCCTCCTCCATTGTTGCAAGTCTCTTAATGGCACTAGCCACTGTCACCTTCTGCCTTCCTCAGCAATGCTCAGTGTGCGCCTTGGAGACCTTCACCCAGATCTGCTGCATTCCTAGCCAGAAAGCACAGGAAATCTCTGCCACCAACAAGTGAGTTGGGAGTTACTGGTGTAACCATCAATCTAACATCCTGGGTATCGCCAGCTGTAAAACTGAACTTTTCCAGTACTTTTTACTTTCACCCAACCCCTTTTGACTGGGCACATCAGATCTCTATCTGCCAGCATAGGGACCAGTCTCTAGACCAGGTGACCTTCTCCTCTTCCCAGTAATTCCCCCACTTAAACATGCACATCACACACATCACACACACACACACACACACACACACCCCCTAGGTATAGCAAGAGTCTTGTGTTGTTCTCTTTAGTTCACTCTCCCTTGAACTAGGATTTCCCACAAAAATTGCTCGTAATACCTGTTAATTAAATTCGCTGAAGAAAAACCATTCTAAAACACGCCTGGTTGAACAGAGAAAGGAGTAAATTGCTCTTGCAAATCTGATTCTGCTTATAAACTTGGAGGACCCAATAGGCTAAGAGAAGAAGGAAACTAATTCATTGGAAAACACTAAATTTCCAATAAGGATACAAGAAAAACATAAGCACCACCACTAAAATAAAACTACAGGATAATAATACATGGAGCCATATTGATTAAATACAACGTACTCCAGAGTTCAGATTGCTGGAATAAATTATTTTGCAAAATGGATAAATTGGATTTTTCCCTCCCACATTTATTTTTCATGTGGAGAAGGTCACCTTGAGTCAGAAAGTTTGGACAAAGGAAGTGACCTCTTTACTCCACTCCTCCCAAAAAATAGATATTAATCTGAAGCTGACTAAAGCAGGAAGCCGTAGAAAGCAACAGATGTCATGATGAGTATTTCATCCTGCTCACTGCTCAGGCCCAGATGAAAGTTTACGCACTTAAAACATCCAGGTTTCCAAATGGCCAGGAAAGGACAAACTCTGAAAGGTGAAGGCTCCTTGTCTTCATGGAGAGCAAGAAACTCATAGGGCAGGCAGAACCTGACCACCATCTCCTCAATCTAGAAAATTCCCACCGTAGTCTTTACCTCTGCTGTTGAAGTGCAAAATTCTGCCTCAGTTCACAACCTTGTAACTTACCACACCAATCACCTGGAAAAGCAGTCAAGGTCTCCTGTGGAGTCTGAATTTACATTTTCCAACCTCCAGCCAAAGGGCTCCTGGAAAGCCCATGAACAGGCTTTAGGGGATTTCTTAACACTGCAAGCAAAACTTTGAGTTCATGTGAATTTTTCTGAGAAGAGGGTCCAAAAGCTCCAGCAGATTCTCAAAGGAGACCCTGACCCTCAAAAAGGTCAAGACCATTAGACCAGCCCTAAAGAGACTCCATGACTCCTCTGTTATCATAATTTCAAGGGGAAATGAGCCATAAACTTGAATTTAAACTTGGGCAAGATCTAAATTCACAGTACAACTCCAGATGGAATTTACATGTTGTCTATACATCTAGATCCATGATGGTGACTTCTCTGTACTCCATTATTCTTTGTCCTAAAGATACAAACTGAAATGGACATTCGCAGGACCTGGCTTGTACCAAATGGTCTCCCAGCACCCCCACCACTGTGAACTTCCATTTCCCAGAATTCTCTGGGAGAATTAGAGTGCCACTGGGAGAAATAGAGTGATTGAATAAAGGGAAAATGAAGGGAGTACCTATGAGGGTTTGGAAGAGAGAATAAAGCTGAAAGAGAGAAAAAACTGGATGGGAAGGAAGGCATGGAGAGAAGAGAAGAAAATGAACAAGAAAATAAAGGAGAAGAAACGTGGACAAGAAAAGAGATATGGGCTTGGGGTAGAAACTGACAGGAGGTATGAAAAGAAGATAGGAGGAGAAGAGACAAAGATTATGAGGAAGAGAATGAGAGTTCTTAGCAAGAAAGGGAAAAAGGTAAAGAGGATTATTTGGAAAAAAGGAGGAAAAAATGAAAGGTGGTGAGAAGTAGAAAGAATAGAAGGCTAACAATATTTAAAAATTGTACATAAGTGCTGCTAAGTGTAATTAATAAGTATGGATATCACCAGACAAGAGTCTGTGTTATAGATAATATGATGGACTTCATGTCTCTTGGTAATAGCTAAGCTGAACAAGCCTACACAGCTGGGCCAGCAAAAGTGTGGCACACCATCCTTTATGTGGCCCATGGCCCACTTGTAGAAGCGAGAGGGAGCAGGGAGTGAGGGCAGATTCTGGGAGGTGCACTGTCACCCAGTTGAAAATTGTCCCAGTGACAGTTCCATGGATCCTTTTTAAGCCATTGGCTAGAGCACAAGAGGCCTGTGAGGAATCAGGCAAAGACACTGCATAGTCTGAGCTGCTATCCAGGAACTCCCACTCTTACTTGCTCACCTGAGTCATTTGAGCCCCTGATAATACCAGCCTGTGCCCTGCACCTCCCCCACCAAAACAGGAGGGGCAACTTATCAGGTTCCTATGGGGTAGAGAGAGTAGGTACTGTCAGGGCAGGGAACAGTTTTGCAAACTCGTACATAGTTCACGCCTGCCCACGTGTGGGTTGATGTAGGTGAGGGGCATTTCCCTGGTGCTTTGGGCTTACCTACTTCCACATTCATCATATATCTACAATGTGAATGACACCCCCATAAACATGATGCCCTCTTCAGTGCACAGCCTGAACGCTTATAGATGGATGCTCCGACAATAACCATTAGCAGGCACTTTATTGGTAAGCACAAGCACCAGACACTGTAATACATCTAATCCTCATGAACCTAGAATAGCTATTTTTAGAGTAAGAAGCTTGCCTAAGGGCACAGAGCTAGGAAGGGCCAGAGACAGGATTCGATCTTAAACAGGTCAGATAAAATTATCTATCCTGCTGATTTAACCCTTTAACCCTGGAAGCTGCTGGGGCTGAAGTCTGAGAACTACCACACGAGCCTGCCCTCAAGGCCTGGCTGGGCTGTGAAAGCTTTGGAGGCTGGGAAACACAGTTTCTCCCCATTTTCTGCTTTCTGCACCAGAACTGCAGCCAGCCTTGACCAGTGGCTCCAAGTTTGCCTGTACCTGGCAAGTTTACAAATTCACTGACTTTGCTTCAAAACTTTGTGGTTCAAGGGCTCCATCTTGAGGCATGTTTTATTTCTCTCAGTGCCTCTGAGTTTGGGAAAAGATGTGAAGCGTGATTAGGTATTTTGCTGCATGGCACAGTGACTTTTATTTGCTAAGTATTTTCTTCAGTCTTCACAGCAAAAATTCAGGCTATAGGACAATGACATGGTTTTGAGCCGACACAATGGATTCCTTTTTACAAATAATGGCCCCTCCTACAAATATATTTATCTTTTAACAATGAATCACAGCAAGAAATTCATTTGTTTGTTTGTTTGTGCTTACGATAAGCTGTTTTCTCCAGTTGTTGGCAACAGCTCACAGAAGCCACACTATTAGAATTGCTGGGCTCCACAGGAAGGCGCAGATGAAATGGACAAACAGCCCTGAGATCTGAGGCCCATTTATAATCCTCTGGGGCTCTTCATAGGATCCTACTTCCAAGGGATCGATCAGAAACGCGGATGATAATTCAGCCTCCCAGATGTAGGTGAGCGGGTTTCATGGCAGCAGGCTCCTGGACAGATTAAGTGCCCTACTGTGCCCCAAGACCCCCAAATGGACTAACAAAGCCCTTGTCCTACCAGGCAAGAGCCCTCCCTGTCTCTAACTCAAAGCAGAGCAAATGCAAATCTAATACCAGAAACCTTCCCACCTGAGAAATATTCTAGGCCTTTCAGATTGTTCCCGGGTTTCAGTGGGCCCTGGTTTTACTCTTCCCTGAACATACCATACATCTTCACACTTCTATGCCTTCTTTCATGTTGTTTCTTCTGTATGAATTGTCACCAGCCCACCCCATCCCCACTGCCATCAACATTACAGTTCGCTTCGTGAATTCCCACCCAATCTTTCAAGGCATGTCATTCAAGAAACTTCCCACTCACCCACTCAGCCTCTGCAGGAAGAACAAGACGCTTCTTCTTGTGTCTTTTCATAGGATTATTCCCAACCTTCCATTTGTATTTTCATCACTTTACATCATAGGATAATTTTTAATGTAGTTTTCTCTCACTAGAGTGTGGGCACCTTTGGGTGCTATCTTATTCATTTTGGTATCCCCAGAGACTGTCTCAGTGTTCAGCAGACAATGGACACATAATCTATATTGAAAGAGAATGCTGTCTTATCGACAGAGGAAACACTATTAGCACAACCACTAAATGATGTAGATGATTTAAACATCCAGAAAGGGACTGGAAGGAAAAACAGACAGCAAAAAACACATCAAAATAAAAAATAAGGCACTGGGGTACCTTAAGAGTCAATTTTTTCTTTCTCCTGTCCCTTCCCAAGCTTCAAATAGCTAACCCACAGAAAGATGACCACTTCACAATGAAGAATCGTTCTGAACTTTTGCAGCTACATTTTTTTGAACAGGGTGAGAGAGAAGATAAAGAGGGGGATGGGGGATTCTCCCCCACCCCGACTCTACACCTCCACCTGGATGTCTTCTAGCTCCTTAAATGCAAGATGTCCAACAGGAAACTCATGTCTTAACCACAGGTGGGAAAACTATGACTATCAGGCCAAATCTGGACCACTGCTTGTTTTTGTAAATAAAGTTGTATTTGAACACAGCCATGCTCAGTTGTGTATATATTGTTTACAACTGCTTTCAGGCTACAACAGCAAAGCTGAGTAGATGCAAACAGAGTGGGTTTGGCCTGCAGAGCCAAAAATATTTGCTATCTGGCCCTTTACAGAAAGAGTTTGCCAAGTCTTGGATTCTTAACCATCCAGATCATCCCACTGACTCTCTTCATTTTAAAAGCTGGCACTGCTATCCGTCCAGGGGTCCAAATATAAACCTTCTCGCCTCTCACCCTCACCCACATAGCCAACAGTTGCCAATCAAAGCACTGTTTAAATTTTGTTTAAATTTTAAATTTTCCAAATAGCTCTAGAACTTTGTCCCATCTGGATTCACTACACCGGTCCAGAGCAGCACTCTCTGTCACCTGGACTTTCGCACAGCGGCCTGCCTGCTCTCCCCTACACCAGTCTCAGCAAGCTTTCAAACCACAGATCCGATTGTTATTTCCCTAATTGAAGCCTTTCAGTAACCTCTCATTGCCTTTAGCATAAGGTCTAAAATCCTCAATGTGGCCTACAAAGCCCTTTGTGATCTCGCCCAGCCTTCCCCTCCAGCTACATCTCCAGCAACATCCCCTGCTCCTCCCCACAGCCATTACTCTGTCACAGCATTTCCTCTCTTCCCCTTCAAACCATGGTGTGCATACTTTTCCTTGGTCTGGATTTGTCTCCTCCCTCCTCTGCACTCTTCACTTTCTGTTTCTAACTCCTACTCATCCTTAAATGTTACTTCTTCCAGGAAGTCTTCCCTGACTGCCACAGGAGATTAGGCCTCCCAGCACACCTTCCCATACTACCTTATTTATAATAAATATATAATAATGTATATTTTATGCTATATATTATTATTGTATTTATATAGATAATATATACTAAATATGTCATATATGATATAAATTATATATATATATATCAATTTATAACAGATTTTAATTGCCTGACTCTTCTGCTAGGCTATAATCTTTGTAAGTGCAAAGTTGTTCATTCTATTTCCTGTCCCATCCACAATGAACAGCACACAATAGGTACTCAATTCTACAGAGAATGGAGCTTTCCTACCCAGGGTCTCCCTCAACTGCCAGTCACCTGCTTCCACCCCTTTGGTAACAACATCCACTGCTGGGGTAGCCTCAACAAAGTCATTACTGTTACTATGTAATCCATTCCCCACTTTTCCCTTGCTCTGCTCTGTATCATGGTGGTTTGAACCATAGAAATTACACTTCCCAGGCTGCTGGTTAGATTCAACCAGTGGGAGACTCTGGCAAAAGACTGGAGAAAGAGGAGGGGAAAGCAATGTATTTCTCCCATGCTCATTCCCATTCTCTCTCTCCCACTCTCTCTCCCTGCTTTGAGTGGCATCTCCAGCAGTGGCTGTATCCCTCCATGGCCCCAGCTATTGCTGGGCAGTCCCTGCCATGATTCCAGACCCCAAGGTGACCCTGGCTCCTAGGCTCTGCCAACACTCTTTTCCATTGTCCCTTCAGACCTGGGGATGCTTCATCAATTTGCTCTTTGGGCTCTTCTGTCACCTTTGTAATTTAATACCCACTATTGAATTCCTTTAATCAAACTATCTGGTATAATTTCTTTTTTCTTGAATGGTCTCTGACTGACATAGTTACAGATGCTATTTTCTTGCATTTAGAATTCTGCCTAACATTCATATATATTGAAGAACAGCTATATCAAGCACACAACAACTTTGGGATAAATCTCATTGAACAAAGATTGAAATCTATATAAAAGGGCATGCTGGAGAGGAAGTATAAAATCCTACCTAGATTTATACAGAGGAGGAAGGACCTCGAACGTGTAATCAAAAGAACACGGCCTTGTGACATAAAGTTTGAACGCCAAAGTTTGTTGCAACTGACAGGCTCTAATCTACAAAGTAGAAATGCAGAAAGCAGACCTGTGGTGAAAGGGGGAGGGAGAGAGTGGTATTGGGAACGATTTTTCTGGAAATATCAAATTCTTAAACCAAGGACTTCAAGCTGAGGGGTAATTTTCAGCTTGGCACGATAAAGCAAGACCCATGCAGAAGTGAAAATACCACCAACTAAACAGTAATTCTCAGCAGACTGCAGGAAACTCTGTTCCCACAGAGAATATTGCAGGAGTAATAATCTGCTCCCTAGAAGAGTGGGGAAACCATTCATAACAGCCTGGAAGAAAATAGAGCCTGAGAATCAGATGAATCTTTGAAAGCCAAAAAAATGCAGATGGATAATAAATTTAAAAATAAGAAAAAAATTATGCACTTGGATGTAGAAAATCAGTTTATTTGCATTTTGATTTTGAAAACATTGTTTTTTAAATTTCATTCATTTGTAACCCAGTAGTGTGTGATTTTTAATAATTCCATTTAAAGTTGGTTGAAGTTTTATATTTTCACTATTATGAAGAAATTCTAAGTTAAGCATTCAGCCAGTCATTAAACCAATCAAGCATTCAACATTTTTAAATTTTTCAAAGATTAAGTATATAAGAAAATATTCATGATTTGTTGGTAAATTTAAATGGATGAAGCCTGAGATAAGGACTAGAGGACAATCACTAGAGTGATTCCTAGAAGCAGGAATGTGGGATGAGAAGAGTGAGATGACAAAAGAGGAAAAGCCAATAAAGTACATTATTGAGGCGGTTACCTCTGTGGGTGACTTAGGCTCAATACTATTGTATATACTCTCAGAATCCATATAGAATTGTATATTAGAATTGTATATTAGAATTATTATTCTGAAAGATAGAGGCTGATTTATCTACCAGAGGCTGATTTATCCCATTCCCATTGGTTAACTCTCTCAAGGGTGTTAACTCCATTGTACCTCTGGACGGAATGAGCAACCTCCCGTGGTTTCAGAGAAATCCCTAAAGCAGAACACTTGAAAGACTCTGTGGGTGGTTGAGGTGGGCAGTTGGCACCAAGCGTGGAATCTGTCCACCACAGCCAAAGTCAGGTGAGCTAAGGAGATGTGACACAGGGCACAAAACAGTATGTGTTACAGTACACCCTTTGCACTACCCAGATGTGCTTCCGCCCAACAAAGTACACTCTATCACTAACTCTTCAAGGTGAAGGTGGTGGCCAGCTGCAGTCTCTAATAAAAGACAGGAAAGAAAGGTTAGTGGAATGAGCTGTGGTCTTTGATGGTGCCATTAGACTCAAGGCTGTAATTGATATTCATCATCTCAATCTTCTGCCATGTATTCCAGATTTCCTCCACTCTCAATCAGAAGGTCAACTGATCTAGACTGCTTACCAAGGGAAGTAACTACACATTTTTAAATTGTATAATTTAGATGTTCCATTAATTCTGATAGACCTCACCAATTAATTTCCAATTAGTGATGATTTGCTGTAGGGTCTCTTACATTTATGGAGTGTAATGGAAAATGGAAAAATGAGCACACAATAGCCAGAATTTTGACAAGGCATATTAGAAAAAGTGAAGTCAAATTCTGGGATATCACACCATCTGTCTCAAATAAAATGAGACACTAAAATGATAAAATATGGTATAATCATTACAGTAAGTTTGGAATTAAATATCAACTTTTTCTAATTCATATAACGAAATGAGCTTCAGTAGGCTCCAGTTACAAAGAGCAAAATTAAAGTTAAAGCCACTAAGGTAGGGATTATTTAAACAAATGCCCTACTCCAGATTACCAATTTTGATTATTTTTTCCCCTCAGATCAAAAACATCTCTTCCTGAGTGAAAGTTATCTAGATTACAATTTTAAAATGGCAGTAAACAGGTCCCAGGGAGTTACTACACAGTCTCCAAATTAAATGGCAAGTTTGTTCGAACAAGACTGAAAGTGTGAGAAAATCTAAATATGCCATCCACACCAAATAAATCAACCTTGGACAGAAACAATTCAAACCCAGGCACTGTATAATTGCATGCGCCTCACTGTCCAAGCTGCGTTTGCACTCCAATGTGCTGCTTTTTGGCCCAAGAACCCAGCTAGGTCTTAAGTCAGACATCTATGATATTGATGGTCACTACTGATTTCTGTTCCTGCTCCTCCATGGAATCATCCAAGCAGGGGCTGCTTCTTCGGTGGATCTGATCACTAGGAGGGAGGCATAGTGCTGGTGACTTGTCACAAATATATTTCCCACCATTAATGACTCCATTCACTTGCCAGCTTATGATTCAGAATCATAGGAATAAATCCCTCAGAGCTTGGCCACTCTGACTTTTCAGATCCCCATGCATACAAGAACATAGCCTATTTATTTCCTCATTTCCTTTCTCACCTCTTAACCACGTAAATACCCTGTTTATGCACCAAATTCACAGGGATGCACGTGGCATATGGTCCAGAAACAGGGTAGAATATTTGAAATAAAGTTATATGGTTGCACTAGCTGTAGTTTATAGAAGACTTTAAAGACCTTTAGAAACATCTATCAAAATTATGCTATATCTTCCCACAGAACTATGAGATTGGATTAATAAATAAAATTCTACTTCATTTAAGAAGAGTGACAAGTTGTTTCGTATAGAGTTACCCACTTCTACTAAAAAACCTCTAATAGAAATGACATTTCCCCACAGTCTGCTTATATTAGACAGAATTATTTCCTAGTAAAAGTGCTAACTAAGTAATTTCTATCACTCAACATTGCAGTTCAGTGAGGAAAAGGCTGGTCTTTTTAAGTAATTATACTGGAACAATTGGATAGCCAAATGAAAAAAAAATTCATTTGACTCTTACATCACTCTTTACTTTTAAAAAATCCAGATGGATTGCAGATTCAAACGTGAAAGGTAAAACAATAAGCCTTTTCAGAGGAAAACGTAGATCTTGGAATTGGCAAAGATTTCTTAAACAGGACATAAAAAGCACTAGCCATGAAACAAAAAAGATAAATAGTATTATATCAAAAGTAAGAACTTCTATTTATCAAGAGACCATAAACACAGTGATAGGGCAATCCATCGGGTGGGAGAAGATATTTATGACACATGAATCCAAAAAGGACTTATATTCTGAATATATAAAGAACTCCTACTAATCAACAAAAAAAGACAGACAACAGAAAACTAGGCAAAATACTTTATTGTAGAGGATATTCAAATAATCAAAAAAAAAGGAGGAGAAGAAAAGATGCTCAACTTCCCTATTATCTGGAAAATGCAAATTAATACCACAAAGAAGGTGCTCCCAATTCCAGCCAAGATAGAGTAAGTCCACTAAAACCTCTCCCACTGATTACAGCTAAAAGTGCTGGACAAAATACTCAGGACTAAAAAGTAAACAAAAGCAGGAGGGACTGAAAAAAAAAAAAGGAGTCAAAACTTGGAGAAGTGATTCCTACAGAGGTGAATTTCTCTGTTTTCTTCTTTTTCTTTACTCTTACAGCATTGCACTGAGGACAGTCCCCAGTCATAGAGCTGTGCAGAGGCACCAATGTGAACAGCTAAAACTCAGAAAACTCATCTTTCTGGCCAGAGGAACCAGGAAAAGGGGGTCCTGTGGTCCAAAGAGTGTGGGGGGAAGAATTTCCTTTTGGTCTCATTTCTCTTGCAACTTTGCCCTGAGGTTGGGTCCCTGTTACAGGTCCCATGCTGCAGTGGCAGCACGGATGGCTAAAACTCTGAGATAAACCCCAATTTTCTGGCCAGAGAAACCAGAAAAGGGACCCCTGAAAACCAGAAAGTTTGGGAGAAATTCCACGGAGAAGAAAACTGGAGAAAAGGATCCCCTAATTCTCTGTATGGATCCACACAAGTTTTGGGCTCACCTCTGAGTTGTACACGCACAAGAGAGACCCAAAGAAGCAGAGCAAAGGCCTTGAGAATTGAAGTACAAGTCAATCCACTGCCAAGTCTGAACCTAACCCTGAGTGTCATGTATGAAGGACAGACCAAAAGAAGCATAGCAAAGGCTTTATGAACCTGACTGAGAGTAGAATCATCCCCCACTTATGTGGTGAGATGAAACTTGAAGTCTGAATCTAACCGGGTTAATTACATGCTAGACAAAATAAATCAACTTTCTCCAGAGAATTATGACAGGATCTAGGGGCTACACAAGAAAATGTTCAAAATGTCAAGGATGAAATAGAAAATTACACAACGCACAAAGAATTTTTTAAATGTCATCAATTCTCAACAGATGTCAACTATGCAGTGATCCAGATAATGGAATTAAAGACTTCAGCTATTACAACTATGCTCAACGAAATAAAGGTAAATATATTTTATATGAAAGGAAAGATGGAAGTTCTCAGCAGAGAAATATAAATTGCAAAAAAAAATTTTAAATTTTAAAACTGAAAATAAAACATCTGAAATTTTTTAATTCCTGGATGGACCGAACAGCAAAATGGAGACAGAGGAAATAGTCAGCAAACTTGAAGATAGATCAACAAATATTATCCGATATGAAGAACAGACAGAAGGAAGATTTTATTAAAAACGAAGAGAGTCTCAGGGACTATGGAATACTATCAAAAGATATAACAGCTGTATCATTGGAGTACCTGAAGGAAAGGCAAAGGAGGTTGGTGCGAGACAAATACATATTCAAAAAAATAATGGCAGACAACTTCCCAAATCTGGTTTTTACAACTTCATAATTGTACAAATAATTTTTAAAATTCAAGGTACTCTGTAAATGCCAAACAGGATAAACCAAAGAAAACCACACCCACATACATCATAATCAAACTGCTGAAACCAAAGGTGAAGGAAAAACCTTGAAAGCAAATAGAAAAAGACAACATATTATTTTCAAGGCAATAACGATTCAAATGACTGCAGATTTCTAAGAAAACATAGGGGTAAGACAGTGGAAAAACATCTTTAAAGCACTAAAAGAAAAGAAGTGACAACCCAAAATTGTATATTCAGGAACATTATTTAGGAATGAAGGCTAAATAAATACATTCTTACATGGAGGAAACCTAAGGGAAATCATCACCAGCAGACTTGTTCTAAAATAACTACTAAAGGCAGTTCTTCAGGAAATGATACTAGAAGAGAATGGAACTTCATGAACGAAGCCGGAGGAACAAAATGGTAAATCCTGGATAAATATAATAGATTATTTTGCTCCACTCAAGTTCTTTTTAAAAGATATGACTGGTGAAAGTAGAAATTATAATGTCTGGTGAGATTTCTTTTTTTTTTCTTTTTTTGTTTTTTGGGGGTTATTTTTTTTGAGGAAGATTAGCCCTGAGCTAACTACTGCCAGTCCTCCTCTTTTTGCTGAGGAAGCCTGGCTCTGAGCTAACATCAGTGCCTATCTTCCTCTACTTTTTTTTTTAATATGTGGGACGCCTACCACAGCATGGCGTGCCAAGTGGTGCGGTGTCCGCACCTGGGATCCGAACCAGCGAACCCCGGGCCACCGAGAAACAAAACGTGCGAACTTAACCGCTGCACCACTGGGCTGGCCCCATGGTGAGATTTCAGTGTATGTAGATGCAATACATATGACAACTATAGCATAAAGGTCGGGGGAAGGTAAAGAAATATATATGGTTGTAAGGCTTCTGCATTTTACTTGAAGTGATAAAATATTGAGAAATTCAACAAAATCTTCTAAATATTTTATGGGTCAAATAGGAAGTCACAATGGAAATTAGAAAATATTTTGAATTAAATGAAAATGACAAAACAACATAACAACACTTGTGGGATACAGCTAGAGCAATGCTTAGATGGAAATTTAGAGTATTAAAGGCTTATCTTAAAAAAAGAAGAAAGGGGGCTGGCCTGGTGGCATAGTGGTTAAGTTCATGTCCTCCACTTCAGTGGCCTGGGGTTCGTAGGTTCGGATCTGGGCCACAGACCTAGCACTGCTCATCAAGCCACGCTGTGGCAGCATCCCACATAAAATGAAGGAAGATTGGCAACAGATGTTAGCTCAGGGTCAATCTTTCTCACCAGAACAAAAGAAGAAAGACCTCAAATCAATAATCTACTCAAGTGACTAGGAAATATGGGGTCATGTTAAGAAAAGAAGAGAAGGCAGTGGGTGCTGGAGAGGTAACCAACATCTACTGGTATGAAGGTTTCACTACATTCCTAGAAATATCAATCTTGGCCATTCTTTTTTAATTTTAAGGGTTAAGAAAATCCTACAAACACTCAGCCTTGAAAAATAAATTCTCAACAAAGGAACAAAAAGCAAGCTGAGTTTAGAGTTCTTTTCTGCAATACAAAATTCTAGAAGAAAACAGCCCAGTATCTAATGAATTTGGGGGAAAAGGAATGCAACCCAGTTATTTCATATCATGCATACTGCATAGGTGTCATATATGTGTGTACACAACAGAAAGTCAACTCTCATTTGCAAAGGCTCAAAAAATATATTCATTAAATATGCAGTTTTGAAAAACTTACTTGAAAATGAACTCTATCAATGGAAAGATAAAGAAAATCAAGAGCTCAAGAACAAGTAAATTGTATTACAAAAAGACTAGCAGGGAACTCAAACTTGTTAAACCAAAAGTTAATGTAAATGATTCTTACAAATTTGCTTGAGAAACTGCATACAATTGCCAAAAGTCATTTTTAAAAGAGAAGAGATATAATACGAAAACAACACTTGAACAGCAATGATACAGGTATAAGACTCCAGACTAGGAAGTAATTGGATTAAAGAAGAAGAAACTGGATCAGAAATGGGATCAAAGAAAAGCAAAAAACTTTTAAATAGAAAGGATTGTTTAAAATGGCATTTTATTCCTGATTCAATTAGAGAAATATAGTTTCCAAATCTCTTGAAAAAATTAGGGTAAAAAATAAATTAAAATACCACATACCGTTTTCATCTAATCTAAGGTAAGAAACATCTTTTTTTATGCACCACCAAGAAAGAAAAAAATGCTGCCAACTAAGCTATAGCGTATCATCAATTGTAAGACGCCTTTTAATTCTAGAAGTACTAAAACGAAATATGTACCTGAGAATTTATAAAATATATTGTTTTTCAAGTCCTTGGAGAAGATAAAATCAAAGAAACAAGTTTACGTAACAAAAGAAAAATAAATAAAATAAAACAAACTATTTTTTAAAAGCCCATAAAATAGAATAGCGAAAATAAGAGCAAACCCAGCAGGTAAAAGAACGAATATTTATGAGTTACGCAATATGTTAAAAAAACAAACATTCTTATACTGGGATAAATGGGGTTGGGGGGGGAATCATATGTTATTTATAAGAGACAAGCCTAAAAGGAAATGATATAAAGTTTTAAACTTTTAAAAAAAATAACAAGAAAAACAAAACAGGTGAGGCCAAAATAAAAAATTTAAGTAGGATAAAGAGGACGATTTTATAATAAATACGAGATTTAAAATGAAGATATAGTAGGCATAAAATATTTGTGCTAAATAACATCACATTAAAAGTACAAAACAAAAACTGTTTAAAAATACAAGGATAAAATGACAAGACAAAATAATACTGGGAGACTCTACCAACCTTTCTTATATTTAGGTGAAAAAGAAAAAATCCTAACAATGTAGAGAATCTGTATATATAAGAAATATGATTAATTTAATAGATGTAAACTACACAGTCTGCAAAAGAAAATATACCTTTTATCAATGCCCATGGAAATATTTAAAAATTGATTCTAGGGGCCGGCGCCATGGCCGAGCAGTTAAGTTCGCATGCTCCGCTTCTGTGGCCCAGGGTTTCACCGGTTCGGATCCTGGGCGCCGACATGGCACCGCTCATCAGGCCATGCTGAGGCGGCGTCCCACATGCCACAACTAGAAGGACCCACAACCAAAAATATATACAACTATGTACTGGGGGGATTCGGGGAGAAAAAGCAGAAAAAAAAAATTGATTCTATATCAGACTGTGAAGTAAACCCCAATAAATTCCCAAAAGCAGATATTTTGCAGGTTATACTCCTAACCTCAATGCAATAAAATGTAAAAGAAATATTTCAAACAAAAAATTCTTCAACTGCTTGAAAATATAAAACTACTCTCCTCGGTAATTCTTGGGTCAAATGAGAAATTAAATACTGTTTATCAACCACTTAGAAAATAATGAGAGCTAGTCAAACAAATCAGAAAAAGATAAACAATCTAATAGAAAATCAAACAAAGAATATGGGCAAGCAATTTATAGAAGAAGTATTAGTGTATAATAAACAAATGAAGTTACCCTAATCTCACTAATAATCAAAGAAGTGTATGTTTTAAAAAATAACGTATCTCTTTACATATCAATTTTGCAAAAATTAAAAAAGACAGATCCCCTTTGGTGTTGGAAAGGGTATCAGAAAGCATACCCCTTGGAGGTAACATAAACTGGTAAAACACCATGAGAGAGCATTTGGCAATTAATATATATCTATAATATATTAAAAGGGAAATCAATTTACAAAAAAAAATGTATAATATGATACCTATAATGTGTAAACTATATATGTGTGTATATATGTCTAATGTATATAAACATAAATGCACACATACACATATGTTGGTAAATGTATAGGAATGAGTCAGGAAGACTATATACCAAATCATTAACAGTGTTTATCTCTGGATGAGGAAAGAGATATAACAAAGAAGGAATGCCAAAAGAGTGAATGTCACTTTTCTCCTCCATATACGTGTATGTGTTCGCATTTTTATAATGAACACATTTTTATTTAGGGAAAAAATTAAATTATTACAATAAACACACTATTGAAAAAATTTACATGCTGATTCCAATATTCAGAAACAAATTTATAACTTTAATTGCCTTATTAAGCAAAAAAGGATAAAAATTAATTAAACTAAGTTTTAACACAAGTAGTCATGAAAATCACAAGTAAATATGAAATCAAGTTATCTAAAAGAATTAAGATAAAAAACAGAAATGAGTGAATTAGAATGAAGAAAACAGAATTGCTAAGTAAATCAAAGAAATGCTAAGTAAGTTAAAGAAAAGTGAATTAGGTAGACAAACTTCTGACTGGTTTTATCAGGAAGAAAACCTCCTGAAAACACAAAAATGTACAATTAAATAAGGATGGAAATATAAAAACCGACATCACAGAGATAAAACAAACCAGCAGATCTTATAGTAAGTGGTAAAATATTAATGCACTTTATTTATTTATATGTTGCATCTACATATAGCATTTCATCTACAGTTTATCAAGGTTCTTATACTCAGACCAGTTATTTTTATGTTTCTTAATACTTTGAAAGCTTTGACTGCATATAGACATATTTTAAGCATAAAGTTATTTGGTTA
The DNA here is from genome assembly GCF_041296235.1 of Equus asinus. Classification (NCBI taxonomy): domain Eukaryota; kingdom Metazoa; phylum Chordata; class Mammalia; order Perissodactyla; family Equidae; genus Equus; species Equus asinus. The sequence goes on from NC_091820.1 coordinate 41,740,214, forward strand.
AATAAATGCTCAGAAGTGCATGTTATTCTTATCGAAACTTTTCTGTACAAATGGATATTTTAGTTACTCTTTGTAGACATCCTAAGTGTAATTTCAAAGAGATTAAGTAAAGAAATGCTCAGGAATGCAGACATCTCTTATAAGGAGTCCCTACCTCTCTGGCACTTCCAAAGTTAGGTTTATAAACTAGTAAGCCCACTGTATGCTTGCCAGTTGAACAACTCGAGCAATCATGTAAAAACCACATCCAGTTGTTTGTTGGATAAAACACTTTATATAAAGAAGTTATAGGACAGTGTCGTCAGCATCATGGTGGTGTAACACATCCCTCCTGATGTCCCCTTTTTAACAACTAATTAGGCATCCATCCATGAACACAAGTGCCTCTGTGGGAGCTGCAGGATCCAGTACAATATGCCAAGGGACCCAGAAGGAGTCTTGCCCATCTGTGCATCTGGTAATAGGCAGGAAGATCTCAACATGGGCTGAAAAACCAGCAGGAGCTAGCAAACCTGCCCCAACCTATCTCGGCCACAGTTGGGAAAAATCTGGAGAGTACTGACTTGGGAAGAAACCCAGGATGATATATATATATATATATATATGAGTTTGGATGCATTAAGGGACAGTAAGAGGAACTTTGCCAGTGCCACCTCTCTCACAAGGCAACACTGCATGGGGTTGAGCTAGCTGGCAGTGTCCTTTCCCATGGAGGAAAGGGAGAGTGGTGAGTGAGTGCTCTGCTGCCCCAGCTGTGCAGAATGCTGCTGGAGAAACCTATTTGCTCCAGCAGCATCCAGGGCACCAAGGTGGGACTTCCATGACTTGGGGGAGGTAAGAAATCAGGAAAGAAGCAGACAAGAATGTCAAAGGGCAATAAAAGGATGAGTTCCTGCCAACTGCACCCAGGACTTCTCAGGAACTCCGTCCACAAGCCTCTGGGAGAACTTGACTCAAGGAGCCCTCCAGTGGGTCCACAGGCACCCCCAACACCCTAAGTGCTAAACCCATACCTCCCTACACTCTGGGGCCGGCTCCTTGTATGTGCTTCTGCATGTAGTGGAGAGCAAGCTCCAGTAAACAGTGTGCTCTCAGAAAAACAAACCAGAGTTTGCAGGCAGGGGAAAAAACACAAAGTTGAGCTAGAGCGCCATCTTCTGGAAAACGAAAGAGAGGTTTCAGGTAGCCAGGCTGGTGAGTTGCGAGGACCAGAGAAAACAAAAGCTTAAGAATTCTGTGATAGGAGGGAAGAAGAATTGTGGAGCTGGTCTATCCAAATAAGGTTGGAGAAAACCCCATATGTAACAGGATCAATGAACAGTATATCTCACCTGAAGGCAAATAGTAAAGATTTGAGGAGATATCTGCTACTTCAAATGAGAAAGCAGCAATGCAAAATTACAAGTAATGTGAAGAATCAAGGAAATATGTCATCACCTAAAGGTAACAATAATCCTCCACTAACTGAACTGAAAGGCATGGAATTTTGTGTTCTAGCTGATAAAGAATTCAAAATAGCTATTTTGAAGAAATTCAATGAGCTACAAGAAAACACAGAAAGACAATTCAACAAAGTCAGGAAAACAATACACAAACAAATGAGAAATTTAACAAAGACATAGAAATCATAAAAAAGAACCAAACAAATTCTAGAGCTGAAGAATTCATGAATGGAATGAAAAAAATGCAACAGAGAGCATCTACGGCAGTGTAGACCAAATAAAAGACAGAATAAGTAATCTCGAGGATTGGAACTTTGAAATAACCCAATCAGAGAACAAAGAAAAAGTAATGAAAACGAGTAAAGAAAGCTTATGTGATCTGTGGGACTCCATTAAACATAAAAATATTAGAATACAGTCATGCACAGTATAACAACATTTTGGTTAACGATAGACCACATATATGATGGAGGTCCCATAAGATTAGTACCATACAGCCTACATGTGTAGTAGGCTATACCATCTAGGTTTGTGTGAGTACACTCTATAATGTTCGCACAATGATGAAATCACCTAAAGACACATTTCTCAGAATACATCTGCATCGTTAAGTGACGCATGACTGTAATTGGGTTTCCATAAGAAGAAGAGAGATAGAAGGGGGCAGAAAGTTTATTTAAAGGAATAATAGCTGAGAACTTCCCAAACCTTGGGAGAGACTTGCATCCAAGCTCTTGAAGTTAATAGATCACTCCATTATTTCAATGCAAAAAGACTGTCTTAAAGACACATTATAATGAAACTGTTAAAAATCAAAGATAAAGAGAGAATCCTAAAAGCAGCCAGAGAAAAAGATTGTAACCTACAAAGAAACCTCAAGGCTATCAGTGGATTTATCAGCAAAAATCCTACTGGCCAGGAAAGAGTAGAATATGTCTATTCAAAATATTGAAAGAAAAAAATTTCTATCTGAGAACACTCTGTCCAGGGAAGTTATCCCTCAGGTATGAAAGAGAAATGAAGACCTGCCCAGACAGACAAAAACTGAAGGAGTTCATCGTCACTAGAGCCGCTTTGCAAGAAATGCTGAAAGAAGTTCTTTAAGCTGAAATAAAAACATGCTAATTAGTGACATAAAAACGTGAAAGTATACAACACACTGGTAAAGGTAAATATACAGTCAGATTTAGAAAACTCTAATTCTGTAATAGGATGGTATGCGAACCACTCAGCTATAGTATATATTCAAGGAAAAGTGTATTAAAATAACTATGGGTAGTATAATTTGTTAACATATACACAATATAAAAAGAGGCAAATTGTGACATCAAAATATAAAAGGGGAGGAGTAAAAGGGTGGAGCTTTTATATGCGATCAAAGTTAAATTGCTATCAGCTTAAAATGAATTATTTTATCTATTAGATATTTTATTAAGTTTCATGGTAGCCACAAAGCAAAAACCTAGAATAAATTCACAAAAGATAAAAAAGGAGGAAATATAACATACCACCAAGGAAAATCACCAATTTACAAAAATATGCCGACAGAGGTAAAAAGAAATAATGGAACTACAAAACAGCCAGAAAGCTATTAACAAGATGGCATTAGTAAGTTCCTATCTATCAACAATTGCTTTAAAGGTAAATGGATTGAATTCACCAAACAAAAGGCACAGAGTGGCTGGGTGGATAAAAAAACAAGACCCAACTATATGCTGGCTACAAGAGATTCAGTTCAGCTTTAAAGACACACAAAGGCTCGAAGTGAAGGGATGGTAAAAGATATTCCATGCAAGTGGACACCAAAAGAAAGTGGGGTTGGCTATATTTATATCAGACAAAATAGACTTTAAGCCAAATACGGTAACAAGAGACAAAGGTCATTATATAATGATAAAGAGGTCATTCATCAAGAAGATATAACAATCATAAATATATACACACCCAACATCAGAGCACATAAATATATTCAGCAAATACTAACAGATCTGAAAGGAGAAATGGAAAACAGTACAATAATAATAGAAGACCTAAATACCCCACTTCCAGTAATGGGTAGATCATCCAGACAGAAAATCCACAAGGAAATGTTGGACTTGAACCATACATTAGACCAAATGGACTTAACAGACATTTATAGAACATTCCATCCAACAGCAGCAGAAAACACATTCTTCTCAAGTGCACGTGGAACATTCTTCAGAATAGATTGTACGATGGAATGCAAAACAAGTCTTAACAAATTTACGAAGATTGAAATTATACCAAGTATCTTTTCTGACCACAATGGTATGAAACTAGAAATCAACAACAAGAAAGCTAGAAAATTTACAAGCGTGTGAAAACTAAACAACACGCTTCTGAACGACCAATGAATCAAAAAAGAAATCAAAAGGAAATTTTTTTAAATCTCAAAACAAACAGAAATTGAAATACAATACACCAAAATCTATGCGATGCTGCAAAAGTGGTTCTGAAAGGGAAGTTTATAGCAATAAATGCATATATTAAGAAAATAGAAAGATCTCAAATAAACAACCTAACTTTTCCTCAAGGAACTAGAGAAGAAAGAACAAACTAAGCTCAAAGTTAGCAGAAGGAAGGAAATAACAAAGATCAGAGCAGAAATAAATGAAATAGAAAGAGAAAAACAATAGAAAAGATCAACAAAACTAAGAGCTGTGTTTTTGAAAAGATAAAATGACAAACCTTTAGCTAGACTACCGAAGAAAAAAAGAGAGAAGACATAAAATCAGAAGCGAAAGAGGAGACATTACAACTGACACTACAGAAATACATAGAATCTTGAGACTACTATGAACAACTACATGCCAACAAATTGGATAACCTAGAAGAAATGGATAAATTCCTAGAAACATTCAACTTAACAAGGCTGAATTAAGTAGAAATAGAAAATCTGAACAGACTGATAGTGAGTAAGGATGTTGAATCAGTAATCAAGAACCTCCCAACAAGGAAAAGCCCAGGACCAGATGGCTTCACTGGTGAATTCTACTCAACATTTAAAGAAGAATTAATATCAAACCTTCTCAAGCTCCTCCAAAAAATTGAGGAGGGAGCACTTCCAAACTCATTTTACAAGGCCAGCATTACTCTGATACCAAAGCCACATAAGGACAGTACAAGGAAAGAAAACTGTAGACCAATATCCCTGTTGAATATAGATACAAAAATTCTCAACAAAATGTTGGCAAACATAATTCAACAACACCTTAAAAAGATCATACAAATGACAAAGTGGGATTTATCTCTTGGATATAAGGATAGTTCAACATACATATATCAATAAATGTGGTGTGCCACATTAATAGAATGAAAGATAAAAATCATATGATCATCTCAACATGCAAAAAAAGCATTTGACAAAATACATTCTTTCATGACAAAAACCCCCAACAAATTGGGTATAGAAAGAAGACACCTCAACATAATAATGGCCATATATGACTAACTCAGGGCCACATCATACTCAACAGTAAAAGATTAAAAGTTTTTCCTCTAAGATCAGAAATAAGACATGAGTGCCCACTCTCACTACTCCTACACAATATAGTACTGAAAGTCCTACCCAGAGCAATTAGGCAAGACAAGGAAATAAAAGGCATCAAAATCAGAAGGGAAGAAGTATAACTGTTGTTATTTGCAGATGATATGATCTTATATAGAGAAACCCCTAGAGACTCCACCAAAAAACTGTTGGAATTAATCAACAAATTCAGTAGAGTTGCAGGATATAAAATCAACATACAGAAGTCATATAGTAGATACTATATGTAGTCATATAGTAGATACTATACATTAACAATGAAATATCTCCAAAAGAAATAAAGAAAACTATCCTATTCACATTGGCATCAAAAACAATAAAATACTAAGGAATACATTTAACCAAGGACGTGAAAGATCTGTACAATGAAAGCTACAATAGTTTGATGAAAGAAATTGAAAAAGATACAAATGGAAAGATATCCCACTTTCATGGATCAGAAGAATTAATACTGTTGAAATGTGCATACTAGCCAAAGCCATCTATAGATTCAATTCAATCCCTATCAAAATTGCAACGGCAAATTCCACAGAAACTGAAAAAACAGTCCTAAAATTTGTATGGAACCACAGAAGACCCTGAATAGCCAAAGGAATCCTGAGAAAGAAGAACAAAGCCAGAGGCATTACACTTCCTGAATTCAAACTATACTACAAAGCTATAGTAATTAAAACAGAATGGTACTAGCATAAAAATAGACACATACACCAATGGAACAGAATCAAGAGCCCAGAAATAAACATCTGCATATATGGTCAACCAATATTTGACAAGGGAGACAAGAATACTCAATGGGGAAAAGATTGTCTCTTTAACAGATGGTATTCGGAAAACTGAATAACCACATGCAGTAAAACAAGACTCCTGTCTCACAGCACTCACAAAAATTGTCTCGAAATTCATTAAAGACTTAAACATAAAACCTGATACTGTAATACATACTCCTAGAAGAAAACATAGGGAAGAAGTTCCTTGACATTGGTCTTAACAATGATTTTTTGGATATGGCACCAAAACACAGGCAACAAAAATAAACAAGTGGGATTACATCAAACTAAAAAACTTTGCACAGCGAAAGAAACAATCAACAAAAAGAAAAGACAACCTATGGAATGGGAAAAAATATTTGCAAACCATATGTTGGATAAGGAGTTGATATCCAAAATATATAAAGAACTTATACAAGTTAATAACAAAAAAAAACCCCTATCAGATTAAAAAATGGGGCAATGGAACTGAATAGACGTTTTTCCAAAGAAGATATCCAAATGGCCAACAGGTACATGAAAAGATGCACAACATCACTAATCATCGGGGAAATGCAAATCAAAACCACAATGAGATATCACCTCACACCTGTCAGAATGGCTGTCATCAAAAAACAAGAGGTAACAAGTGTTGGGGGGGATGTGGAGAAAAGAGAAATCTTGTGCATTGTTGGTGGCATTGTAAACTGGTGCAGCCGCTATGGAAAACAGTATAGATGTTCCTCAAAAACTTAAAAATAGAACTACCATATGATCTAGCAATTCCACTTCTGGTTATATATCCAAAGAAAATGAAAACAGGATATCAAAAAGATATCTGCACTCCCATGTTTATTGCAGCATTATTCACAATAGCCAAGACATGGAACCAATTTAAGTGCCTGCCAACAGATGAATGGATAGAGGAGATGTGGTATATATATATACAATGAAATATTATTCGGCCATAAGAAAGAAACGAATCCTGCCATTTGTGAGAACATGGATGGACCTAGAGAACATTATGCTAAGTGAGATAAGTCAGAGAGAGACAAATACTGTATGATCTCACTATATGTGGAATCTGAAAAAGCCAAACTCATAGAAACAGAATAGAATCACCAGAGGCTGGGGGGTGGAGGAATTGAGGAGATGTTAAGTTTACAAATTTGCAACTAGTGCATAAACAAGTTCTGGAGATCTGATGCACAACATAGTGAATATAGTAAAAAATACTGTATTATAAACTTCAAAGTGGCTAAGATACTAGATCCGAATTGTTCTCACCACAAAAGAGAAGTCATGATTGTGTGATGGGATAGAGGTGTTAGCTAACACTACGATGGTAATCATATTGCAATATGTAAATGTATCACATCAACACTTTGTACACCTTAAACTTACACGGTATTATGTGTCAATTATATCTCAATAAAAAAAGAAGTTATAAAATGATACACATTTTGATGCTAATGAATTTGAAAACCACAATAGCATAGATAATTTTCTATCTATATAGACTTAATGATCAATACAATTGCTGTTGAGGAAACAAGTGACATTTTTGTCATTTCTGGACCACAACAAGGCTGCAGCACAGCTAGAACTGAAGACCACGCACATTCAATAGCCCCTCAAGGGTGTGCATTCCTGGGAATATCAGAAAACAGTAGCAGAGTACGGTACCCAGTGGAAGACATGCATGGGGATGCAACACCCTCAGAAGCTTCAGGGCAACACATATTCTTATCACCAAGGAGGCTGATGTACAGGGATTCCCAGAAATAACTGGGGAGACATAGGTGTGTATAGAAAGGCAGAGTGGAGATGGGTCCTGCACTTTGGTAGGTGGGAGCTATATACCAAGGAAACTGACATATTATTGTGATCATATCCGTACTCACAAACAAATTAGGTCTAAAGACATTTAAGTTATTTAAGCATAAATGAAAACTAAGAAAGTATAAAGGAAATGATTGATAGAATTGATTACATAAAAATTAAACACTTTTCTATGTCAGGAAAAATGACAAGTGGAAAAATATTTGCAACATAAATGACAGAAAAGTGAATATTCTTAGTACATAAAGAGCTTTTATAAATCAATAAGAAAAAGGCAAACATTCTCATATGAAAATTAGTAAAAACATAAATAATGTAAAAAAGAAAACACAAAGTGCCAATAAGCATATGAAAGAATGTTCAATCTCCGTGAAAATTAAAGAAAGATAAATAGAAGCAACAATAGCATATAACTTGTGATCTATCAAATGTGTTTAAAGATAGCTTTTTATGGAAGCATACTATAAATACAGAAGAGCACATAGCAAAAGTGTATAGCTAGCCGGATTTTCACAAACTGAACCTTCTTTACTGCCAGCACCCAGATCAAGAAACAGAACATCACCTGCCTCCCAGAAGCACCTCGTTGTCCCTTCCAGTCACAACCTTCCACTCCCATCCAAGGGTAACCACTACCCTGCCTTCTAACAGCATGTTTTTGCCCATTTTTACCTCGCATATTAATGGGATCATATACCATATACTATTTTGTCTGGCTTCATTTGCTCAGATAATGTTTGTGAGACTCACCTACATCGTAGTATGTAGTCATAGATCGTTCTCACTGCTGTAAGTAATCCATTGTAGGTATACTAAAATTTATCCATTCTACTGTTGAAGATCTTTGTGTAGTTTTCCAGTTTGGAACTATTATGACTAGTGCTCTCTTGACCATTTTAGCACACGTCTTTTGGTGCTCCTAAGTACACATTTCTGTTGGATATATACCCAGGAATGAAATTGCTGAGTCATAGGGTGTGTGCTTTTCCAGGTTTAGTAGATACTGTCAAATAGTTTCCCAAAATGCTGGTACCAATTTATACTCCCACCAGCAACGTCTGAGAGTTCCAATTGCTCCACATCCTCCCCAACACTTGGTATTTTCCATCATTTGTATTATAGCCATTCTGGTGGGTATGTGGCATTATCTCATTTTGATTTTTCTTTGCATTTCCTTAAATATAATGAATCTAAGCACATTTTCCTATGTTTATTGGTCATACATATACTTATTTGTGAAGTATCTGTTGAAGTCTTTTGCCCCTTTTTCTCTCAGATTGTGTGTCCTTCTTATTGATTAGTAGGAGTTCTTTATATATTCTGGTTATGAGTCCTATGTCAGACCATTGTCATAATACATGTATTATGTGTATTATGAATATCATTTTCTATTCTTTTGGTTGCCTTTTCCCTTTATTTTGATGAACAGAAGTCCTCAATTTTAGCATATTCATTTTAAAATATTTATTTTCCTGTCAGCACTTCTTTAGTCCTATTTAAAGAATATAGGGCAACAAATATGTTCTTCTATGTTTTCCTCTAAAAGCTTTAGGTTTTGTTATCGTCAATAATTTTTAAAATATAGTACTCAATGATGGCAACTTCTAGAAAAATGGACATACTGTATTGTAAATTTTTTAATTTTCATATTTTCTTGCTGCCTCAACATCCCCACAAACAGGTTGTGAACACCCCTCCCCGGCAACCAGGTGCACCAGCATAATAAGGCTGATTTCTGCCACAAGTTTCCCCTCGCGCTCTCCCCTGACTGTGACCTAGTGACTTTCAAACTCACCAATGAAATCCCCTCACAGCTTTTGCTTGTATACTCCAGCATGACCCCAATAAAGGCACTTGCCCATGGGTCCTTACTCTCGCTCAGCTGCCCATCTGCTGGGTTGAGCTTACATGGCCCCTGTGTGGCATGGCCTGCCTCCCTCTTTATGACCTTAGAGTATAATAAATCCTTCAATTTCATATGCCTGTCCAAATGTAATTTCTAGAGCCATGTTGAACTGATCCTTAAAGATCCCACAAAGGGGACTTACTCCCTCATTTACAAAACACTCATACAATGCTGATGGCTATGTAAATTGCTCCAAACTTTCCAAAGTTTGTTAAGTTTGCAAATTGGCAAACTTAACAAAATGTTTTTAAGGTTTTTACTTAATTTTTTTTTGATGTTTGATCTAATTTTTCAATTAGTAATTCATCCTAAGGAAATAATGAGGGTGACAAAAAAAGATCTATATACAAAGATGTTCAGTATTACATTTTTTGAATAATAGCAAAAAATAAATAAAACTAGAAACAATGTAAATGACCTTCAACTAAGAAATGATTAAATGAACTATAGAATAGTCACAATCTGGAACACTGTTCACTAATTCAGAATAATCAAAAACCTTCTATGCATTAAGAAGGATAGATCATGAAGACATACTAATGAGTAAAAAAAGCAAGTTGCAAGACAATACATATGATATTATGTATAAAGTAAAAGCACATACCCAAGTTACAAAAAACACTAACAATAAAGAAAAATATTCATAAATTTGATTACATTAATATTAAGAAGTTATGTTCCTCAAAAGACACCATAGAGTGAACATTTCAAGATGCAGAAGAGGAGAATATATTTGCAACTTATATAAACTGATAAATGACTGGTATTCAGAACAGATAAAGAACTCATACAAATCGATATGGAAAAGACAGGCAATCTAAAAGAAAAACATGGGCAAAAGATTTGAACAGGTACCTCTATAAAATAGTAAATCAGAATGGCCACTAACCATATGAAAAGGCACTCAGCCTCATTAGTAATCAGACAAATGTAAAGTAAAATCAAAAGAACTGCCACTACACACCCATTAGACTGGCAAAACTCAGAAAAAGTATGACAACACCAAGCATTGGAGAGGATGGAACAACTGAACTCACACACTGGGGGTAGGAGTGCAAATTGGCACAAACATTTTGAAAAATACTTTGGCATTATCTAATAAGGCTGGAGATACATATACATGATGACCAAATAATTCCACTAGATTAATAAACTAGGGAAACACATGCACATGTGTATAAAGACACATTCTTTTAAAAAATTCATATTGGAATTGTTTGTAATTGTCCAAAACTGGAAACAATCCAAATGTCCCTCAACAGTAGAATGGATAAACAATGCTGATATATTCATGTAATGGGATACTACGCTATGAGGCAAATGAGCAAAGGATAGCTGCAGGCAAAAATATAGATTAATGCCGCAAACAGAATGTTTAGCGAGGGAATCAAGGCACAGAATAATATATTATGCACAGCGTAATTCTATCTCTATAAGGTTAAAAAGAAAAAAAAACTAAACCATAATAGGTAGGAATGTATACCTAGGTCATAAAATTATTTTTAAAGAAAGCAAGAAAGTGATTACCATAAAATTCAGAGTAGTAATTAGAGAGAGGATGTGATCAGTGAGAAAGCCATAGGAGGCTAGGGGTGCTAGAAATATTCTATTCTTGACCTGGGTTGAGTGACACTAGTGTTCACTCTTTAGTAATTTATCATATTGAACATTTACATTCTATAACTTTTCTTTGAGTTTATATCACAATAAAAAGTTTAAGACACACCCACACACACATAATCCCAATTGTGACATAAATGTATGAAATCTGCTTTAAGGATGCAAATCAAACTGACAATAGTGGTGGCCTCTGGGGAGAGAAGGAAGAGGACAGGGGCCAGGGTTTGGGAAGGGGGGTGATCAAAGGGGACTTTGGCCTTATCTATAATGTTTTTAATTTTAAAAAGTATATTATTCAAGTATAGCTGTGTAATTAAAGGTAAATTTTGATGAAAATATGAAAACAAAGAAAAATAAAAACAAAAAGTGTGTTTTATACTAAAGTCGTAAAATTATATAAAACCCTTTGTACACACAACATACAAAAGCACATATATACCTGGAGGAAAACAAATCAAAATGTAAACTTTGTTTATCTCTGGGTCATGGGATTGTCGATGGTCTTTTCTCTTCTTCGTGTTTTTCCTGTATTTCCTAAATATTTTACAATAAATACATGTATATTTAAGTTAAAAAAATTAAAAGAATCAATAAGAAAAATATAAACTCCCCCATAGAAAATGGGCAAAGGACAATAAAAGACATTTCCAAAAAGAAGAAATTCAAACGACCTATCATAATGTGAAAAAAATCCACTTCATAAGTGGAAATTTGAATTCAAATGAAAATGTCATTTTTAACCCAGACAGGCAAACTTTACAAATATCAAGAATATCCAGTGTTGTCTAGGGTGAGGGAACATTTCCTATGCTTCTTGGTAGAGGTCCAAATGGAAGCAGCCCTTCGGGAGGTTGTAGGGCAATAAGCATTAAGAGTCTTTAAATGTCAGCATCCTTTGACGCAATAATTCTACTTCTAGAAAATCATCCTAAAAAGATAACCGAAGATGTACAAAATGGCTTACATTCAAGAATGGTCACAGCAATATTATTCAATACCAAATATTTGGGAATAGCATAAATGTACGAATAGAGGACTGGGAAGAAAAAAATACACACAGACACACCCACACAAGCTATGTCATATTATGCTATTTAAATTAGAAATAATTTTCACAAACTTTTAATAACATGGGAAAATGCTAAAGATATAATGTTAAGTAAATAAAGCAGGACATGCAGAAATACCCCAATTTGATTCCAGGTTTGAAAAAAATTAGAAGGGTGTATGTGTTTGAGTGTAAGAGTGTAAATGAATGTGTATGTAGAAAAAAGTCTACAAGCAAATATAATGGAATATTAACAGGAGTTTTAATGAGCAATTTTTATTTTCATCTTTGTGCTTCTCTAGATCTCCAGATTCTCTTCAATGAGCCCATTAGAAATAAACACGTATTTTAAATGTTTAAAAACTTTATATTAAAACTGACAGTGATGCAGAGGTCTGATGATTTCTTTCGTAAAAATTACCTCTGACATTCTAATTACTTTCATGCCTCTCTCCAGCCAACTCTGAAATTCGCTCTGATCTCACCCAGAGCCTCTTCCTTGCTCTGTAAATCTCGCACTGGCTTTTAGCCAAGAGCAATAAAACCTGACCTGACCTGATCTGAAAGTTCAGTCAGTGGTAACAAATGGAATTTATATCTTTGCTTTCCTAAATGCTCTCTTTCCTTCCTACCACAATCCCTGCTATTGTTGAACTATGTTGCTAATATTGTTGCTAATGTTGACAGCAGTCCACATTACCAGATTATGTTGACCATCAGGGGATAATGGGCCAACTGTTAAGATATCTATTGATCTTACCATGCCATGCCTGTTAACATTAGCATATTATAAAATATACGTATATAGTAAATAATAACTTCGTATAAATGAAATGTCAGTCCTCATAAATATTAGAAGAAGCACGCTATATATGGGTCAGCAGACTTCTACGTGTCATTACTCATTTTTTTCCCATGGGGCCCCAAAGCTGAGTTAATCAAGCATAGGTCAGAAACAGGTCACCAGACACAGGAGGCTTGTGAATAGTGGTAGAAAATTCGAAATAATAAACACCTCAAGGCATCTTTCTTATTTTGCGTGTCAGTGAATACCAGGAACTCTAAAAATAGAATTCATCTCCTATTTTCAGCACTGTCTTCTGACCATGTTTAATACTGCATCAGTTATTAGCTAGAATTCATCAAGCATCACCCACTCATAAAGATGTATTGAGTGTCCCCACTAGTGCCAGACACAGTTCTAGGCACTCAGTATACATTAGGGAACAAAAGAGAAATCTCTGCCCTCATGGGTCCTACATTCTAGTTGAGGAAGACAGACTATAAACATAAAAGAGAGTAAATAAATGGTGTAGTTTGTTAGACTGTGATTTAGTGTTATAGAAAAATAGAGCGAGGTAAAGGAGATGCAGAAGTGTAGAGGGTGGGGAACAGTTTGCAAGTAGAAGCAGAGGATAAGACTAATCGAGAAGGTGACTATGGGATGTCCAGATCCCCCTTCAAGGAAGGAGTTGTCGTCCCAGCTTCTGGAAATGCTGACAACCCCTTCAGGGCTTGCCTCAGCCTCAGAAAGCCACCTTGCCTAAGGTCAGCCCTGATTGAAGAGGGGAACATAAAGGACTGGCCCTTTCAGCCCAATGGAGGACAACTCTGACAGGCAATTTTAGCTCTAGAGTTCGCTATAGCACCAGTCGAGGCTGTAATTAAGCCTGTTTCACAGCTCGGCTTCTCCCTCTGCCATTCCTGCTTCCTTCCTCTCCCTTCCACATGTGTTGATGCCAAAAGCACTCCCTAATAAACATCCTGCATGCCAAACATCATCTCAGAGTCTGCTTCCCATAAAACCCAACCCACAACAGTTACATTTGAGCAAACGCTTGAAGGAGTGGAGTGAGCCATACGTATAACTGGAGGAAGAGCATTCCAGACAGAGGGCACAGCCAGGTCAAAGGCCCTCAGGTGGGAGCATGCCTGGAGTGGTCAAAGAATCCTAAGAAGGCCAGTGAAGTTGAGGTAGAGTTCAAAGGAATTAGTAGGAAATAAGGCCTTTGGCTTTTACTTAACATGAAATGTAAAATCATGAGTGGGTTTTGACCAGAGGTGTGACCACACTTTTAAAAAATCACCCTAGCTGTTGGCTGCTATATGGAGAATACACTGTAGAAGGCAACATGGAAGCAAGAGGTTAGGTGGGAGGTTATTAAAGTAGTCCAGGGGTAAGTGATAATGGTGGCTTGATTGAGGGAGGTGGCAATGAAGGTAGAAGTGGTCAGATTCTGGGGACATTCTAAAGGTAAAGCACGCTTCCAGGATTTCCCAATGGATTGGATGAAGAATCTATGAGAAAGAGCAGAGTTCATCTTTGAGCATGTTAAACTTGGGATGTCTCTATTTGTTTAAGTGCAGATATGTAGTATACAGTTGATAACAGAATCTAGCATTCAGAAAAGAGGTCAGGGAACAACATGTATTTAAATCCTTCTGACTGGATGAAGTCACCAAGGGAGTGAAGGCAGACATGGAGGAGAAGAAGACCAAGGACCAGGGCATTTCAATTTTGGGACTTCAGGGGGAAGAGGAGAAACCAGCAAAGGACACTGAGAAGGAGCAACCATTAAGGATGATGGAGGAAAGCTAAGAGAGTATTATGTATTGGAAGTCAGGTGAAAACCATGTGATCAACTGTACTGCTGGCAGGTCAAGGAAGATGAAGGCTGAGAACTAACCATTGGAATTAACAATCTGGAGAACTTTGATGGTGTTGACAGGAGCAGTTTGAGAAGAGAATGAAAATCATTGAAAGAAAAGAGAAGGGATTTTGAAGTTTCGTTTTTCACTTCCTATCTCTTTATCAAAAGATACATCCATCAAAATAGGGATCCTTTTTGAAAAACTTATTCCCATGGAAAACATTTTCAAACCAAGGTAGCAACACAACTTAGGGGGAAAAATCCATTGAAAAAGTAATAGCCCTTGTTTCCTTTTCCTTGAGATGCTGATGATAAATGAGCCTTCGGTTCAGCTCATTCGTCAGTCTCTTCAGTGCCCAGGAAAGTTCCTTAGCGCTAGGTTGAAGAAACTTCAACGAACTTCTCAAACGTGGGCCACACAGAGCTCAGTTCTATAAAGTAGACCCCGTTGCTTCCACTCTAAAGCAACAAACACAGGCCAACCAGGGAGGAAGCCTCAACCAAACCGTGAAATAAATAAAAGCTATAATTAACACCCTGTACAACTTATTGTCAGTCATCGAGCTACATGTATTGGAGGAAGCTGCTCATGTCCAGTTGATGGTCATCCAATATTTTAGACTCCAATGACCTCACTTAGCGCTCTTACACTCAACTCCCTCTATTATCCCATCCCGTACACCAATGACCTACTCTCCGGCTACAGCAGGCAATTGTCACTCTCCTCGCACACTCGATTTTTAACTTCATTACCCTTGTGCATAGCAGGCACACACATACA
This sequence comes from Equus asinus, assembly GCF_041296235.1. Lineage (NCBI taxonomy): Eukaryota > Metazoa > Chordata > Mammalia > Perissodactyla > Equidae > Equus > Equus asinus. The sequence goes on from NC_091820.1 coordinate 41,755,818, forward strand.
TGCACATGTACTTACACAAACACTACACCAACTGAAGTCTTATCCAAACTTAAAAGCCCAATTCAAATGCTCCCTCTTCTAAGAAGTGTGTCCTGAATCTCCCCTCCTTCATATTTTCATAACATTTTGTATGTCTGCTATACACAGATGTTATGTACCCACTCTCTTCATTCAACAAGAGATGCTATATTTTTCAGCATCCTCCATTTGTCTATAAATCATACATCCTGGTTTACTGAGTAGAGTCCTAGTTTACATCTGTTGCCCCAGGGTACGTGTTAACAACAATTCCTTCAGCTTTCGCAATATATCCTGGTTTGGATGATAAATGAAATGGTCACCCTATTAATAAGCATTTTGACGGTAGAATCTAAGTCATTCATCCATGTAACTCCCACAGTGCCTAGCACAGTGCCAGGCACATAGTAGATAATCAATAAACATGTAATGACAAATTATAGAACTAAATGTTTCTGTTAAGAAGTGTGTGTGATTTCCCTCTGCTGAGTAGGGGGAACCTATCTTGTCATAAAAGCAAGGGAAAGTTCTGAGCATGAGCAGGGCAGAACCACTCTTGCCCCGTCGCCCTGTTCGTCAGCCCATGGATGTGTCACAGACCACGTGGAAAGAAGATACTCTGAGACCCTTGAAACACCTATGTTAACCAACTGGAAAATGGGTTCCTTCTGGCAAAGGAACCATTCTTCTTGGACCAGGAATCAAGAGACAAGGACTCCAGTCTCAACTCACCCCTAATAAGAAGTTCTTACACTGGTACAGGCTACAGTCTTTTACATTCACAGGTGACTACAAGCAAGACACTTTGCCTCTCTGCATCTTCACCTGAAGATGGGGAGGCTGGTACAAGCTCATCTCCTAGGCCACTTCTAGTTCTCACTACCAGGGCTGGCCCAAACACAATTTTAAATGCATACAGATAACATCAGCATCTATTCCTGCTTTCATCCGTCTGGGCCAAGACCCCATGGACAGGGCTGGGATAACTACAGCACCATTTCAAGAAGCCTGAAATTCTTTGAAACTCTTCTAATATAAATGTTCAGTCCAGGGAAACAGCTGCCCCAGAGAAGACCTACTTCTTTAGTGCCTGGCATGATTCCTTGTTACAGACGTTCTCCAACTCGTGTGAGCATGAGATCACCTGTTGGGCTTGTTAAAATACAGTTTCTCATTCCCTAGGTCTGAAGTAGGGCCCAAGACTGTACATTTCTAACAAGTCCCCAAACGATGCTGATGCTGCTGGTCCAGGGACCACACTTGGAAAACCACTACCTTATTACATTGCAGCCCATCAAAAGTAGCGTTTAGGAGAAAACAAAGAAATTTGTTGAAATAAAAACAAACAGATATTCAAAATAAAAGAGCTCTAGAAACAGGCTTTTATTTCAGACTTTGTCCAATACCATCTCCTGGTTCCTTTCTTGCTCATCCTGTTGGTGGGGACCTGCGTTCACTGGTTACACTTCTTCCAACTGGGAAAGGATGTCTTTCTTCAGAGGAGTCTTGTTTTCTTCCTCCCTCAGCTCTTGTGTGTTAAACCCAGGTCTCATTAGCCCTTGGAATGCATCCTGGTTTAGCATCAGCTGCAAATTTAATTAATGTCCCAGGTAACCCTTCTTCACAGCATGGAAAAGATGCTAATTAAAGCAGAGGCAAACCCAGCCCGCATATTCTTCCTGCTCCTACCTGCCGTTACTAGCCTTCATTCTTAGTATCCTAGCAGTCGTTAGCAGATTCCTAGCCCCAATCCAATTCGAATTCCATTTGTAGAGGACGCAACTTTTCATTCTTTACATCAGCTAGACATCTGTGATTTGAGAAGCTCTGATTTGAAGTGGGGGTTTCCACCCTAGTTTACTCTCGAGGTATACAAGCTGATTATTGTCCACTGTTTACTTAGGCTACTCAAAAAGTCCCTGATGTAGACTCTGGCTATCCAACAAGCCAGCCACGAAAAGCTGCTCCCCTACCCATACATACTCACACTCTCCATCAAAACCTCCAGAGCCCCAGACTCACCTAAAAGCTAATCTAGAAAATTATTGGATTCGGAAGTAGAGGCAGAACAAAAGCCATACAATCAATGTAGGAATATATCAAGAACACTTCTCCAGCAACAAGTGACCCCAAAGGCCCCACCGACTCACCCACGTGAGGTGACCATTGACACAAAGTACCCTGCCTATCCCCTCCCCAGCCATCCCTATACCAAGGCTACCAAGATCAAATTCACTTTGTCACCCAGCTTAACATTTCATCTTGTTCAGATTCATTGAGATAAATGATAACCTTCTTTTAAGTCTCTCACATCAGAGCAGTGGTCTCAACCCTGGCTGCTCATTAGAATCATGTGGTGAGCTTTACCCATCCTGAAGCCCAGGCCACACTCCATACCAATTAAATCAAAATCTCTTAGAATGGAACCCAGGCACCAGTATTTTTAAAACTCCCCAGGTGACTCCAATGTGCAGGCAAGGTTGAGAACTACTGCGTTTGAGTGGATTCACCCAACTTTATTAATCCTCACCCCTGTTTGAGGCAATGCTCTTCACCGAGGGATTGGGAGATTTAACTGGGGAGGAGGAGAACTTCCATTTAAAGAGCATTCTTAGAAGAAGGGCAAGAACAGTGGGAACTCACGCTGGGCCAGAGAAAAAGGGAAGGGGACCAGGAGGTGCCAGGGTTGAAGGGCAAGTGTTAAGGTATTCCAGACCAATATTTTTAATGCCCGGGGCTATCTCCATACCCAGCAAAATGAGAGGAACCTCATACTCTGCCTTTAACTCCTTCTCCCTTCCCATGGCCCTCTGTTCAGACTCAGATTTACTGTATTTACTTTGGTGCCATAGTTTTGTTAATAGGTGCACTTATAGTGCTAATAGGGCTAATAGTGGACTCATAACTGTGTGAGACATTGTTTCTGTGGAAAATATGAGCATTCCAGCCACACACTTCTAGGTTGTGACTGCCTTCTTCCCTTACATCTCCCTAAGCTGGTGGAGCCAGGAGCTCTTGAGCACCAAGCTAAGCGTTTGATCCCTGGGTAGGTCTGTCACCCCTCTGATTACCCCTTTCGCTCTGGTCACTGCTCTCATGAGTGGTGCCTTGCTCGCAAAGAGAACTGAGGAAGGAAATGTAGCTGAACCAGCACACTTAGAGGCCAGCTGAAACAACATCCCTAGTGCAGGCCCCTGGTAAATCCATCATATCAACTTCAAAGACAAAGCTAACTTGTTCATTCATTCGCTCAGCTGTGTCCTTTCTGTTCCAAGATAACTCTGCCTTCAGGTCATTTCCCTCAGGCACATCCTACCAACAGCAAGGCTTAAAATAACTGCCTCTGAGAAACCATTAGCATGGCTTTCTTTGGGTTCTTGTTATGGATTAAATTGTGTCCCCCAAAATTCGTATGTTGAAGTCCTAACCCCCAGTACCTCAAAATGTGACCTTATTTGGAAATAGGGTTGCTGCAGATGTAATTAGTCAGGAGGAAGTCATACTGGAATAGGGTGGACCCCTGATCCAATATGACTGGTGTCCTTATAAAAAGGGGGAAATTTGGAGACAGAGACACACAGGGAAAACGTCATGCGAAGATGAAGGCAGATTTCAGGGTGATGCTTCTACAAGCCAAGGAACACCAACGATTGCCAGCAAACAATCAGAAGCTAAGCAGGAAGCATGAAACAGATTCTCCCTCACAGCCCTCAGAAGGAACCAACCCCGCCAACACTCAGATTTCTAGCCTCCAGTACTGTGAGACAATACATTTCTGTTTGTGGTACTTTGTTATGGCAGCCCTAGCAAACTAATTCACTTCCTTTCATTACCAAATATACCCAAAGAGGTTTGTCTTAGGTGATTGCCATTCGTGGAACATCCTGTTTGTTCTTCTAAAGAACGCTTATTTCTTTTCTTTTCTTCAGAGCACTTCCATATAGTCCGTCTTTCCCTACTTCTCAAGGATAAGCTCCCCGAGACGTAACATGGCCCAGCAATTGGAAGCCCATCCTCAGAAGACTGGGTTGAGCACCAGCCCAACAGTTGCTCTGTGACCTTGGGGGAAGGTTATTTCATCTCGCTGTGCCTCAGTTTCCTCATCTGTAAAATGAGGGTAATAGCACTTTCCACTTAGGTTTCTGGTGAGAATTAAGTAAGTTAACATGTGTAAAACATTTATAAGAGTACTTGGCACATTATAAACACTATGCAAATATTAACTATCACTATTGAGAGCAGAGGCATTGCCAATTTTATTCAATTCTGGACACCCAACGTCATTAACAGTGCCTCATACATAGCAGGTGCTCAATGACTGTAAGGGGACTGCACTTTTGCTTCCAACAGATTAGTACTTTCTTCTACTAAGGTCTCTAACCAGAAAGTCCACTATGACTTTCCCGTCATCCAGGGGCTCAGAAAACACTGATTGCTTAATCAACATGTGTCAAGAATGATTCCAGAGACACATACTCAGAACCTCCACTTCTCAGAACCCTCAGTCTACAGCATGCACCATTCAGCCTTGCAAAGGCTTTCTTGCTCACTTATCCTTGAAGGCCAACAATTTAGGTTGAGCAAGTAGTGAGGACTATAAATTGATATTTATAAGTCCGCTTGAATATCTTTTCCCCCAAAATTCCTAGCTGAGGTATCATTCAATTATTTATTTCACATGGAAAGTGGTGTTATAAGTAACTTGATTGGTGAGTAAAAACATACACATTATCTAGTAAGAGAAAAAGTTTAAAAGACAAAGAAAAATATCTAGTTTCATCAAATCTCTCAGTGTTTTTTTTCCCAGAACAGGCTGTGCAGAACATGCTGGAGCACCCCCAGCTGGTGTACTTGTGAGGGGAGAAGCCTTGTTCAGAGATATAACTGGAAAAGCCTACTTCAGAGAAAACTGCTGACTGAAGCTAAATTTGCGATGGATTAAAAATGTTCACCAGACCATCCTCCCTCCTAAACACAGTCATACACAATCACAGATTGATGAAGAAAGCATTTACTAACACACACACACACAGAGGAGTGGGCATTTCAGCTCCTTTGAATCATCTAGCCAAAAAGAGATGGGGTGGATGACTGCAAAAATCGCTCTTTCTGAAGATATTTATTTTAAAATCAAAGTCTAATAGCCACTAAATTTTGCAAACCCTGGATATTCAGGATGCTCTCCACAACATTGCAACCCATGCTGGGCATTAATTCTTGCTCAGACCCCCTGTCAAATCTCAGCAGCCCCTTCTCATGCTAACCAGGATTCTGAGCCACCAGGACCCTGAGCTGCTGGAACAAGCCCCTTGATGAGCTCAGAGCATTATCCAGTTGACCATTCTCCAAACTTTGCTCAGCACCTGGGGCAAAGAGCTACAGGATGCAGAGAGCAGGAACACAGTGGTAAACTGAAGAAAGATACGTGTCAGACATGTCAGGGAGATTGCTGAACTGTCTAACTGCTCCAGAGTAAAGGGTTTCAGTGACAAGAGATGGGGAAATGGCCAGGGAGGTTGCAATAGAAACATGGAGCTATAGAAACTAACTGAAACCCTGAAAATGAGACTTAGTTTGCAGTTATCGGCAGGGCTACAAAGCAGGTTCATCATTATCACCCTATAAATCCTGCGTTTCTGAGGGGGTCACACAGGTATGCACATGCCATTACCATTGACTCCATCTTGGTCTCTTGAGTCGTAGAACCTTTATATGACAAATAGACAAATCCCCCTGAAATAGCTTCCTAGAGGCAGGCCATGAGGGGGATGGAAGGAGGGTGGCCTGTGTGCGGAGGGCAGGGGGTGTTTCTGGGAGAGCTGCAGTGACATTCCTTGTGAATGGAGCCATTAGGACAGTGGCTCAGGGTATGGGAATGGAACTAATGTTCATAGGGCACTTAAGAAATACTAAACACACTCCTAAGCATATTACCTCATCACCTCATTCCGTCTGTCTACACAATAACAGAATAAGGTATCATCTTATCTCCATTTTGCAGAGGAGTAAATTGAGTACAGAGTTTGGTACCACTCACTGCAGTTCCTGCCAAAACAGCCATCCAGATGCTCTGTGAAGCTCCAAGGCGTGGTGCCTGCACACAAAAAATAGTACAGACAGTACCACAACAGAAGGACCCACAACTAAAATATACAATTTGTACTTGGAGGATTAAGGGAGAAAAACCAGAAAAAAAATCATACAGACAAAACCACAAGCATGTGAACAGATCCTTTAAAAAGATATGTTTGGCCATTGACCTGAGCACTAAGTTCTGTATGTGTTTTTCTATTATTTTTCAGTACTATCTTTCCTCATATTTGATGTGTTTATCTAAAGTCTAATTTTTCAACAAGGGTGCCAAGACAATTCAATGGGGAAAAAAATCAATTTTTCAACAAATAGCATTGGGACAAATTAATATCCATATGCAGAAGAATGAAGCTGGACCCTTACCTCACATCATATACAAAAATTAACTCAAATCATGGACCTAAATGTAACAGCTAAAGTTACAAAACTCTTAGAAGAAAACATAGGGGTAAATCTTTATTAGTTTGAATTAGGGATGTTTTCTTTGACATGACATCTAAAGCACCAGACAAAAAAGAAAAAAAGATAAATTGAACTTCATTAAAATTAAACACTTTTGGGGCCAGCCCCGTGGCCAAGTGGTTAAGTTCGCGCACTCTGCTTCAGTGACCTGGGGTTTCTCCTGTTCGGGTACTGGGCGTGAACATAGCACCACTCATCAGGCCATGCTGAGGTGGCATCCCACATAGCACAACCGAAGGACCTACAACTAAAATATACAACTATGTACTGGGGGGCTTTGGGGAGAAGAAGAAGAAGGAGGGGGAAAAAAAGAAGAAGAAGATTGCAACAGATGTTAGCTCAGGTGCCAATCTTAATTTAAAAGGAAAGATTAAAAAAATTAAAAACTTCTGTGCTTCAAAGAAATCCATCAAAGAAGTGAAAAGACAACCCGCAGAATTGGAGAAAATATTTATGAATCACGTATCTGATAAGGGACTTGTATCCAGAATATATAAAATACTCTTACAACTAAACAATTAAAAAACAAATAACCCAATTAATAAAATGGGAAAAGAATTTGATGTGAATAGACTTTTCTCCAAAGAAGATATACAAATAGCCAAAGATCACATGAAAAGATGCTCAACATTAGGAAAATCCTAATCAAAGCTGCAATGAGATACCACTTCATGCCCACTAGGATGGCTAAAATAAAAAAGACAGACCATTGCAAGTGTTGGTGAAGATGCAGAGAAATTGGAATCCTCATTGGTTGTTAGTGGGATTGTAAAATGGTGCAGCCACTTTGGAAAACAGTTTTGTACTTCCTCAAATTGTTAGACAGAGTTACCATACAGCCCAGCAATTCTACTCCTAGATATATACCCATGAGAAATGAAAACATATGTCTACACAAAAACTCATACACAAATGTTCATAGCAGCATTATTCATAATAGACAAACAGTAGAAACAACCCAAATGTCCATCAACTGATAAATGGATAAATAAAGTGTGGTCTATTCACGCAATGGAGTATTATTTGGTAATAAAAAGGAATGAAGCACTGATACCTGCTACAACATGGATGAACTTTGAAAACATCATGCGCTAAGTGAAGAAGTCAGTCATAAAAGACCACATATTCTGTGGTTACATTTATACAAAATGTCCAAAATAGACAAATCCATAGAAACAGAAAGTATATTAGTGGTTTCCAGGGACTTGAGGGAAGAGGCAATGGGGAAATGGTAATATATGGGGTTTCTTTTTGGGGTGATGAAAATGTTTGGAATTAGATAGTGGTAATGGTTGTACAACTTTGTGAATATGCTTTAAAAAACACTGAGTTGTACACTTTAAAAGGATAAATTTTATGGTACGTAAATTATAACTCAATAATTATTGTAAAGAAAACTAACTTGTTCCAAAAAGAATTTAAGACCACAAAAGAGGTTTCACAATTATTCATGGATCAAACTTTTCTTTCTCCAGTATTTGCATGCACAAGCACATAGTCTAAGATTTTCATACCTCATTAACTCCCAGATAAAGATTTAAGACCTACTACAAAAATCCAAAAACAAACAAAAGTGGTAAAAACTAAAGAACTTGAGGCTTTGACTAAACACAACTTAGATTTTTCAGTAGGTGACCTCTAATAACTTTGTTTTTATGGTTATCTGTCTCTGTGTCTATGTTCGTTCATCTCTCCTTCCCTCTCCATACAGTTTTTTAAAACCAAGTAGTATCAGCTCAGGGCCAGTCTTCCTCAGCAAAAAGAGGAGGACTGGCAGTAGTTGGCTCAGGGTTAATCTTCCTCGAAAAAAAAAAAAAAAGTAGTAATTGATAGGTTTACCCAGGGCAGGAAGGAGGCAAAATAGATGAGTGGGTGGGTGGATGGATGGATGGATGGATGGATACACACACAGGAAAAGAAAAGAGCTCTTAGAGAGAAAGTAGCAAGTTGGTTTTAGCACTGCCTTCCCAAGGCTCTCTTCCTGTATTTGTTCTCTACCTGCAAATCTGCTTGGGTGTGCCAGAAGTCTCGACAGCTGTCAAAGGATCACAACAGCAAAATAAGATGGAAGACTCCTTTGGTGAATGCTGTTGGTGCCTAGACAGATCCCACGCTGGCTAGTACACCCAGATGCCAGCTGCTATGGGTGTTGGTTGATAACAATTCACAACTGTCCCCTTCTCTGAAGATTTACCCATAAAATGGGAAACATCTTGACCAGGAGGCTCTGCCAACAACTCCTCCACCCTAAGGGCTGACTTCAGCCAACGACTAACTGGCCAATGATGGACTGACACAGGGGTACAAAAGACCAGTCCCTTCCCTCAATATGGGACCAACTTTGTGATGTGATTTAGGCTCAGAAGCTTCCTGCTGGGATAGGGCTGAAGCTAGTCTCCAGCTGAGACCATATCCTTGCTCAACTTTCTTCCCTTGCTCCATCCTGATTCTCTTAGTCTCCCCTTCTCCACAGCAAATTAACTCACACAAGAATCCAGATTGCAGGCTTTCCTAGGGAACCTGACCTAAGACAATATGTCACCATGGACCTTGCTTTCCTTATCTGTTGTCTAGGCTTGCCTGAAGGTTCTAGAGTCCATGAGGCACCCCCTGCCCGGGGGTATAGTGCTCTCGTCTGTTCTTACAAACCCCCAATATCCACCGTAGAATCCAAGCAACTATCTCTTCTTCTCTCCATTCCTCCTATAATTCTACCAAAGGAAACTCAGGTCCCCCACATCATGTCTCCCCATAAAACTCTCCAATATCTCTCTGAAGACTGGAGAAAGAGAGAGCAAGGCATATTTCCAGACTCCAAGCTTTTGACATCATCCAGAAGGAGGAGAAGCCAGCATTCATCAAGCCCACTTGTGTTTTTGACTACACATAACAATTCCTGGCTCTGGTCCGCACCTCCCTCTCCTCACCTCCCCTGACACTATAAATTGTGCACGTATTTTTTTTTTTTTTTGAGGAAGATTAGCCCTGAGCTAACATCCATGCCCATCTTCCTCTACTTTATAGGTGGGATGCCTGCCACAGCACGGCTTGCCAAGCGGTGCCATGTCCGCACCTGGGATCTGAACCAGTGAACCCCTGGCTGCCAAAGCACAATGTGCGCACTTAACCACTGCGCCACCGGACCAGCCCAAATTGTGCATTTGTTAAGTCATCGATATCATGGCTTACTTTACTCTTTCTCAGAAATTGTAGCCCAACTCCCTCTACTTCTTGCCCACTCTGAATAAAATTGGTTCGTATTCTGCAAAGAAACTTGCTATGATCTAAAACTTCCCCTGCCCCATCTTGGGAGGTCACCATTCACTCTCTAAAAACACCATTGTACCTTCTTTTAAATAAATGATGACAAAGGTGTAACAGGGCATAAAGTGTCAGGAATTGGACTGAGAAAGGGAAGTGAGGGTCCACTGGTAATTTGGGTCTGTGTTTCTCGAACTCAAATATGTGGAGGAATTGACTGGAGATCTTGTACAGAGCAGGTCCTGGAGTGGGGCCGGAGATTCTGCATTTCTGATAACTCCCAGGTGATAGCAACGCTTCTGGTCTACAGCCCATACTTAGAGTAGCAAAGGCTTAGGGTGTTGTTTTGTGAAGAAGAGTTAAATATCTGCTTTTGTCACTACTGCTGAACAGAAGGCTGCTGTACCCACAGAGGCTTGCAAGTAAAGATGGAGCTTTACTCTCTCCCAAATATACGGGAACACACACAGACTGTTCCCCCTGGAATGTGATTTAGTGTTGCCAGACCCTTTCAGGGCTTTGATTACTGTCAGAGTAAAGTAGCCTTCCCAGAAGGAGGCCTGTGTTTGTGGGGCCCAAAGCACATCTTTGAGTCACCTTCTGGGGCAGAAACATCACCTGGAGGTTAATATCTCCAGAAGGGAGTGAGGGCCCTGCTGTGTCGAGTTGTTTCTGATGGGCCCAAATGCATCTGAGTTCTACCGGCCCTGGGCAGGAAATCTGACAGCTGACCCTAAAACCATAGCCCAGGAGACAGGTTCTGTCTGAGCTGGGCCAGTCCACCCCTGAGGCATTTCCAGCCTCTCTCTCTGCAGACACCCATCTGGGGTCATTCTCTCAACAGTGACTCCAACTCTGCTTTCTCCTCTGGCAAAAACCTTGCCCAGAGGAATGCTGTCCTGCAAATAATAATAAAAGCTTTCACCAAATGATATTCACACTGAGCTGGGTCCTGTTCTAAGTGCTTTGTACACAATTCTTTCAATTTTCACAACTAACCTATGAAATAGAACGATGGTTTTAAAACTGGATCCCCCCTAATTTTTGATACTTTCATTGAGAGGTAGCGTCTACGTCCCCTGTCCTTAAATCTTGGTGGATTTGTGACTATTTCAACCAATAAGGTATAGCAGAAGTGATACCGTGTGACTTGCTAAGTCATGAAAAGCCATGGGGATTCTGTTTGATTCTCATGGGACACTTACTTCCAAGTGCTCCTTCTTGGAATCCAGTTGCCAGGCTATGAGAAGTCCGAGCCACATGGAGAGGCCACATGAAGGTGCTCTGGTCAGCAAATCCTATCCTTCAGCTATCCCAGCCCATGAGGCAGACATGTGAGTGAAGAAGCTTCTAGATGATTCCAGCCTCCAGCCTTCAGCAAGAATCCTGATAGGTTAGTTTAGTCAGAATCCCCCTTACCCTTGATGTCTCCTTTTAGTAATTTTCCATCCACCAACCCCCACCCTACTCCTTGACTATAAATTCCCACTTGCTCAAGCTGTATTCAGAATTGAGCCCAGTTCTATACTGAGGTCTCTTTTCTCCATTGCTATAGTCTTTAATAAAATCTGTTTTTTATAGTTTCAACTACTGTCCAGCTCTGGTTTTTCTTTCACACCTATTGCTTGCTATTCCAAAGCTACTGGACACAAGAGGAAGTGGGACAGAGCAATGTCAGAGTGGCAAGGAACAACGATCATAACCAATTCAAATTTTAAAAGCCTACATTTTTTAAAAAAACACATGACTTGGGTGGGGGTAGGGATCTAGATGTTGTAGAGCCTAAAGCCTATAGATTTGGAGGCCCTCTTTAAGTATAGAACACAACATTACAAGTAAAATATTAAATTTGAAAGTAAATGTTTATTTAGAATTAGGAAATATATCCCATCAAATTACAAATGTAAAAACATATACCATATAAATTTTAGAGCAAACACAAACATCACAACTCTTCCCCTCAAAAATACACAAATTTTATCAATTAACAGCCACTTCTAAAGGACATTTATGGCTCTATTTGCTGCATCATTAGGTACTTCCTAATAGGAGAGAACTGTGTTGACTAGGCATCATTGAGAACCAAGTCCTCCACTCCGAATTTCACAGATCTGACTAGCTTCTGCCTTTGTACATTTCAAACTTTGTTTCTCCTCACTACCCTTACAAGATAATTCTCAAAAAAAAGATAAAATCATGATTCTATCCATATAAAAAACGAACATGTGTAAAAGATTTTGTTTAACTCAATCAATATGGACTCGGCAGATGTTACAACCCATTCAAAGATGAAGTCAAAAAAAGCACGAATGTATATGAAGTAAAAGAATATTGAAATGAATATGCAGATGAAGGCAGAATTGGTTTTCCCACAGTGGGAGAGGAAAATCAGTTGAACCTCTACAGGATGAGACAGAATTTACAGGTCTATGGCCAAGAATTATTTTGTATTGCTGCTTGTTACTTACAACTTAAAGAGTTGTAAAACAGCTCCCATTAGAATCAGAATCAGATAACCCAGAGTGGTGTCCTTTAGAGGATGCATAGTTTCTCATTGAGGTGCACTTTTTCCACTATAGTCTCCTTGCTTGTCATCGAAAATTCTCTCAAAGATCATACACGATCACAAAATAAGGTTGGTCTCATTAGGTTTGGCCTGATTGTTTCCACAGGTGCAGCAAGAAAGTTAATTTACCACATAATAAGCCTTCTTAAGTTCGCTGGAAATATTCATAAGGAATCTCCAATTGGACTTTTAAGCCTCATTACTTGCTGCACTGAAGCTAGGAAGCCACACCAAGAAACTGTTGCCACCAAGTTTCACCTGCAGTACCTATAAATTTGAGCAAACATCTTTTTTCTTGAGGTTTCCCCAACATATCCTAAGTTTCCTGGGACTACCAGGAAGTGACTTCCTCAGTACCTGTAAGGTTGGGACCCTAGGAACCAGGTACCAGGCCAGTTTTCCTCAGGGCTCTGCCAGCATTGGTTCGATAAGGCCAACCTTCATTCCTTATAATGGGCTGGTCACACCTGCATAAATGAGCATCACTCTCAGAACATTTCAAGGAAGATCTTGGTTACATAACCAATTTTTTTCCAATTATATCCTGGTTAAAAGAAGAGAACATATTCTTATTTAACCTCTGCAAATAATGATATTATCATGAAAAGCAAGAAGACTCAATAAGAGTTTCTGAATTTCTGAAGGGAGTCAGGCAGAGAGGAGAAAACATATTTTATAAATGTTTCATTTGCTTTACAAAAGCAGAATCTGCCAAATCGTTATGGGTTACAGATATCTTAAGAGGAAAGAGAAAGGGCTTCCTTATAAATAGAACATTGTCTTAGTCTGTTTGGGCTGTTATAACAAAATACCATAGACTGGATTACTTATAAGCAACAGAAATTTAGTTCTCACAGTCCTGGAGGCTGGAAGTCCAACATCAAGACACCAGCAGATTTGGAGGCTGGTGAAGGTCCACTTCCTCATAAATAGCCATCTTCTTGCTGTGTCTTCACATGGCGAAAGGTGCGAGCTGGCTCTCTGGGGTCTCTTTTATAGGGGTATTGATTGCATTCACAAGGCTCCGCCCTCATGACCTAATCACTTCCCAAAGGCCTCACCTTGTAATACCATCACATTGGGAGTTAAGTTTCAAAACATGAATTTAGGGGGGTACACGAGCATTCAGACTATGGCAAACATTAAAATAGCATCAGTAAGGGGCTGGCCCCGTGGCCGAGTGGTTGAGTTCACGCGCTCCGCTGCAGGCGGCCCAGTGCTTCGTTGGTTCGAGTCCTGGGCGCAGACATGGCACTGCTCATCGGACCACGCTGAGGCGGCGTCCCACATGCCACAACTGGAAGAACCCACAACGAAGAATACACAACTATGTACCGGGGGGGCTTTGGGGAGAAAAAGGAAAAAATAAAATCTTTAAAAAAAAAATAGCATCAGTAATATTCCAAACAAAACTGCCATCATCCTTCATCAGTGCATTCAGTCGTATGTAATTAATTCCTGTTCCTCTGGATCTTGGGTTAGCATCTACTTCTTTACTAACCTAGCCCACTGGCATGGTCTCAAAGTTTTCTAAGTGATGCCATAGGAAGCCTGTACCCAAGAGTCTATTCTTTGAGGTACCCAATACAGTCTTTGTCCATGGGGCTCTGAGACAGTCTTTCCTTTGTTGAAGACTAGAACTTTGGCCTGTGCTGATTGCAGAGCTTTCAGAGAAGCATCAGAATAAAACAACAACAGGGCCAGCCCAGTGGTGTATTGGTTAAGTTCTCACACGCTACTTTGGTGGCCTGGGGTTCGCCAGTTTGGATACTGGACACGGACCTACACACCACTCATCAAGCCATGCTGTGGCGGCATCCCACATAGAAGAACTAGAAGGACTTACAGCTAGGATATACTACAATGTGCTGGGGTTGTGGGGAGAAAAAAAAAGAGGAAGATTGGCAACAGATGTTAGCTCAGGGCCAATCTTCCTCACCAAAAAAAAAAAAAAAATATATATATATATATATATATATATATATCATGAATATACCAAACAATATACCAAGAATACACCAAGAATATCAAGTAAAGAGATTCCATGAGTCCGGAGTAGGTCCTAGACATCTGTATGTTTATTAAACTCCATAGATAAGTCTGATGGGCATCCCCAATTGAGAACAACTGGCCTAGATTCAAATGTAAAAAAAAGGACTGTGGCCAAGTAAACATTTTAAATAATACTCCAAATTATGGCTGATGACACTATACTCTTGTTGCCTCATATAATGGTGCAAAGCAATCTCAGGGCTCTAGTAAACAGAGTCATATTCTAGAGTGCAAGGGCATTAACAAATCTCTAGGAATTTCCCAAACAATGTCCAAATTCTAAAATATTTTTATTGAAAAATTTTACCTATGCAAATTTAACATAGAGAAAGCTGAGCAACTGACAACTCTACCACGCAACGCATCAATAGTAACTGATCCAATAAACCTAATTATTTCTAACACGTCTTTTTTGTAAGGTGAAAGAACAAATCTTTGTAATTTTCCAGGGCTCTTGGGGATCTGAAGGATAGTTTTAGGTGTAAAAAGATATCCTGAGAATTTTATTTTATTTTATTTTTTATTTAGGATTTGGATTAGAGAAGGCAAAAATCAGAAAAGTTATCAGAATAGATTTAGACACTTGATTAAGATGGGATCACTGGTGGCTAAGAAACCATACTCAATTACTTGCTGCTTGTTACTTAAGTAATGAGAAAACGTTTTTAATATATAGCTTTAAACACGACAGTAATGAATTTTAGTGAGGAACTTTTGTTCATTTTCTTAAATGAACAAAAGCATAATAAAGTCAACATATAGCACAGAAAATTGTCATCTAGGCAGAGTATAGAGAAAAAGCAGCTATTCACACTTTGCTCTGATTTTAATACATTTCATAGCTTTTCAGACTCAAATATTATAAACGAAGATAAATAAAATTCACTTTCCAAGTTTTGTCCTTTGTTAAGCTTGTTCATATTCTGGAATAAACTGACACTTTAGGGCAGATCTCAGAGGGTCTATAGGTCAGAATTAATCTCGTAACAATCCTAAGATGCTGTTAACATATAATGTGTTCATCGTTGCTGTCTTTAAATAAATCATTAAGTATTTAAACAGTTTCTCACTTTCAGTTTCCAGTAAGGTAAATATCATTGGTTACAACCTAGAAAAACAGCAACAACGAACAACCTCTTTGGGGTCCTCAATAAGTTTGAAAACTGTAAAGAGTTTTGGAGGCTCCCCCCAAAAAACAAGCAAAAAAACAAAACTCTGAGAACTGCTGCTTTCAAGACAAAACTACTATTTTCCTTGAAATACAGAAGCATGTCCACAAGTGTATTTCTCTGAAAATTTTACTCCTAAACACAATTTCAACCATCCATATTCACTATAACTATGGGGACCCACTCAAAAACCCAGAGTTGATATAAAAATTATTTTAAGCTGAAGACATTTGAGATAACACAGATACAAAACAAAAACCTCTTAGAGCTTCCCTTATCTGACTAAAAGCAGGAACTTCTAGGAAATAAGGCTGCCATAAATTCCTCTTCAGTTTGGATCTACTCCCAGAAAGGAGAACGCCAGTAAAATCTACCCAAATTCCTTCTCCAGGGGAATTTTATGGCCCATGAAGGAGAGCACTCATACCTGTATGGACAAACATCATCAAATGCTTTCTTATCTCCTATGTTCTCCTGAAAACCCATTTATCTTTCCAAAAAGCACCTGTTTTCCCATAAGTGCCTTTCTCTCCCTCCCCTTCACCTATCAAGATGGCATATAAGCCCCAAATTCTAACCACCCCTCGAGTTGCTCGTCACTAAGTTCTCCCACATGCATGTGTGTTGCTTGCACAGATAAACTCTATATTTTCTTCTATGAATCTGTCGCTTGTAAATTTAATTTGCAGCCCCCAGCCACAGAATAAAAGAGAGTAGAGAAACAGGTTTTCCTCTCCTACATAACTATTAACCAAAGTAACTTCTATTTAACAGAGAAAACTCGGAGTTTGTTGGGGGTGGAGAATTGAGAACTGCCACATACCAGGATTTTAGTGGATTTGTAGGGCTCATAAATACACATTGCACAACTTTTTACAGTCATACACATCCTTTATACAAACTCTCAATGTGGCAAAAATGAACACATTCCTTAGTAGACCTAAAGATATAGCCTCTCTATAGCATATAAAAATAAGAAGCAAAAGCATATAAACTTAAAGTTTATGCTTAATAATCCTCTATTTCAGTGTTCTAATTTATTTAGAAATGATCTAAGTATCTAATGAATATCCATTCATTATCTCAATTTAATTTTGATCCAATTTTTGAGTATCCTAAATTCTTGGAAATTATCTTCAAGTAGACATACTGCAAAGCATAGTTTCTGTTGACATAAAATTTGTCAGAATAATTATTCAATTTAGTCAAACACAAATTTACATTTTTCATAACCTTAAACATTAAGTAGAAGTAATGCAAGTTTACTTGGTCAGTAAATCTCTATGTTAGGAAGAACATACCTAAGTAGAATAAAATGTGTGCTTATATTATACTTAACAACGATAAATCAGGGAATATGCAGGTGTTTTTATTAAACCAAAAATAGTAAACTAGTCTTATTTACCAAAGATTTACCTAAATTAAAAAATCGGGGCCAGCCTGGTGGTACAGCAGTTAAGTTCGCACATTCCGCTTTGGCGGCCTGGGGTTCACCAGTTGGGATCCCGGGTGCAGACATGGCACCACTTGGCACGCCATGCTGTGGTAGGCGTCCCACATATAAAGTACAGGAAGATGGGCACGGATGTTAGCTCAGGGCCAGTCTTCCTCAGCAAAAAGAAGAGGATTGGCGGTAGATGTTAGCTCAGGGCTAATCTTCCTCAAAAAAAAAAAAGAGAAATTGGATTCTTAAATATTTTTGAGTTCGTTTCTACGAGAATTTTTTTATTCTAGTACGTTTAAAATGTTAGAAGTTCAATTTTCTTATTTTCTCATAATTTAGGGACTACTCGCTTTACATAAGTGCTTATTTATCTTTATAAACCAATCAGAACAGAAGCCCTTTAAGAGATCATATCATCCAGTTTTCCTATGGGGCTTAGGGAAGTCAGTTGAACCTCAACCAGACAAGACAATTCTCACGTCTTTAGACAAGAATTATTTTGCATTGCTGTAGGTTATCTACAATTTATCCCATAGAATCAGAAACTGATAATCCATAGTGGTGGCCCATAGACAACACAAAGTTTTCCATCGAAGTACAAATGTTTTCCTACACTACCCATGTCATTCTGGTGCTGGGTACCCCAATAGTTCATACCATAATAGGACCTCAGAGCCTGAACTTCCACATCACCTGATAGGTGGCAGTGGCCAATCAAATCATCTGACTCCTGACAGCATCTTAGTTGACAACCTTCTTTCCCTGTAACCATTGAGCCAAATGAATGTACAGCAGTCTTCAGGAAGCTTTTAAGGAATGAGGTGTCAGCACTTTTTAAGATTTTACGGTTCAACATAGCACAGGACTCATGCTCCCCCGTCACCTCAAATCACAACCATTCCTGGCACACACAACTGCAGCTCAGATATTATGCAGATAAAACTCTTACTTTTTTCTGGTTTGTTACATAAATGCACACTAATTTGCTTAAGCTAAGAAGAAGTAATGAATTGTACTAGCACATATCACTAATACATATTCCAATAAGAGTAGGTTTGAAGTGACCAGACAACAGTCTAAGACTTAAATGGCCTCTAAGAATACTTCATTTGATGTTAATTCAGTTCGACTTTTGCTTCCTTCTGAGGACACCTGCTCCGTCCTCAGCCTAGTCCTAATAGGACAGTGTCCCAAGCCTGTGGCCAGCCTGCTCTGTCCTTCAGCCCTACAAACACCTTAAAACATTATTTCATTTTATTCTCCCAAGAACCTGGCAAGAAAGATAATCCCCTGCAAAGTAGAGATGAGGAAAATGAAATGCAGAGGGTTAAAATAATCTCCAGTTTCCCCAGCTCATACTGGCTGAGCTGAAGAGGAACTCACTTCTATCTGACTGTGTAATAGTTTCCTGGTGCTGTCATAATGAATGACCACAACCTCGGTGACTTAAAACAACAGAAAGGTTGAGGCTGGCCCAGTGGTGCAGTGGTTAAGTTCACACACTCTGCTTCAGCAGCCTGGGGTTCGCTGGTTTGCATCCCAGGCGTGGACCTAGCACTGCTTGTCAAGCCATGCTGTGGTGGCATCTCGCATATAAAATAGAGGAAGATGGGCATGGATGTTAGCTCGGGGCCTATCTTCCTCACCAAAAAGAGGAGGATTGGCAGTGGATGTTAGCTCAGGGCTAATCTTCCTCCAAAAATAAAAATAAAAACCCACTATAACAATCACAGAAAGGTATTGTTTCGCAGTTCTGGAGGCCAGCAGTCTCAAATGAAGGTGTTGACAGGGCCCTGCTCCCTCTGGAGGTTCTAAGGGGAATCCTTCCTTATCTTTTCCAGCTTCTGGCGGCTGTAGGTGTTCCTTGGCTTGTGGTCACATCATTACAATCTCTGCTTCCGCCTTCACGTGGCCTTCTCTTCTTCTCTGTGTCTATGTCTTCTCTTCTGTCTCTTTTAAGGGCATCTGTCATTGGATTTAGGGCCCACCCTTAGAATCCAGGATAATCTCCCCATTTTAAGATCCTTAATTTAATTGCATCTGCAAAGAACCTTTTTCTAAATAAGATCACACCACAGGTTCTGGGGGTTATGGTGTGGACATGCCTTTTTGGGGGGCATTCAACCCTCTGCAGACTCTTTTCTACCCACAGGGCACACTGCCAGCCCACAGCCAGGCAAGGAGAAATCAAAGGGTATGTTGAACCTTTAACATGGTCGCTAAGATCACTGGTGCCAATGCTGAACAGACCTAGGTGCCAGGCCTCACTTTACCTCCTACCAGCAGCTGAGTGACTCTGGGCCAGCCTATTAACCTCCCTGAGCCTTAGTTTACTTGTTTGTAAAATGGGGATCATAAGTGCTTACTTTATCATGTTGCTGAGAGGGTTAAATGAGCAGACGCTCTGCTGGATTCTACCTTCCAAATTTGTCAGAATTCAGCCACTTCTCACCACCTTCGCATCCACCACTCTGGTTCAAGCCAGTATCATCTCTCACCTAGGTTTTTGCCACAGCCTCCGCAATGGCCTCCATGCTTCCCTCATCCCTCCCCTTCAGTCTATTTCTCACACAGCAGCCAGAGGGATCTTTTAACAATCTAAGTCAGATCATATCCCTCCTCTGCTCACAGGCCTCCGATAGCTCCCATCTTGCTCAGAGTCCAAGCCAAAGTCCTCTCCATGGTCTGTATTAGACCCTGTACAATCTAGCCCTCTGCTACTCTTCTGACCTTGTCTCCTGCCACCTTATTCCCCCCTTGCTCACTCCACTCTAGAAACATCAGCCTCCTTGGTGCTCCTGGACTCTACCAAGCCTGCTTCTGCCTCAGGGCCTTTGTGCTTAGTTTTCCTCTTGATAGCCACATGACTCACTCTGGGTCACTCTTTCACTCTATCCAGGTCCCTGCTCAAATATCACCTTACCAGAGCGGATATCCATCTATATAAATTTAGTACTCTGTTGTGAGTTGAGTTGTGTCTTCCCAAAAGACTTGTTGAAGTTCTAACCCTCAGTACCTGTGAATGTGACTTTGTTTGGAAATAGGGTCTTGCAGATGTAATCAAGTTAAGCTGAGGTCATATCCCATCAGTGTGGGCCCTAATCCAATATGGCTGGAGTCCTCATAAGAAGAGAAGAGACACAGAGACACGCAAAAGAGAATGCCAAGAGACAACAGAGGCAGAGATCGGCATGATGGATCTACAAGCCAGACAACACTAAGGATGGCCAGCAACACCAGAAGCTAAGAGAAAGATCTGGAACAGAACAGATTTTCCTCTAGAGCCTTCAGAGAGAGCATGGCCCTGCCAGTTCTTTGATTTCAGACTTTTAGCCTCCGGAACTGTAAGAGAATAAATTCTTGTGTTAAGCCATCCAGTTTGTGGTGACCTATTATGACAACCCTAGGAAACTAATACACACCCTCCCCCCAGTCACTGCTTTCCTTTATCTGCTTTATTTTTCTTTGTATCATTTAGCATA
Source organism: Equus asinus (assembly GCF_041296235.1). NCBI lineage: Eukaryota > Metazoa > Chordata > Mammalia > Perissodactyla > Equidae > Equus > Equus asinus. The sequence goes on from NC_091820.1 coordinate 41,776,365, forward strand.
TTATAACCATGTTTGTTTATTGTCTATCTCCTCCAAACTAGAGTGCATCCTCCAAGAGAGCAGGGACTTTGTTTTGTTCACTGCTGTGACCACCAGTGCTTAGAACAGCACCTAGTACATGAAAAGAGCTCAATAAAAACTTGTTATGTAAACATATTACCGAATAATGTCAGTGGAGTGCTAAGCATGTGCTTAGCACACAATAAGCTCTCGGTAAATGATAATGATTGTTATTGTTGCCCTCATCATTCTCACTAAGCCACTTTCCCTCAGACAAATGTTCCTCTTCACATGTAGCTCCCGAACCTACCAGCTACCAGTGCTTTGATTGTCTCCACTATGCCTTCCTCAAGATGGCAGGATTCACTCAGAGATTATCAAGGAAGAATTCCTATTATTTTCTTTTTTACTTTATATCCTCCAATTCCTGGTCCACAGAACCCTACAATTCAATAAATACAAGTCCCAAAAGTAACCATAATATTCCTTTCGTTCACTGTCCACCTTTTAAACAAAACTTTTTTTTTTGCAAAGAAAGATTTGTCCTAAGCTAACATCTGTTGCCAATCTTCCTATCTCTTTTTTTTTCCTCCCCAAAGCCCCAGTATATAGTTGCATAGTCTAGTTGTAAGTCATTCTATGTGAGCCACCACCACAGCATGCTACTGACTGACCAGTGGTGTGGCTCCACACCTGGGAACTGAAACCAGGCCGTCACGGAACTTTAACCACCAGGCCATCAGGCCTGGCTCACAAAACTTTTTTATTTATTTATTTATTTAATTAATTTATTTATTTTTTCTTTTTTTGCAAAACTTTTTTAAAAGAAGGGTCTCTCTCTGCCCCTGGCAGCACAACATGTAGTGGGCTATATTAGATCAGTTTTTCCTAGAAGCTGAGATGAGGATTTGGGTGCAAATGACTCATTAGGGAAGTGCTCCCAAAAGAAATCAGTAACGGAATGGAGGAAGCTGTATAAGAAAGGGAAGGAAACCAGGCAAGGTACTTTCATGTGAAGTTTTAGACTCAGCCTGATCCCCAGAAAGCACTCTGGAGTGTCAAATGCACCTCAGAGTTTGTTTTACCTGGAAACAAGGGAGCTGGGTTTTACATTTCCACACCAGTCTGTCATTGGCTACCTGGCAGTGGGCAGAGGTGGAAATGTAAATCTCAGGCCCTTGCAACTAGTGTACTAGAGCCGGTTTGCACTGGCTCCTGAGAGGCAATTATTCCCAACTCCAAATTCAGTAACGTCACATTGGTAGCTTGAAGTCAGCCATAGTGGGAATATTTACACCGTGAAAAATGGTAGATGCTACAAACAAGGACTTTGATTTGGGGGTTTTTTGGGGGTTTGAGAGGGGGTTTGTTTTTTACAGAACAAGTTGTTAAACATTTACCATCTCTGTACAGATGAAGTGACTCGTGCCCAGGGCCAATCCTCTGAGGGTCACAGGTGCCAGTCATTAGCAGTAAAACCTACAGATGCTGAGGGATGGGCACACAGCATTGGGAAAAGGAATAGAGGGGATCAGAGTTGGGTGCAAGCAGTGTTCACTACACCAGCACATAATTACTCTGCCTCACTTTGGACCCACCCTGAGTTATTTCTTCCCTGAGGGAACAATCAGCCAAACAGCTAAGGCTCGATGTCAAACCAGGGAGCACTTCCACTGCTGAGTCTCCAGGCTGAACTCAGCGGTTAGGGGGACTGGATAAGCTCCGCCTCCCACCCCTATCTGCCCTCCTGGATGCATTTATTCCTGGACTTGGGGCAATGAGGAAGAAGAGGGTCTTTCTTCTGAAAGCCCATGCATTGCCCTTCTGCTTGGCCCCATTCATGACTCAGTATCTGATCAGGGGCTTTACAGTGACAGTACTTTGCCAATTGAAAAAGAGGACAAATAGAAATCAAGGTGTTTTTCTTCCATGGAGAAGAGAACAAAGAACAATATACAGCCATCACAGCCATTGACTTACAGGCTGATGACTAGCTCCATTTCCATGGAAACAGAGAGCAGAACAGGAAAAAGAAAGGCTTTTTAGAATAATAGATGATTTTGTGTTGTGAGTTGCTTTTTTTAAATAAAGCCAGCAAGGTGCCTCCGTTCTCTCAGCCCTGACCACTGCACTGCTCTCAGCAGTAGCCAGGAGACAGAGGACAGAATGGCAAGAGGGCACCTGCCCACCCACCAGGCCTCTCTGCCAGCCAAGGTGGCCTGAGCTAGCAGGATACCACACAGTGTCAGCCCTGAAGAGGGAGAGACATTCAGGAAAAAACAAAAACAGTTACCACCAAGGAGAGCAAAGCCTTATGCAAAGAGTTAGCTGCTTTTTATAGGTCCTTCCTCCTTTAAAAAAATATTATATATATGCCTTAGAGAAAAAGCACCATCCCTCTTTGAAACATGGTTTTGAAATTACGTTAAAGCTTCATGTACTGAGGTGCCTACAATTGCACCCGCCTCCACCATTCCTTTTCCTGGGCACTTTGGGAGAAAGGATGGCAGAGCGGACTGGCCGTGGAGCACTGGGTTCTGTTTTACATCTTGATGTCACTCCAGAGACCAACCGCATCTGTGGGCACTCTTCCCCTGGCATCTAGCTGAGCACATGGAGCTCCCACCTGAGCAATCCAAGGGACAGCCAAGCACCGGCCTCTCCAGTCACATGCCTGATCTGCTTCGTGCAAGTCTCATTGAAAGGAATCATTTTAAGAGAAGCGAAGGACCCTATAGCCTGCACACAATGGTCATAGAGAGAAAAAGTAGAATTGAGGATTAAAAAAAACACCAAGATAAGAGATGAGTGCCATCTCTCTTTTCAGAAAGTTGAATTTGCCTGGGTAACCATGACTCATAGTTGCCACAGTGATGAGTCTGGTTGCTAAGGAAACTCAATTTCATAGGCAGAATCTGAAAAAAAAAGAGTTCTACAAGGCTCTTAAGTTTGGGCTCTTAAGTTTGACTGAATAGCGGAGTTCTTCCAGAAGAAGCCTCTAAGATGAGGACTCAGGGGGGAGTGACTCATGCAGGAGGTAAGGAAGCGGGGAAGAAGCCAAGCAAGGATGTGAGCTGAGGTGGTGCCCCAGTCTCAACTGATCCCTCAGGGAGCTCCAAGGCGAAAACTGTCCTTCAGAGTCTGCTATGTCTGGAAGCAAGCAAACTGGCCTTTTTTACTTCTGCATCTATCAGACATTGGCTAAGGGTCGCCCCAGGGATGTAAATCTTCAGGTACTTCTGGTCCCAATAACCCGTAGGGATGCCTTTGCAAGAGGTCACAGGGCAGGCCATTAGCAGCAAAGCCCACAGAAGGCGGGAGAGAGGCACACTGTACCAACAAAGGGGATCTGAGGGCTTCAAGAGGGCCACCAACAGCATCCCACTACAGTGAGGAAGTGAGGTTTTCCAAATAAGACCAAGCTACTTGCTAGACAACAGGAAAACAATGGTGGGAGGGGAGGGGACTAGGGTGAAGCAAGTGAGGCTCTAATTTTGGGCACAAAATTTAAGGGACTGCCAAAAATCTCACCAATTAAGATAAACGATATCTTAAAGCAGTATTTTTTACACCCCCAAACTTCCCTAAAAGTCGATACCACTCCAAGAGTAACCACTAGTCTGACTTTTTAAATTACTATTATATATTATTCAATTTATTTAAACTAAAAAAAAAAAAACAGTTCACCCATTTTTCCCACCCCCTAGCCCCCCACCTCTGGCAACCAGCAATCTGTTGTCTGTATCTATGAGTTTGTTTAGTTGTTGCTGTTGTTGTTTTGTGGTTTTTTTGAAATTCCACATATAAGTGAGATCACACAATATTTGTCTTTCTCTGTCTGACTTATTTCACTTAGCATAATGCCCTTGAGGTCCATGCATGTTGGTGCAAATGGCAAGATTTCATTCTTTTTACAGCTGAGTGGTATTCCATCATATATATAGACCACGATTTCTTTATCCGTTCATCCTTTGATGGACACTTAGGTTGTTTCCATGTCTTGGCTGTTGTGACTAATGCTGAAGTGAACATGGGGATGCAGATATCTTTTTGAGCTAGTATTTTTGCCCAGAAGTAGAATTGCTGAATAATATGGTTCTATTTTTAATTTTTGGAGGAACCTTCATACTGTTTTCCTTAGCGGCTGCACCAATTTACCTTCCCACCAACAGTGCACAGGGTTCCCTTTTCTCCACATCCTCACCAACACGTTATTTTTAGTCTTTCTGATAACAGCCATTCTAACAGGTGTGAGATGATATCTCATTGTGGTTTTGATTTGCATTTCCCTGAAGATTAATGATGTTGAGCATTTTTTCATGTACCTGCCGACCATCTGTATGTCTACTTTGAAAAAAATGTGAAAAATCAAAATTAGTGTGAAAAAATCCATGATGAAGAAAATAGCAATATTTTGCAAAAAGACAAGTCCTGACTCTGTCTCACTTGCCTCGCCCTAATCCTGACCCTGCTTCTTTATTTACGATAACAGGCGGCTGGTCTGTGAGCTGTAGTTTGCTAATTTGATTTTTTTTAATATTGTATTAAAATACTATGTATCTTGATTGCTGAGTGTTTTGCCACCCCTTAAATTTTGCACCCAAGACGCGTGCCTCACCTGCCTCACCCTCGTCCCAGCCCTGTTCAGGCGAGTAACAGCTTTCTGAGAAGTGAGCACCATGCAAGGATTCCTGTCTTATGACAACTACCCCCCTCAACATACACACACAAATGCACCCTTAAATTCCTCCCTTTTTCCCATCTCCAAGCCAGATTCTTAATCCCTAGGGATTAAGAAGGTTGTGTGTTTTTTAATGTTTTCCATTAAGCAAATAAGGCTCCAAATGCACTTTTTGTGCATTTGTAAATCCTTCAGGGTGGGGGAAATGAGATGTTAGTCAAAGGGTACTACTTCCAGTTATAAGAGGTTATAAATTCCTCTTTTATAAGTTATAAGAGGAATAAATTCCAAGGATCTAATGTACAGCATGGTGATCATAATTAACAATGCTGTATTGTATTCCTGAAAGTTTCTGTGAAAAGAGATCTTAAATGTTCTCACCACCACAACAACAAAAGGGTAATTATGTGAGATGAGAGATGTATTAACTAACCTTTTTGTGGTAAACATTTCACAACATATATGTGTATCAAATCATCATATTGTACCCCTTAAACTTACACAAAGTTATATGTCAATTATATCTCAATAAAGCTGGAAAAAAATCCTCCAGCCCCTGGGAAGACCCATCTCCAGCACTGATCATTCCTTCTTAGAGGGACTTAACCCTTAATTAACGTGACCAACTCATCCCAGCTTGCCCTGAACTTTCTGGACTTTAGCACTGGAAGTCCCCCCATCCCAGGAAACTGCTCGGTCTCACGCAACCAGGATGGTTGGCCACCTACTTGTAATGCTGCTTTTCTAGAAGAGCATTGTGCCTTTTCTTCAGATTCTGGATCCCAGGAAAGGATCCCTGCCCCTTTCCTGCATGATAAACCTCCCCAAACACAGAGACATAAACCACCAAACATTTTATTCTGCTTATGAAGTCCAAGGATCACGAATTTGGACAGAAGACAGCAGAGTCTCTGCTCCTCAATTTCTGGAGCCTCAGCTGGGAAGACTCAAAGCCTGGGGGGGACTTGGCTATTGGCTGGAACCTCAGCTGGACTGGCATCCAGAACTCCTCTCCATGGCTTTCCATATGGTCTCTCTGCATGGGCTAATTTGAGTTTCCTAAGAGCACGACAGCTGGTTCCATGAGTAAGCATGCCAAGAAACTAAGATGGAAGTGCAGAGCAGTTTTATGATCATGCTTCAAAAGTCAGATAACATCACTTCCTCCACACTCTACTGGTTGAGGCAGTCAAAAATGTCCAGCAACTTCAAAGGGAAGGGGCAGAGACTTCACCTCTTAAAGGGGGAGTCACAAAGGCGTAGAAGAGCATGTTGGATGGAAGGTAACTGTTTCAGCCATCTTTGGAAAATGCAGTCTGCCACAGTTGCACAAGTAACAGGGCAACTCCAGAGGAAATGAGAAGGAATATGGAGAACTTCCTGTGCTCAACGTGGCCTCCAGCATCCCCAAGGCTCCTGGGAGGCTCTTCTGCAGGGCTGGAAAGGGGCACAGGGATAGAAGTTCTGGGCAGGAGGAAGGCCTTGCAGTCCTAAGGGCCCTTAGGTTGGCCATGGGCACCGGAACAATGACAGGGAGGTGGGGACCAGAGCAAATTGTTGTTCTATGGAGTGAAGATTCCCAGCCCTCATCCTCCCTATCCCATCCCGAGATCGACACTTCTGTTACAGACCAAATCGCATCCCCCAAATTCCTATGTTGAAGCCCTAACCCTCAAAGTAATAGTATTTGGAGGTGAGGCCTTTGGGAGGTGATTAGGTTTAGATGAGGTCATGAGGGTGGGGCCCCCGTGATGGAATTCTTGCCCTTATAAAAAGAAGAAGAGGCATGAAAATATGCTCTCTCTCTACACATATGCACCAAGGAAAAGCCATGTGAGAACATATAGAAAAGGCAGCCTCTGAAAAGCAGGAGGAGGGCTCCCACCAGAACCCGATCACGCTGGCACCCTGATCTTGGACTTCCAGCTTCTAGAACTGTGAGAAAATAAATCCCTGTTGTTTAAGCCTCCCAGTGTATGGTATTTTGTTCTGGCGGCTCAAACAGACTAAGGCAACTTCTTCCACAGAGCTCGTGCTTAAGGGAGTGAAGTAAAAGCATTTAGAGTCCTCTCATCAAGTGCTTACTGTGTGCATTCACTGGCAGGTGGTACCCTCCCTCTGACCTCGAATTCAACATGGCCACTAACACCTGGGGGACCCCAGAGCCACCAGGTACTGGCCACAAGAACTGCAGGGTGAAAAGATCACTCCTAGGGTGCTGTCTGCCTCAAAGGGGACAGCAGCTGGGGATGCTCTTTCCCCTAGAGTGTTCTCTCTGGCCTTCTGTGCCAAGGCCTAGTCTATGCCTGACTTTTTTTTTTTTGAGGAAGATTAGCCCTGAGCTAACTACTGCCAATCCTCCTCTTTTTGCTGAGGAAGACTGGCCCTAACATCAATGCCCATCTTCCTCTACTTTATATGTGGGATGCCTACCACAGCATGGCTTTTGCCAAGCCATGCCATGTCCGCACCCGGGATCCGAACCGGAAAACCCCAGGCCGCGGAGAAGCAGAACGTGCGAACTTAACCTCTGCGCCACCAGGCCGGCCCCAATGTCTGATTTTTAAATATTTCTAAGAGCTAAATCACATGCCATTGAATACACATAATTTGCAGAAAGAGGGAAAGGCAATCAGAGGCTTTATTGGAACTGGAAGACATATTTTTAAAGTTCATTGACAGTAAAAGCATCAAAATCCCATTGTGTGGGTGTTTACAAGGCCAAATTAAGATCCCTGAGGGCAATTTTAGAGATGAGAAGTTCTGCTTCTTTAAAAACTTAAATACTCAGGGGACAGCACACATCCTGTGTGACTTTAATTCTTCTGTTAAAGCTGTAAAATAAAGAAAAGGCTGCTTTTTTGTTCTACATTTCAAGTCTGAGTAGTAAGGAGAGAGAACATCGCACAATATGGTGTAATAATAACCAACTAAAAGAAAAGAACATGAAACAGATAAACAGGCTTCATTAGTGGTTTCTGGCTAGTCAGAAAGCACCAAACGAGTTCCAGTGTGGTCTGCTGCCACACCTACCAATTATCAGATGAAATTTGTATTTATATGTTTTTTTCCTATACTGAAAAGTAAATCAATCATTGTGTGCGTGCGTTTTGTTGCTGCTATTGTTGTTGTCAAACTATCTGTTTAGGCCGCCTAAAAATGAACTGTTTGCTCTTCTTATACTTGATTCAGACTTCTTTAAAATGACTCAATTTTCATAGAAGAATAAATGAACAACCAATCCTTCAATGGATTGGCATCCGATTTAAAGATTATACCAGTTGCTATTGATTTCTCTGTTTCCTATAATGATGTTCCAGTAAGTCAATAGCATAGTGTGTAGATGTTTTCTGCTGTCAGCATCCATGCCCCGAAAGGTGCATTGCAGATCCTTGCATCCAGAGATGGAGTCTGTTTTTGCACCTGTTGAATCTGGGTTAGCCACATGACTTGCTTTGGCCAATGAGGTATTAGCATATGTGATCCAAGGAAAGACTTCAAAAGCATTTGTGCCTTAGAGCTTACTCTCTCCTGCTTCTCTTGAAAACCTACCTGCCTCTATGTAAATAAGACCAGACTTGAGAGACACATGACGCAGTTGGCCCTATTGCCACAGCCACCACAATCCAAATCCTAAAAGCAGAGCCACTAGCTGATGGGGAACCAACTGCAGATTTATGAGTGAATCCAACTGAGACCAACAGAAGAACTGCCCAACTGAGCCCAGCCCAAGTTACCAACCCACAGACTCATGAGCTAAGTAAATGGTTGGTGCATTAAGCCACTGTGTTTTGGAGTGGTTTCTTATGCAGAAATAATTAACAAATACACCAAACTCTCAAGTTTTTATTTCCTTTAAAATCTAGAAGATGAATTTCTCAGTAAGAGAAGTCACAAAGGGCACAGCTATCAAGTAATATTAGCGTCCACTTAATCTCATGATACATGTAATTGCCATCACTTTTGATTTTTAAAATCTATTTTCCTCTTGTCCCTTCCCACGATGACACTATGAGTTGGTAAGGGTTGGGCTAAAGGAAGGGTGCAGCTGGTGATTTTAAAGAAAAAATTTCATGACACTTGCTAAAGAACGGTAAAGCAGATTTTATTTAGAACCATCGCAAGGTGTATGGACCACTGCAATGGGGTTTTGCAGTGGGGGAGAGAGATTGGGCTCAACTCCCCACCACCTGGAACATGGTGGGGGATAAGGAACCCTCCTAGATATGGAGGGTAATGGAAGATGAAGGACTCTGGCTAAATTGACTTAGCAGGATCTCTAATGTTGGACAATGCAGAGATGAACACAGAAACCCAAAAGTCAAGACTTAGTTGGGGAGAGGATTCAAAAGAGCCTGATTAATATTTGGTCAAGGAGGGACTCTTTGTCAGTGGTTAAGGGGTAAAACATGATAATGGGCACTTTCAGCCTCTGTTTTCCACCCAACAATGGACAGCACAGCAGCCAAGTGGGTAAAGCTCCCTGCCTTCACAGCCACTGACCCTGAAGACTTCAAGGCTCCTCTCTGTGTCCACCGTCTTTGGAGTGCAACCCACACTCATTGCTCTCCCTGCTCTCCTGTACCCCTTCCTGGAACAGGGATTCATTACAGCAACAGAAGGACTGCAAACAGGGCCAGCTTTATTGGCACGCAACAGTGCCGTTGCACAGGATCCCACATTCGGAAAGGCCCCTGTGCAGAAAAGAGTTAACACAGCAGGTTTGACTGCTTATCCTTGGAAAGGCCTACTTACAATGTTGGCCCTTGGCTGGCGCCTGGGAACTTGGATTTGGGGACGGTTCTCACCATTCCCTACCTGATAAGAACAGCTCACTGTACCTAGACTGTGCAAACAATGTGTTTCTGCTGAAAACCTGCTTCATTCTGGGAGCCCGGAATTTGAGTGCGTGCCAGGCAAGGGATGCCTACGTGACCAGCTCCCAATAAAACCCTGGGCAGGTGCTGAATCTCTAACGAGCTTCCCTAGTTGGGAATATTTCACACGTGTTGTCACAACTCATTTGCAATCGCACTGGGAGAGGACCCTTGGAAAATTGCACCTGGTCTCCCCTGGACTTTGCCCCATGTGCCTCTTCACTGTGCTGATTGTGCTTTGTACCCTTTCACTGTGATCAATCTTAGCCATAAGTACAACTACGTGTTGGGTTCTGTGAGCCCTCCCAGCAAATCATCAAACCTGGGGGTGGTCTTGGAGGTGTAGGGACCACTGCAATGGGGTTTTGCAGTGGGGGAGAGAGATTGACCATCAAACCCTTGACCCAGCCCCACACTTAAAAATTAATGCTCTGTGGTCACCATCTTGACATTCTCAATAATTTTATCTTTGCATTGGTGTTTCCTAAGTGAAGGCAGATAGGACAATGGAGCATGCTCCAGAGGCTCCGGGTCTCCCATCTCCTTGGGATGGTTCTTGAGCCCACATGCCAGGATCCCTGCTGCACGCCGTTGCTGGCAAAGACTTAAGCACAGGCACAAGGTTGAGCACAAGCGCCCTGCAGCGTCTCTGGGCAGGGCATGACAGCTGGGTCCTTTCCAGAGCTAGCAACTCCTCTGCACATTTAATGGTGACTCAGTGGAGGGGGAAGGGGACAGGGAGTGGGCCCATGCCTCTAGCCCATCCTCAAACCAGATACCAAGCTGGTCCAGGCACAGAGGTTGCAGTCCTTTGAGGGTTGTTCCTTTCCATCTGCTCTGGATTGCAACAGTGAGCCCATTGGAAAGGAAGCTACCTGAATGGACTTCCTCGCTGCACCATACTGCACGTCAGTCCGACAACTGAAGGGAGGGGGGACCCAGTAGCCCATGAGCCACATGCACCCAGTCTCAGGGCAGAGCCCCAGGGTGCCTGTGGGGGTCTGCATTTAACCCACAAGATACATGCCCAAGGAAGCACAACTTTAAATAGCAAATAAAACAGCATGACAGGTGGAGAGAGCGACCATGGAAGAAAAGAAAAACTTTATATTTTGGTACCCTCGCGGGCACTTTTTTCTTGCTTTTTGAACAAGAGGCCTCACATTTTCATTTTTCACTAGGACCCACAAATTCTGCAGCTGAGCCTGACAGCTGAGTATGTTGAGCTCTTGGCACTTTCCCTGAATCATCTCCTTTCATCCTCACAAGTGTCTCCCATCCTTTTGGACTGATATCCCAGAACTGTGTTTGTCAACTTTTTCGACCATGACTCTGAGCAAGAAACATATTTTACATCACAACACACATATAAATGAGTCAAATGCTTCACTAAATAATGTTACTACACATGATAAAGTGAAAACATGACAAAGTTACTATCACATATGATTTTACGAAAATTTAAATACAATATCAAAAAAGCCCTAATAACTAATACAAAAAACAAAACTTGAGGAAAAATGTGTTTGGTGAAACTTGACAGCCCAGACCGTAAGGGGATAAAGACACATGCATATCAGGAGCACTGTTGAGCCTATTTCTAGACTGGCTTCTCCTTTTAAGCTGATCACAACCTATACTGATTTCATAACACACGGTTAATGGATCACTTTCCGCGATTTGAAAAACACTATTCTAGAGCAGTTCTTTCCTATGTCTTCCCTAATGTCATGCAAAGTGTTATTCAGCGTTCCACAGAAAAAGGATTCCTTGGGCAATAAATGTAGGAAATGATGCATATTCATTACCTGCCTAGAAATTCACAATGCATCTTACCATATTATTGTCTTTGAGGAATCCTGTATTGGAAAGAAATGTATACGACTTTTTAGCCAGTCTTTATCAATCATTAGCATATAATCCTTCCTATGTAGTTATTGGGTCAAACAGAAAATAAAAACACAGTATGTGGCTATTTAAAAAGAGTAAAAATGACAACATTGTATCTCAGATTTATAGAATTGGGTCAAAATTATCCTCAGATGTAAATTCACAGCCTTAATAGATTTTATTATTTAAAAATGGATTTTAAAATATTAATTAAAGATTCAAGAAATTTACCAGCAGATAGCAAAACAATCCTAGAGAAATTAAGAGAACAGACATAATAGAAAATCATAAATAAATTAATTAAAAGTGAGAAAAACACGATTGTTTTTTAAAAGAAATAGACAAAACTTTGCCAAATATAACTTTAAGGAGAGAGAAAACACAAATAAATAGAAATATAATGGACAGAAGAGAACACAAATGTGTGGGTTTGACAATCTTGATGACATGGATAATTTTCTGGAAAATATAAAGAAGGAGGAGAAAATCCAAATGGACCGATCACCAACAAATAAAGAAAAGAGTTTGCAAGAAAGTACCTTCAAAGGAAGCCTGAAGAACCAAATAGTCTTACCAGTGAGGCCTTTCAGACTTTCAGTGAGCTAATTTCTAATGATCCATAAATTGCTCCAGGAATTAAAAAAACAGAAACTTACTCAGCTTGTCTTATGTAGATAAATTAAATCTGACACTAAAGCTGACAAGTACTGCTAAAATTCTATAGACATAGACCATTAGCACTTAAAAAAAAGACCTAAAATGCATAAATAACATATAAAATCAAATGAGACAGAATATCAAAATAATAACCTATCACATCCACACCTAATTAGAGTTTATTCCAAGTCTGCATGATTTAATTTGCAGTAGGAAATCTGTAAATAGCGTATGTCCCATCAATAAGTTAAATAAGAAAATTTATCGCTACTAAGAATGTTTGAAAAAGCGTTTTAAGTTGAAATCCAACTCATGATTTTAAATATCAAAACCTCTTAAAATTAAGAATGAAAGGATATTTCTTTGACATCATAAGTTCTTAAATTAGGGTCCTAGGAGTCCATGGATAATAGTCCAGGGGGGTTGTGATCCCATTAAATTGTATGCAAAATTGTGCATGTGTGTCTGCAAGCATTTTCTAGAAATAAAATTCATACAACTCTCATCAGATCCACAAACGGGACTAAAACTATTACTTTATAAGATAAATACTTTTTACCTCAACCCGATTAACTTTATACTCAGCTGAAAAAATGGGATACATTTCTATAAACAGCAGAAACAAAACAATGATGTTCAGTATCCATTGTTAATTTTAACACTCTAGGCACTCTGACCAAGGCAATAATATGTAAAACAGAAATAAGAGCTGTAACTACTGAAAAGAGGAGACTAGTTTATCACCAAATGATGGTATACCTGGAAATCTTAAGAAAATCAATAAAAAATACTGTTCAAACTAATCAACAAATTATGCAGGGTAGCCCATTATAAAGAAAATATACAATTATCAATTTGATAGTAGAATGGGAGAATCTCAACATAATAATTGTTAAAACTTAAAATGACCAGGAATAAATAACACAAATCTAAGAAATTCTATGAAAACTTTCAAAACATTCTTGAGATTATACTTTAATGGCCATAAAACACCATTTTCCTAGTGACAATACTTCTATAAACATGTAGATGTCAATTTTTCCCCAATTAATTTAAAGATCAGAAAAAATTCAAATTAAATTTCCAGTGGGATTTGGTTTTGAATTTTTCAAAAAGATTCTTAAAGAACATCTAATAGAATAAGCTGGGAGGGAAAGAATATAAAAACCATGGGGGAAAATTTTTTAAGCTAATGAAAAAGCACAGAGAAGCTTAATGTTGGGTTATTTACCCTTCCAGATATTAAAACATATAAAACTACAATAATTAGAACAATGTGATACTGATACAAGTATAGACACACATCACCAAAAGTAAATAACTACTCCAGAAACTTCCTAGTATAAGATTCATGATGAAGGTAGAATTACATATCAATGAGGAAGGGACCTCTATTTATTGAAGAATCTGACAAATTACCCAGTTATTTTGAAATAATAACAATATTTGTTATCACTTATTGAATAGTTACAGTATGCTAGGTACTGTGATACGTATTTTACATATATGCCTAACTTACCCCTCAAAAGTGCATTATCAAGTAGATATTGCTATTCTCATTTTGTAGTTGATGAAACTAAAGTACAGGGAACTTAAGATATCAGACTAAATTGTACCTCTGGTTAGTAGTCAAGCAAAGTTTCAAATCCAAGTGGGCCTGACTCCAGTACAAGGCCAAATAAATATCATAGGCGTTAAAGAGTTTTCCTTCTTTTAAAATCATAGAGGATTTCCATTTCCAGGAAGATGGAGTAGACACACTTTTCCCTATTTCCCTGCAGAGTATAACTGTAAACTCTAGAATATATATTTATATATATATTTTTTTAAACACTCTGAAAGTTGGAGAGAAGAAGACAAACCAGCTAGTGACCTTGGGACCCAGGGAACAACACGATGATGAATTCCCTGAGTTGTCTTTTTGTCTTATATATCCAAGCCTTGATACTGAACAAGCTGACAACTCAGAAAGGCCAATCAATGCAGAAAAAAAGAAAAGCCTGCTTTCTCAAGCCAAAGAACTAGGAAAAGAACAATCAAGCAGGACAGAAAACTTTTAGACAATAACTGATCCACTCAAGGCAAACACCACAGAGAAAAACTGCAGCTCCACCCCCACTCCCACCAGCAAAGACCTAGTGGAGAGCCTAGACTTCCACCCTCACTAGACCATAATGAGGCACCTCGATCCCCACTGCAGGCTGTCTGTGGAAGTGACAACCCCCATTGTCAGAGGAAGCCTAGTGGAAGGTCTGAACTTTCACCATCACCTGAGCAGAATACTGGCATACATATGGATGCTAAAGGTGCTGCTGGTGAGAACTAAGAAGGAAATGAGGGGCATGTTATTGGAAACTGGAGAAAAGAAGATCCTTGTTATATGGTAGGAGAAAACTTAGCTGAACTGTGTCCTACAGTTGTGTGGAAAGCAGAACTTGTAAGTGATATTGTAAGAACTTGTAAGTGTTAGCAGAACTTGGATATTTAACTGAGGAGATATCCAAACAAAATGTTAAATGTGTGGCCTGGACTCTTCTTTTGTTTAAAGTAAAATGTGAGAGGAAAGAGAAATAGAAGAAAGAACTGTTAAGCAAAAAGGAACCAGCACTTGATGATTTAGGAAATTCTTAGCCTAACCAGACTGCAAAAGATGCTAAAATTTGGAGATTTACTGTCAGGAAAGTATGCTCTGGAGAGAAGTTCAAAGGTGTGGCTAGATAACCTTTTGTTAGTACTGAAGAGATTAGGTGTGTGACTCATGGATCCCCTCAACCATCTGAGCAGAAGCCAGGATAGAGATGGGATTATCCAGGAAATATCTATGGAAGACTCTCTTGTCTAATCATGTGAATTGTGGTGACACGCACAGGAGACCCACAAGGTTTTTGAGAATGCTATTGAAACAGAAACACTGCCAGCTTAGACTGAAAGAGACAGAGACAGGACAAATGAAACAAGACCATCGGACTCCCAAAATTCTACAAGCAAGAAACAGGCTGATGAAACTACTCAGCTGCGAACATCTACTGCCCTTCAAGAAAAAAGGAAGAATGACTCCAAGGGCAGACCCTCAAGCCCAGAGGGCAGAGCTTTGGGCCCAGAGGTCAGAGCCACAGGTGCAAAGGCAGGAGCCATAGGCCCAGGCAGAGCCTCAAACCACTGAGGATTATTCCCAGGACTTAAAGATTGGTGGAATTTGCAAGGCTCAATTTCAAAATTTCTTGGGACCAGTGACCTCTTTTTTCTTTCAATTGCCCCCCTTTTGGAATGGGAATCTCTATAGCTGTTGTACTCTGCCTAGCCCACCATCGTATTTTTGGATCAGATAATTTGTTTTTTAATTTCACAAGTCTACAAATGGAGAGGAATTTTGCTCTAGGATGAATTATATCCAGAGTCTTATCCATACCTGATTTACCTTACTTAGATGATGAGATTTTGGTCTTTTGAGCTCGTGATATTTACATGAGCTTTTAGACTTCAAGCTGTAATAGGTTGTGGCTTTCAGAAATGTTGAGACGGGGTGAATGTATTTTGCATGTGGGATGGATATGAATCTTCGGAGGCCAGAAGGCAAACTACAGTGGGTTGAATGATGGTTCCCAAAGATATCAGGTCCTAATCCCCAGAGCCTGTAAATGTTACCTTATATGACAAAGACTTTGCAGATGTAATTAAGTTGACGATCCCCAAATGGGGAGGCTATCCTGGATTATCTGGGTGGGCCCTGAATACAATCACATGTATCTTTATAAAAGGGAGGTAAAGAGAGATTTGACTATACACATAGAGGATAAGGTGATGTGAAGATGGAACAGAGAGAGATATGAAGATGTTGGCCTTAAAGATTGGCGTGATACAGCCACAAACCAATGAATGCCAACAGCCACCAGATACTGGAAGAGACAAGGAACAGATTCTCCCCAGGGCCTTCAGAGAGGACACAGCCCTGCCAATACATTGATTTCAGCTCAGTGAAACTAATTTCATACTTCTGATGTTCAGAACTGTGAGAGAATAGATTTCTGTTGTTCTAAGCAACCAAATTTTTGGTAATTTGTCATAGCCTCCACAGGAGAATAACACACATGGCAAGGATGTCTGCTGTCATCACTCTTATTCAACATAGCACTGGTAATCCAAGCCAGCACAGTAAGGCAGGAAAAGGAAATAAAAGGCATATAGATTAGAAAGGAAGAAATAAAACTCCCCATTTTCACATGACATAATCATCTACACAGAAAATACCAAAGAATCTACAAAAAAATCTCTTGGAACTAGTCAGTCAGCTCAACAAGGTCACAGGATACAAGATTAACAGACAAAATTCAATTGTATTTCTATATATTCACAACAAATACAGAGACATCAAAATTTAAAACATAACACCACTTAAAATTGCTCAAAAAAGACTGAAATGCAGTAATGCATTGTTTTATTGTGCTTCACCTTTATTGCACTTTCAGGATATTGCATTTTTTACAAATGGAAGGTTAGTAGCAACTCTGAATCAAACAAGCCTATCAGGGGCCAGCCCCGTGGCACAGCTAAGTTCACACATTCCGCTTCTCGGCGGCCCAGGGTTCACCGGTTCGGATCCTGGGTGCGGACATGACACTGCTTGGCAAAAGCCATGCTGTGGTAGGCGTCCCACATATAAAGTAGAGGAAGATGGGAATGGACGTTAGCTCAGGGCCAGTCTTCCTCAGCAAAAAGAGGAGGATTGGCAGTACTTAGCTCAGGGCTAATCTTCCTCAAAAAAAAAAAAAGCCTATCAGTGCCATTTTTCCAACAACATTTGCCCACTTCATGTCACATTTTGGTAATTCTTGCACTATTTCAAGCTTTTTCATCATTATTATTATATTTGTTATGGTGATCTATGATCAGTGATCTTTGATGTTACTATAGTAATTGTTTTGGGGCACCATGAACGACACCCATGTAAGACAGTGAACTTAATCAGTAAATATTGTGTCTGTTCTGTCTGCTCCATCAACCAGCCGTTCTCCCTTCTCTCTCTCTCTCCTTTGGCCTCCCTATTCCCTGAGACATAACAATGTTGAAATTAAGCCAGTTAATAACCCTATAATGGCCTCGAAGTGTTCAAGTGAAAGGGACGGTTGCACATCTCTTCCTTTAAATCAAAAGCTAGAAATGATTAAGCTTAGTGAGGAAGGTGTGTTGAAAGCTGAGGTAAGCTGAAAGCTAGGCCTCTTGTGCCAAACAATTAGCCAAGTTGTGAATGCAAAGGAAAAATTCTTGAAGGAAATTAAAAGTGCTACTCCAGTGAGTATGCAAATGATAAGAAAGTAAAACAGCCTTACTGCTGATATGGAGAAAGTTTTAGTGGTCTGGAAAGAAAATCAAACCAGCCACAACATTCCCTTAAGCCAAAGCCTAATCTAGAGCAAGGCCCTAACTCTGTTCTAGTCTATGAAATCTGAGAGAGGTGAAGATGCAGAAGAAAAGTTTGAAGCTATCAGAGGTTAGTTCATGAAGTTTAAGGAAAGAAGTCATCTCCATCACATAAAAGTGCAAGGGGAAGCAGCAAGTGCTGATGTAGACGCTGCAGCAAGTTATCCAGAAAATCTAGCTGAGATAATTAATGAAGGTGGCCACGCCAAACAACAGATTTTCAATGTAGAGAAAACAGCCTTCTATTGGAAGAAAATGCCATGTAGGACTTTCATAACTAGAGAGGAGAAGTCAATGCCTGGCTTCAAAGCTTCAAAGGACAGGCTAACTCTCTTGTTAGGGGCTAATGCAGGTTGAGACTTTAAGTTGAAGCCAATGCTCATTTGCCATGCCAAAAATCCTAGGGCCTTTGGGAATTATGCCAGATCTGCTCTGCCTGTGTTCTATAAAAGGAACAACAAAGCCTGGGTGGCAGCACATCTGTTTACAACATGGCTTGCTGACTATTTTAAGCCCACTGTTGAGACCAACTGCTCAGAAAAAAGCTTTCAAAATATTACTGCTCATTGAAAATGCACCTGGTCACCCAAGAGCTCTGACGGAGATGTACAAGGAGATTAATGCTACTTTCATGCTGGCTAACACCACATCCATTCTGCAGCCCATGGATCAAGGAGTAATTTTGACCTTCAAGTACTGTTATTTAACAAAACACATTTCATAAGGGTATACATGGTGACTCTTCTGATGGATCTGGGCAAAGTGTATTGAAAACCTTCTCGAAAGGATTCACCATTCTAATGGCATTAAGAATATTCGTGATTCATGGGAAGAGGTCAAAATATCAACATTAACAGGAGTTTGGAAGAAGTAGATTCCAACCCTCATTATTGACTTTGAGGGGTTCAAGACTTCAGTGAAGGAAGTAAGTGCAGATATGTTGGAAATAGCAAGAGAACTAGAATTAGAAGTGGAGCCTACAATGTGACTGAATTGCTGCCATCTCATGATAAAACTTTAATGGATGAGGACTGACTTCTTATGGATGAACAAAGAAAGTGGTTTCTTGACATGGAATCCACTCCTGGTGAAGATGCTGTGAAGATTGTGGAAATGACAACAAAGGATTTAGAATATTACATAAACTCAGTTGATAAAGCAGCAGGAGGGCTTGAAAGGATTGACTCCAATGTTGAAAGAAGTTTTTCTGTGGGTAAAATCCTATCAAACAGCATCACATGCTTCAGAGAAATTGTTTGTGAAAGGAAAAGTTAATTCATGCAGTAAACTGCATTATTGCCTTATTTTAAAAAATTACCACGGCCACCCCAACCTTCAGCAACCACCACCCTGATCAGTCGGCAGCCACTAACATCGAGGCAAGACCTTCCACCAGCAAAAAGATTATGACTCACTGAAGACTCAGATGATAGTTAGCGTTTTTTAGCAATAAAGTCCTTTTTTATCTTGAAGAGGTTTTTTAAAAAATTATTGAGAGCATACTGGTTTATAACATTTTGTAATTTCAGATGTACATTATTATGTATCAGTTTCTGTATAGATTGCATCGAGCTCACCACCAATAGTCTAGTTTTCATCTGTCACCATACATATGTGCCTCTTTATGCCTTTCACCAACCCCCACCCCCTTCCCCCGGTAACCACTAATCTAGTCTCTTTATCCATGTGTTTGCTTATCTTCCACATATGAATGAAGTCATACAGTGTTTGTCTCTCTCTGTTTGGCTTGTTTTGCTTAACATTATACCCTCAAGTTCCATCCACGTTGTTGCAAATGGGATGATTTTGTCTTTTTTATGGCTGAGTAGTATTCTATTGTATGTATGTACCATATCTTCTTTATCAACTCTTCAGTTGATGGGCGTTTAGGTTCCCTCCACATCTTGGCTATTGTGAATAATGCTGCAAGAAACATAAGGGCGCATAAGTCTCTTTGGTTTGTTGATTTCATGTTCGCTGGGTAAATATCCAGTAGTGGTATGATAGTAGCTGGATCATATGGTATTTCTGTTTTTAGTTTTTTGAGAAATCTCCGTACTATTTTCCACAGTGGCTGCACCAGTTTGCATTCCCACCAGCAGTGTATGAGGGTTCCCTTTTCTCCACACCCTCTCCAACATTTGCTATATTTGTCTTATTAATTATAGCCATTCTGACAGGTGTAAAGTGATAATCTCATTGTAGTTCTGATTTGCATTTCTCTAAAATTAGTGATGAACATCTTTTCATTTGCGTGTTGGCCATATGTATATCTTCTTTTGAAAAATATCTGTTCATATCCTATGCCCATTTTTTGATTGGGTTGTTTGATTTTTGTTGTTGAGATGTATAAGTTCTTTACTTATATTTTGTTGAGATGTATAAGTTCTATATTTTGGAAATTAACCCTTTTTGGACATATGATTTGCAAATATTTTCTCCCAATTACTGGGTTGTCTTTTCATTTTGTTCATGGTTTCCTTTGCCTTGCAGAAGATTTTTAGTCTGATGTAGTCCCATTTGTTTATTTTTTTCTTTTATTTCCCTTGCTTGAGTAGATATGGTATTCAAAAAGGTGCTGCTAAGACTGACGTCAAAGAGTGTACTGCCTATATTTTCTTCTAGGAGTTTTGTTGTTTCAGGTCTTATATTCAAGTCTTTAATCCATTTTGAGTTAATTTTTGTGTATGGTGTAAGATAATGGTCTACTTTCGTTCTTTTGCATGTGGCTGTCCAGTTTTCCCAACACTATTTATTGAGGAGACTTTCCTTCCTCCATTGTATGTTCTTCGCTCCTTTGTCAAAGATTAGCTGTCCATAGATGTGTAGTTTTATTTCTGGGCTTTCACTTCTGTTCCACTGATCTGTGTGTCTGTTTTTCTGCCAGTACCATGCTTTGATTACTACAGCTTTGTAGTATATTTGGAAGTCAGGAATCTTGATGCCTCCAGCTTTGTTCTTTTTTCTCAGAATTGCTTTGGCTATTTGGGGTCTTTTCTTGCTCCATATAAATTTTAGGATTCTTTGCTCTATTTCTGTGAAGAATGTCATTGGGATTCTGTTTGGGATTGCATTGAATCTGTAGATAACTTTAGGTAATATGGACATTTTAGCTATGTTTATTCTTTCAATCCATGAGCATGGAATATCTTTCCATTTCTTTATGCCTTCTTCCATTTCTTTCAATAAAGTCTTCTAGTTTTCAGTGTATAGGTCTTCCACCTCCTTGGTTAAGTTTATTCCTAGATATTCTATTCTTTTTGTTGTGATTGTAAATTGGATTGCATTCTTGAGTTCTCTTTCTGCTTGTTTGTTAATAATGAACTAATAGTGTATAGAAATGCAACTGATTTTTGTAAGTTTATTTTGTAGCTTGCAACTTTGCTGTAGTTGTTGATTATTTCTAATAGTTCTCTGGTGGATTCTTTAGGGTTTTCTATGTATAGAATCATGTCATCCACAAACAGCATGAGTTTTACTTCCTCCTTTCCAATTTGAATGCTTTTCATTTCTTCTTCTTGCCTAATTGTTCTAACCAAAAGCTCCGGTACTATGTCGAGTAGGAGTGGTGAGAGTGGGCACACTTGTCTTGTTCCTGTTCTCAGAAGGATGGCTTTTCACCACTGAGTATGATGTTAGCTGTGAGTTTGTCATATATGGCCTTTATTATGTTGAGGTACTTTCCTTCTATACCCATTTTGTTCAGAGTTTTTATCATAAATGGATGTTGCATCTTGTCAAATGCTTTCTCTGCAACTATTGAGATGATCATGTGATTTTTATTCCTCATTTTGTTAATGTGGTGTATCACATTGATTGATTTGAGGATGCTGAACCATCGCTGTGTCCCTGGTATTAATCCTACTTGATCATGGTGTATGTTCCTTTTAATGTATTGCTGTATTCAATTTTCCAATATTTTGTTGAGGATTTTTGCATCTATGTCCATCAGCAATATTGGCCTATAATTTTCCTTGCTTGTGTTGTACTTCTTCTGGTTTTGGTATCAGGGTGATGTTGGCCTCATAGAATGAGTTAGGAAGAGCTCTGTCTTCTTCAATTTTTTGGAATAGTTTGAGAAGGATAGGTGTTAAGTCTTCTTTGAATATTTGGTAGAATTCTCCAGAGAAACTATCTGTTCCTGGACTTTTATTTTTGGGAGGTTTTTGATTACAGATTCAATCTCTTTACTTGTGATTGGTCTATTCAGATTATTTCTTCTAGATTCAGTTTTGGGAGGTTGTATGAGTCTAAGAATTTATCCGTTTCTTCTAGGTTATCCAATTTGTGGGCATATAGTTTTTCATAGTATCCTCTTATAATCCTCTGTATTTCTGTGGTATACATTGTAATTTCTCCTCTTTCATTTTTAATTTTGTTTATTTAAGTCTTCTCTCTTTTTTTCTTAGTGAGTCTGGCTAAAGGTTTGTCAGTTTTGTTTATCTTCTCAAGGAACCAGGTCTTAGTTTCATTGATCCTTTCTATTATCATTTTAGTCTCTATTTCATTTATCTCTACTCTAATTTTTATTTCCCTCCTTTTGCTGACTTTAGGTTTTGTTTGTTCTTTTTCTAGTTCTGTTAGGAGTATTTTAAGATTACTTATTTGAGATTCTTCTTGTTTGTTGAGGTAGGCCTGGATTGCTATAAATTTCCCTCTTAGTATCACTTTTGCTGCATCTCATTAGAGTTGGTATGTTGTGTTTGCATTCATTTGTCTCCAGGTATTTTTTTATTTCTCCTTTTATTTCTTCATTGATCCAATGGTTTTTCAGTAGCATATTGTTTAGTCTCCACATATTTGTGACTTTCTCAGCTTTTTCTTGTAGTTGACTTCTAGTTTCTTAGCATTGTGGTCAGAAAAGATGCTTGATATGATTTAAATCTTTTAAAATTTATTGAGGCTTGCCATGTTTCCCAACATATGGTCTATCTTTGAGAATGTTCCGTGTGCCCTTGAGAAGAATGTGTATTCTGCTATTTGGGAATGGAATGTTCTATATATATCTACTAAGTCCATCTGGTCTAGCATTTAATTTAAGGTCACTGTTTCCTTGTTAGCTTTCTGTCTGGATGAGCTATCCATTGATGTAAGTGGGGTGTTGAGGTCCCCTACTATTATTGTGTTCCTGTCAATTTTTCCCTTTAGATCTGTTAATAGTTAATAGTTGCTTTATATACTTTGGCTCCTGTGTTAGGTGCATGTATATTCTTTAGTGTTAGGTCCTCTTGATGGGTTGTCTCTTTTATCGTCACATACTGCTTCTCTTTGTCTCTTATTGTCTTTTTTATCTTGATGTCTGCTTTGTCTGATATAAGTGTGGCAGCACCTGCTTTCTTTTGCCTGCCATTTGCTTGGCGTATCATCTTCCATCCCTTCACTCTGACCTTGTTTGTCTTTAGAGCTGAGATGTGTTTCCTGGAGGCAGCATATTGTTGGGTCTTGCTTTTTAATCCTCCAAGCTACTCTGTGTCCTTAAATTGGAGAATTCAATCCTTTTACATTTAGAGTGATTATTGTTATATGAGGACTTAATACTGCCACTTTATCTCTTATTTTCCAGTTGTTCTATATTTCTATTGTTTCTTTTCTCTTTTATTTCTTGCTGCCATTTCAGTCTGGTGTTTTCTGTGATGGTTTTCTCAGTTTTCTCTTTATTTATGATTGGTGGCTCTGCTCTGATTTTTTGTTTAGTGGTTACCATGAGGTTTGTATAAAAGTTCTCATAGATGACACAGTCCGTTTTCTGATACTCTCTTATTTTCATTAGCCTAAGCATGTTCCATCCCTTTCCACTTCCCTTTCTGAGTTATCGTTGTCACAAGTTGAAAGTGCAATATGTTAACATGTCTAGAACCAAAGTCTTAATTTCCCTCCAACCCCCAATCCTCCTTGAGGTTTCTCCATCTTAGTAAATGGCATCACCATTCTCCCAGCCACTCAGGATAAAATCTTGAGGTCAAACTTGAGTCCTTTCTTTTGCACACATCTTTGATATCTTTTTTCCTTCACGTTCCCCACTGTATCCTGATTCCAAGCCATAATCCCCTCTCATCTGGACTGCTGTGATTGCCTCCTTTCTATCCCTCAGTTTCTCCTCTAGTCCTCCTACAGCTGGCATTCCTCTGGAAAAAGAGCTATCTTAGAAACATGTATGCTCTCTGTGGCCAGAGAGAACATATGACTCCCCACATTTGGTATGAAATCAAAACTCCTCTGATCACTGTTAACTCTCTGAGTTCATCTACTATATAACTCCCCACCAAGGGTCACTATGCTCCAGCCACACTGGCTTTCTTGCTGTTCTTTGAATATATCAAGATTATTCCTACCTAAGGGACTTTGCATTTGATGTTCCTTTTTCCATGGGGATGAGTACATGTGACTGATTCCCTAGTACCCTGCTAGATGACCTGGAAGAATCCTTATTATATGCCTCATCCAGACTCGGAGATCTCAATGGGGAAAGGATTTGGAGTAACAAAAGCTCCCTATAATGTTCTGAATTTTTGAATCAAGAACACTTATCCTCGACTTAAAGAAATACACTACTGCATATTCCCACATCCTAGAGAACACATGATAGGGGCAGGGGATCAATCCAGAGTCAAGATCAACCCTCGGCAGAGCTTCTGGAAAGGGGATGGAAGTATCCACAGTGCAGCTTTGAAGAAGCTTTTCTTTCGGAAGGGAAACCCTGAGAACAGGGGAGCATGGCCAGGAACTGGAATGTCCCTGAGAGTACAAGGCCAGGAATCAGGCTGTCTCCCTATTTGAAGGTTGTATTCATTTCCTGTCATTAGTTAGCTGCCATAATAAAGTACCACATACTGGGTGGCTTAAACAACAGAAATTTTCTCACAGTTCTGGAGGCTCGAAGTCCAAGATCAAGGTATCAGCAAGGCTGTTCCTTCTGAGGCCTCTCTCCTTGGCTTTTAGAAGGCCATCTTCTTCCTGTGTCTTCACATGGTCTTCCCACTGTGCCTGTCTGTGTCCTAATCTCCTCTTCTTATAAGGACACCAGTCCTATTGGATCAGAGCCCACCCTAATGAGCTCATTTTAACTTAATTACCTCTTTATAGGACCTATCTCCAAATACAGTCATATTCTGAGTTCTTGGGGGTTAGGACTTGAATATATGAATTTTGGGGGACACAGTTCAGCCCATAACAAAGGGCTTAATATATTTCCCTTTGGACCACAGGGACAGGTATTTGAAATATTCCAGTTCTTGTTTTTCCTCTTTACCCCTGGGCCTTCAGAAAAAGCATGATCAAAGTTGTTTAGTAGTGTTGAGAAGAATAAAAGGAAGTTCCTTACAGTCACCCCTTTGATGAGACCTAGAGGCAGAGAAAGCAGCATATTATAAAGGGGACCATGTCCTGGAACTCCCACTAGGGACCAGTGCAACAGGCAACAGGGATCCTCCCTTGGAAAAGCTGGAAGCCATGAGTCAGGGTAGGGTCCTCAGAGTGGCACCCCTGTGTGACCAATTCAGCCTTGTGATCCAAGTGCCCCTCCCCACTATGTGCCAGAGCAAGAACACCAGAAAAGAAGATGGTCCAGTGATCCAGATTCATTTATTTATTCTTTCAAAAGTATTTATTGAACACCTATCATGTGCAAGACAGTGTACTAGTGCTGGGATATTTAAAGAACATAATAGACAAGATCCTTGCCCTATATTGTGGTGAAGGAGAGAGACAATGATGAAACAAATATAATTGTAGACCGTGAACGAACAATGTAGAAAAAAACAAAAAAGAACTCGAGTTAGGGACTAAGTAGAGAAGAAGGGGTGATATTTAAGGCAGAGGGAATAGAGGAAGCCTCTCTGAGTGGTTGACTCTGAAAGAGACCTGAATGAAGTAAATGAGAGAGGGAGCCACATAGGGGTCATAGAGAATCATTCTAGCATAGGGGGAGAAAGACAGAGAAAGATTTCCAAAAGATTCGTATTCATTCCAAGAATATATAGATTGGGTTTTTATATCAGACAGAGATGTGCCTCTCAGATCACCCTTCAAGAAAGAACTGGCTACCCAGTGTTGAGAAGTATGGTTAACTGACAACCTCCGCCCGTTAGCTTCATTAGGGTTCACCTCAGCTTTCAATCTGAGATCATACCTTTCTCAGGGTATGACAGTCATTGCCCCCGGCCAATGACGGAGTAAGCAGGTTGTAGCTAAGGGCCAATTGTTCTTGCGGCAGCCCCCAGCAACTGACTGAGCAGGGTCATGGTGAAGCGCCTAGCCATCTCCACCCAATGCAGGACTCCTGGAGTGGGTAATCTTTGCCTCAGAGCTCTCCACTGGGCTGGGAGAGGTCTCATCACAGTCTGACGGCTCCCCTGCCCAATCCTACTTCCTCCTTTCCCTTGCACAGATCCTACTCCCCAGTGGAACTTCTGCACTCCTAACTCTCTCTCAACATCTGCTTCCCAGAGACAGCAAACTGTGACAGTTTTAAAGAAGGAAACATTTCCCTAAATTCAAAGTAATGTACTGGAGCAAGATTTCGAATGGAAATTTCATCCAAGACCATAAGGTGATAGATAGCACACTCGAAGTGAGTTGTGAGATTTCAAGATAGATTCCGAAAACTAATTTGATGAGTCACCTTCACTGAGGGCATAAAAGAGTTGAGTTGGTGGAGATTAAGAGAAGAAAGATTTTAGACAGAATTTCTCTAGAGATAACAGTGTTCTGAGTACTCCCCCAGAAGAGAAGTTGGGGGTGCCTGTTCCTCCCCTCAAACCTATGAAAGGGTTTCAACTGGACCACTTGGAGTGCTTGAAATGTGACCCCTGGAACTTGATGGAGAGACAGTGGCCTGGTGTCCAATTCATGCCAAAAACCTCTCACTAGCTTGGAATAGTTTGCCGTGTTGAGGGTAGCCCACACTCCCAGAGTTTGTGGCGACAGAGGATGGCATTGGAAAGACAGTTGGTCTGGAACCATTTAAGTCCTAACAAGAAGACATCCAAAGGGGCAATAAAACCTCCACTGGGAGAATCTGAGTTGACTGGAGTGGGGAGTAAGAGGGGAACACAGAGACAGGGAAATGTGTTACTCACTTATGGAAATTACCATTAAATGTCTTCATGGGAGCCTCTGAAGAGCCCCCACAGAAAAGGAGTCAGCTTTTAAAACCCACCAACCAGGTTTGGAAGACCTTAGTTAAAAGCTCCAATGATTTAGAGAGGGGCCAGCCAGGAGGGATTTTTACTCACTTTTCCCACTTGCTGCCACCCTCACACCTCTCTCTAGGCAGTCTGCTTTTTATTAGGATCTCACCAACATGGGACATTTGTATTTAGTGCACTTATTAGAAAAAAAAACATTTTCAAAGGACAACTGCAGGTTGCCTATGACTCATCTTGTCTCATAAACACCTGGCAGGCGGGTAGAGGACTTAAAGAGAGAGAAAACACAGAGCATCTCCAGATGCATTGACAATACTTCTTTCCGTCCTTCCAAATCCAGGCCTCATTGGTCAAGTCGGTGAGTCTCTGGACAATTGTAACTCTGAAAAATCACTACCCCTTCATGAAACATACCTGCATTTTCATCCCAATCAGGGGTTTAGGGAAGTGTAAAGAGCATCTTATTTCTTCCCAAAGACAAGTATTTCCCTCCCTTTGACCACAGCTGCTTTGGGAAATATTTTGAGAGTCTATACATTCCTGGCTCTGAAGGCTGCATTCTTTACAAGCAACCACCTGATTCTCCTTCTCCATTACCCATTGATTTAATGAGCTAAGGATGTCTTAACTTGGGCTTGTTACCAATGGGATCTGATGGTTTACATCAGGAACAAATGGCTGCCTTATGAAATGCCACATCGCCCTTCTCTCATGTTACAGAATCTTTTTGTCAAGTTAATGGTCCATGACCAATGGAAGTACAAGGTACCACAAGGTGCAAAGTTTTTCCCAATTATAGTATTGACCAAATCTATAGGAAATAATAAGCCATATAGGGAGCATGTACTTGTGACCATTAGCCAGGGGACCCACACATCATTTGTGTATCTGATAGTTCAGGCCTATGAGGAGCTGGGTGGGATAGCCAGTCACTCCAACTTTTCCTCTTCCAACAAAAAGTCAAGGCACAGAACCCACTTCTGCTCCTCTATAGCAAAAATCTGCCTCTTTTGACTGTGTCACAAGAAAGGAAAGAAAACTGCAGTTTGAAAATGCTTTGGGAATGAGACTTTTGAATAAAAGCACTGAGGGCCCATCTGAGTCTGACGGTCTGCTGCTAAAGATCACATTCCAACCATCCTTGGGTACTTTGCAGAGAGTTTGCCTGTTGGCTCTCATCTCTTTGCTAAGCAAAAGGCCTTGAAAATAGAAGGCACTAATTGATTGATCTCATCCAGACCACAGAAATCTTTTCCAAGAGAAGACAGTTAGGAAACACAATTAAAAAGAAGCCAGAAGGATTGCCCCCAGTCCCAGGCTCTCAGGGCCCATTGATGTTTGTTTCACTGGTTGGAACATAACCTCTATGGCTCATCTGATTTCACATTTAGCCTGGTGCAGGTCATCTGGTTTTGATCACAAGACAAGCAGAGTAAGCAACTATAGCTGGAATGACACAAACCCTCAACCACTCCTAGAAAACTAATCAAAAACATACTCTATGACAGCACGAATAATACCATGTCCCACTGGGAAGGAAAACATAGCACAGGCTTCAATTCCTCATCCAGAGCTTTCTCTATTACAAAATGAGTCAGGGAGGCTAAGACGTTCACAGGATGACCAGTGTTAGGTAGAGATCATATTAGCATTTCCAAGTGGGAGTGTGAGGAACACTAGCTGTGAAAGCTTCTGCTAGAAAGTTTTCCTTGTTCAAAAAATTGTAGGAAACACTGCATACTATTTCCTTCTCTTGGAATTTCATAGAACATTTTGACATTTCAAGAGCTCTAAAAAGCCCTGCAGTTAAACACAACAGCAACAAAAACCACATTTATGCAACTATAAAAGTCTTTATTCTTGTAAAACGTATGATCATTCTTGTAGATTTGTTTTTCCATAAAACACACTTCAAGAAACACTGAACTGCATCCACATGTATCTTCCCACTCAGCAGCACAATTCTTGATGCTGAGTCAATCCAGAGGACAATACTCTCAGAAGAGCAAGGTGGCCCCAGACGCGTTCATCTGAGCCTATTGTGGCCAGCAGCCTCAGGACGGAGCAGTGACAATCCTTGTCTTGGGAGAAGCAGCCTGGTATCAGGCAGTGCTCACTAGACTGAGCCCAGAGCCCTGGGCTCAACTCTAGATCAGGAACTTCAGAAGAAGCCCAAAGTCCTAAAAATATTATATGCTCCTACCTATACATGCTATAATTCAAAATAAACCCAACTCAAATTGTAGACTAAATACAAGGAAGCTTAATAGAATTCTGAACGATTCCCTGACAACTTCAATATTTGAAATATCAAATTCTTGCCAAAAATTAATACCTATGCTTTGCCAGTGCCCTTAACACACATTTAGTCTGTGTTAAGTTACTAGCCCTGCCAACATTCCCATCCCAGGATCTGCCATTCTTTGACCCCAAGTTCATCAATTCACCTCTTATGGCCTCAGTTAAAATGACATGGGAAGATTAACTATCTAGATAATTGCTAAGATTACTTCCAGCTCTATAGTTCTATGATTCCTCCTGCTATATTAACTAGTCCTGGGTCTTCAGCCTGACAATGGAGGGTAAAAGCTTTTCCTGCAGCAATTTCCTAGGTGTCTACTGTAATACACGCTGTCAGTTTCTCATGTTAGCAGACACTGTGTATGCCCAGCCCATCTGCCCTTGGCACTCCCTTCATTCCCATTTTTGCCACCTAACTGATGGCTTCCAGCTCCAAACACTGCAATACTTTGCCTGAGACCTTCCTCTGACCATCAGAGCTCACTCAGCCTGTGTGGGACAGGCTGGAACTACTATGGAGTTAATATCCCCCAGAGCAGCCCTCAACCAATGACTGATGAGAGTTAGTCTGCAAATACCCCAGCTCCCTGCCCCTCAGTCAGAATAACTCTGAGGTGTGTACTCTCTGCTGTCTCCCAGAATTCCCCATCAGGGTTGAACTACAGTTGTCCAAGGGGTAGCTGGCTTGATAACATACTCTTTTTTGGCTTCTTTGATTTCTCTACTTTAGCTCTCTCCTCCCTTACCAGTATTTCCTGGGATCACCTTTCAAATAATCTACCTCCACTCAAATCCTTGTTTCAGAGTTTGTTTCTGGGGAACCCAAACCAAGACACGAGATAGTATTCATCTCCCCACTTTCTTTCTCCCTAACCACACCTTGTTTTGGTTTAGCTATGCACACTGCAAGAAGATGTATTCCTATCCCCGGCTCTGGGAGTAGAGTCAAGCTAACCATGGTGATCTCAGTCCTCTTCCCAGTGATGGGGTAGAGTCTGATCTAACTCTAGCCAATGAGATCTGAAGGGAGAATTCTGGGGAATATTTCCTTGTTCCAAAAAAAGAGATGTCCCCTATTCTTCCTCTGGATGTTGACATGTCATAATGTGATGCCCAGAACTGCAGCCACCAACGTATGACCAGGAGAGCCAGCCTGGAGGGAAAAGTGACTCACCTGTACACAAAGTGGAGAGATGGCAAGATCCTGTCTCCTTGATGACATATTTGAGCTGCTGGGGCCCACTGAACCTCTGGACTTCTTGCACGACATAATAGATTCCGTAATATTTAGACAAATTTCAGTAGGGATATTCCGTTACTTGCAGTTAAAGATATCTATCTTCCCAAAGATTTCAGGAATGAAAGCAAAATGTTTGTTTTGAAACCCTGCCACTTGAGAAATTAAATCTTGCATAATTTTTAGCAGATGTCCTAATAACAGGGACTGATTCAATAAATTATGGTACACGCTATATATCCATGGAAAATCCTCCTTTACGAAAAATGTTTAATGACACAGAAAACTTTTTAAGTGAAGAATTAAGTAGCGTATACATGGATTGAAAAACGCTAAAGTTAATAGCCAAAACTGTTAACATTTACTTTAATTTTTTTTGCATCTTCCCAGTTTTCTATTAAGAAGATGCATTGCTTTTATACTTGTTTTTAAAAAACGGTATTTGAAAAAATAACCTAGTCTCCTTCAAGTGTTCCTTCTTTTTCCTCCCTCTCAGGAAAAGGACTAGCATCAAAGAAGACACCTAGGGGCAGAAAATGGCCAGGACTCTGCAGTAACTTAAGGTTCAAAAGGTCAGCTTCATGAGCTGTTTGGGGCAGAGTTGTCAAGGAAGCCATAAAAGATAACCATTTCTCTTGCTACTCAAGGGTTATAAGCAAATGTGAGAAGGCTTCCAATAGGCTTCCTTCCTGCCTAAGCCACTCACCATTGGGAATGCTGTAGGTACAATCTAGTCTTCTGGTTTCGGGAAAGGTGGCAGGGTTTGAAGAATATCTTCTATGAGCTAATTTACTGGAAATAAAGTAGGGGGTTTTTTTCAGGATGGAAAAAACATCCAAAAGGGAAGCCAGAATAAGAAAGCAGAGAGAAATTAAAACCAGCACCATGAGGGAATGGTGAATGGAGAAAAATAACACAGAGTTAAGAAGGAAGAGAAACAGTACCAAGAAGCCCAGTCACTGGCAACCTCTCCTAGGGTGAGTTCTGGACATCTGAAATTGCTGACACTTCATGACAACATACGGGTCTTCACAGGCACCAGCAGCTCATGCAGTGGTCCCTGCTGGGTAGAGCAGAGGGGACACAGGCTATAACCACGTGGCTGATTCAGAAGTATGCCATCTTCCTTGGGTGTGTTGCCAAACATGTGGAAAGCCTTCTGAGAAACCAAGGCCACTTCTGCACATCTGAGGATGCAAGTTAGACTCGCTGAAACCACCAGTGCAAACCCAAGACACGTCTTGAGAGGCAGTGTGGTAGAGGAGACGCTGCACTGTGTAGTGCTTCAGAAGAGCTGAGTTCATGCCTCAGGTCTGGCATGTACTAGCTGTGTGATTTCGATTACCCATTAAACATCTCGAAACCTCAGTTTCCTTATCCATAAATCATTATTTTTATTGTTACTATTAACTTTGCAGCCTACTTTGCAAGTTTGTTATAAGAATCTAGTAGAATAACAAATGTGAAAGTACTTTATAAAACTACAGAAGTCTTCACAATGTAAAGTATTATTAGTGATTTTGAAGTCCTGGTCAGGAAAATTAAAAAGTGGGGAACTAGGGATTGTAAATATGCTAAGGGAAATTTTTAACCACACCCATCTAGAGAAGAATCACAAAAGAATAGATATACCTCTTGGGGCAGATGGTGCTGACAGAGAGAAAGCTTGAACCCTATCAGGTTGCCATCTTTTATATCAAGGGGAATAATTTTCAAATATTAAAGATTAGGGCTAATACTATTAAGAAAGAGTCAAAGCCCATGTGATCTGAGGGAATTATGAGAGCTCTTCCTTGGGACTTTATGCTAAAAAAATTATTTCCAAGCCCCTCCCCCCCAAAAAAACTTAGACATTTGATCCCAGGACTAATGTCAGAATAGCAGAGAAGAATCATGTTTGTGTGAGTTGGGTCCTCCAGGAAGCAGACTCTGAGATGCAGTTAGGAGTGTAAGAGATTTAATGGTAGGAGATGCTTGGAATAGATCGGGGGAGAGGAAGAAGTTTGGGGCAGGGAGAGCCTCAAACCACAAGGCAGATCTAACAAAGCCTCAGCCAACCCAACGGGGAGCTCTGGAGCAAAGATACCCCATTAAAGGAATCCCATGATGGGTAGAGATGGTCAGACTTTCCTACCTCCATCGTGTTCAGTCATTGGCTAGGGGCTGTCCAGGAAGAGTATGGCCTCAGCTCAAAAGCTGAGGTAGATCCTGAAGTGCTCACAGTTGGAGAACATCAGCTAACTACACGCTTTGCAGTTGATCCACACTTTCTTTCCTGAAAGGACATGGAACAGCACACCTCCACAGCGGCCACAATGTTGAATAAAGGAGGTGCCAGGAGACTGAAGATGTTCAGACATACTGTGGGTTGTTAAAGGTGACCTCTAGAAAGTCTAGACTTGACTATTGAGCAGACTGTTTGTGAGCACTTACAATAAGCAGTGGAAATCACTAGGGGCCAGTAGGGATTCACCGAGAAAACGCCATGATAGTTCATCTCACTTCTTGTTTTCAGCATTACTAGTCTGGCACACCAGAAGAATTATGATGATATAGCATAACTGGATTTCAGTACGATATTTATCAAAATTGTTTTAATAGCCTTATCATCAAGATGGAAATATGGGAACTGGGTAATAGTTTAGTTGGGCAAATTCTGATATTCTAAAGTAATCATATCCATGGAGATTAATTAACAAGATCTACATTAGCAGCTAATGTTTTAAATTCAAAGGTGCAAAACCAGGATTTTTGTCTTCTTCCAATACTAGCTCACTAGCTTTTCTTCCTCATTCCAAGCTTTTGTCAATAATATTACATTTTCCTAAACATCCAGATTTGAAAGCTCTGAGCTTCCATGGATTCTTGCTTCCCCCTCATTCCCTTCATTGACTTAGTTTCCAAATCTGGCAGACTATGCTTCTTATCATCTCTCACTTTCATCCCTTCACTTCCATTCCTACTGCCATGTCCCTGGCCCTGGGCACCATTTCCTCCAACCAGCCTCACGTCGTGGCCTGCCAAGTGTTATTTGCACATTAATCCATCCCACACCACCCACATTGAACTTCCCTGCTGCTCCAAACCATTGGCCTGCCAGCCAAGGCCCCTACAGTGGGGCCCTTCATCTATGCCCCTCCCCCCACCATTTGCCCATGTGTCCCACCTCTGCAATCAGACAAATTAAAGTACTGTTCTTTACTGTGCCTCCTCCTCACTATCGGCTGCCTTGTAGATTTCTTCAATGTTAAGCCACACAGTTTTCAAATCTTTCAATGTTTCTGAAATTAGCAAGCACCTTATATTCAAGGTCAGAAAAAAACTGACAGCCTCAGAACCGAGGAAGAAGTCCTCACTGCCTGTGACTGAGAATTTTGCAATGTGTAGAAGGGCTCAGTCCATCTAATTGTCATTGCAGCTTTATATTAACTTTGGATCCCTAATTTTAAAACGAGGCAGCATATGCTAGAAATTGCTCTGTATGCGTGAGGCAAAATAGATAGAAATCTCTGCCCTGGCGGAGCATACATCATGGAAAGCTGCTGCCAGGTTCTGAAAAATCTATCTGTCACAGGGTCTGGCTCTTTTAAGAGAAGCTCTTTAACTTTTAGTGAGAAATAACTCAATTAGGGGAAAAAATGAAACTGTGTTTCCAACCAAATAGGACATTCAGACAAAGCCTGCTAAACTTTGTGTAGTATAAAAACACTCGGAGACAGTAATCTGTGCTTTGTTACCCCGGTATTTTCCTCTTTCTGCCCCTCTGCCTCACCAGTTCAAGCAGAGTTAGTCCCTTTCTCATTTCCTCAGGGGAAGAATGTAGCAGGTTAAAAAATAAATATGGCCTAAGAGAGAGGGGATGGAGGCTCTGCTTCTTGGTAGTATTAGGAACACAGGAGGGAGGGAGCGGCAAAACCCCAGAAAGGAAATGGCACTAGAGGCACATCTAAAAGCATGGCGGGCAGGCTTGCAGGCTGAAGTACGTGTCCAAAGTGGAGACTGAAGGGGTTGAAGAGCAACTGGAATTGAACGTGACACTCCAATGGAAGGGGAACGGTAGCACCAGACATCCCCATCTAGTTGAGTAAGTCCCCCAGACCCACAGTGAAATTCCAAAACAGAAGAGAAGAACTCAAGAAAGAACCATGCTAAGATTTCCCACCAATCCAGGATGGAAAACTCAAAATAGAAATTAAGGTATAAAATGCAAAGTTATATGTCTTACACATCTGAATTTATAGACTGAAAATCTTACCTACTATACCTGCCATGTCATGAAAATAAAGGTGCCAAATAGACCAAGAATGACGAGAACATTATGAAAAGCAGAAAGTTACCTAGAATGCTTGAGGAGAAGAGCAAATCAGGAAAATATTCAGACTCTGAATGAAAAACACATTCAAATTTTGGTCATGATTCTAAAAAGGAAAGTAGCATATATTAAAAATTATAGGGATGATTTAGATTGCTTTTTAATAGATACTTGACATCGTTTTTCTCATATTTTTCCTTTAAAAAGCTGGTATGTAAATTGATGGTGGATCTTATAATTCATGGCATTTTGGAAGTGAGGAAAAAAATCTGTTTTTCATCATTTTCAGGACTTTCAGCTGTCAAAATCCTGCCCATCAGCAACCAAAATGTCAAAAATAAGGGATTTGTTAAATAAATTGTGCTACATCTATATAATGGAATGCAGTACTTATAAATGGTCTCATAGAAGAATATTTAATGACATGAGAAAATGTTAAAGTTAACTTAGTTTAAAAAAAAGTGTGTGTGTGTGTGTGTATCTACAGGTCTGCCTCCACCCAAGGTGTCTCTCAAACCCTCTAAGCTCAAAGGTTGTCCTTTAACCTAGTAGCCAAATGGCACACTTGAGATCCCATCTCATGCACCTCATACTGGAGGTCTCCCAATGCTCAACTGTTTGAGTTTTCCCAAGATTAAGGGGTTGCCTGGGATACCAGGGCTAAAATGAGGACAGTCCTGGGCAAACTGGGACAGTTGGTAACCCTAATCAGTGCTCTTCCCAACGTCACAAGAGCTGAGTCAAGTCCTCATTGCAGCAACCCACTGCCGTACTGACCATGAGCAACTTCCCTGGGTTCTTGGCTCCCTTGCTGCTAAGCCCACTTGCAGGACCTAAAATAAGGCCTTAAAGTAATAGTAAGTACAACAAATATTTTGTTAAATCACATCTAACCTGGAACACCATTTCCAGCACTTTTCCCAGGGCTCTGTACTTGGGCCTGTACCTTTTTCAGTATTTCTGTACGTTTTATCAATGCACTGGAGAAAGACATGTTTGCAAAAGTTGCAGGTGACAGAAATCGAAATTAACAAACTCTCAAGTCCAAAACATCTCCAAGGCTTAAACTAAAGCCAAACTCAAGATGCAGTGAATGACATCAGCATCGTGGCTGAATAAGAAGTCCTTTGTTCATGTGCCTCTCCTAAACAATAACAATTTGGCACCCACTCACAGACAAAAGTGTCTTTGTAGGAGCTGTGGATTCCAGCACCATACACCAACAGACTCAGGAGTCTCACTCACCCGTGCATGGGGCAATAGGAGTACAGACCTCAGTCCTAGCTATGGACCCTGCAGTGGCCCATGGACCAGCTCCAGCTCCTCTCAATCACGTTTCAGGAGCCCCCAGAAAACACTGTCTTAGACAATCACCTACGGATGGCAGAGCTTCTGTGGAAGTCAAAGTTTCCAGCAGAGAAGTTCCAGCACACCGTTGGAGCAAAAAAATACAAGTTTGGTTGCACTAGAGACAGTAAGAAGAACAGTTTGACTTTACCCACATCACCCCTCTCCCAAGGTGGCACAGCTTAGGACCAAGAAAGATCTCAACCCATGATTTCTCCCACAGAGGAAAGTAAGAGCATGTGAGTGAGCATGCAGATTCCGCAGCTGTGTGAGATGCCGCCAAAGAGGCTCTTTTCACTCTTGCTGCATCCAGAGTACTGAATCATGAGCTGCATGACTAGAGTGTGGGAAGAGGCTGGAAGAGCAACAGATGGGACTCTTGGAGAGCATTAAAGGGACACAGATTCTACTAAATGTGTCATGGATTCCATCAAGAAGCCACCCATAAGCCACTAGGGATGCTTCACCCTCAAATCTCCCCAGCTGGCCCATGGGCAGCACCAGCACTCCTTACACCTCACCCACACACACCTCCACCCTGTGACTGGCTGCCCGTGCATGCTTTCAATGGTGGCAGCAAAAGCAAGCTTTGGGAGGTGATTAGTGATCATGTGCAGAAAGCTGGCCCAAATCTGTATGCCAGGGAAAGACCACAAACTTGAGCTTTAGTGCCACCTTTGGAAAAAGAAAAGCGAAGCTGTCAGCACTCGGCTTGGCACACTGCAAGATGGAGAGAAGACATACAAGCTTAAGAATTCTGCCACAAGAAGGGGCAAGGAACATGAAGAAGGTGTAACCATACTTGCCTCAGAAATTCCTAGCAGGGCTGACAGAAGGTATTTCTCCCCTAAAGGCAGATACTGGAGGAGGTGACCGCTACTTCAAAATAATAATAGTATGGAAGTTCCTCCAAAAATTAAAAATAGAACTACCATAGGATCCAGATATTCCACTTATGAGTATTTATCTAAAGAAAACAAAAACACTAGCTAGAAAAGATGTATGCACCTCCATGTTCATTGCAGCATTATTTACAACAGACCAGACATGGAAGTAACCTAAGTGTCCATTGAAGAAAGAAATACAGCCATTTGTGACAACATGGATGGACCTTGAGGGCATTATGCCAAGTGAAATAAGTCAGACAAATACTGTATTATCTCACTTATATGTAGAATCTAAAAAGCAAAACAAAACAAAAACCAAAATTATAGATGCAGAGAACAGATTGGTAGTTGCCAGAGGTGGGGGGGGGAAGTGGGCAAAATGGGTGAAGCTGGTCAAAAGGTACAAACTTTCAGTTGTAAAATAAATAAGTCATGAGGATCTATTGTACAGCATGGTGATTACAGTTAATAATACTGTATCATATATTTGAAAGCTATTAAGAGAGTGTATCTTAAAAGTTCTCATCACAAGAAAAAAATTGTAACTATATGTGTGATGGATGTTAACTAGACTTATTGCAGTCATTGTTTCACAATATGTACAAATATCAAATCACTATATTGTACACCTGAAACTAATATATGTCAATTATATCTCAATAAAAAAATTTACCATTTAAAGATGCTCAACATGGCTAATCATCAGGGAAATGCAAATCAAAACTACACTTAGATATCACTTTATGCCCATTAGAATGGCAATAATCACCAAGACAAATGTTGGAGAGGATGTGGAGAAAAGGGGACCCTCATACACTGCTGGTGGGAATGCAAACTTGTGCAGCCACTATGGAAAACAGTATGGAGATTTCTCAAAAAATTAAAAATAGAAATACCAGATGACCCAGCCATCCCACTACTGGGTATTTATCCAAAGGACTTGGAATGAACAATAGAAAGAGACTTATGAACCCTATGTTCATTGCAACATTATTTGCAATAGCCAAGATGTGGAAGCAACCCGAGTGCCCATCGACTGTTGATTAGATAAAGTAGATGTGGTATATATATACAATGGAATACTACTCAGCCATAAAAAAAAGTCCCATTCACAACAACATGGATGGACCTTGAGGGTATTATGTTAAGTGAAATAAGTCAGACAGAGAAAGACAAACACTGTATGATTTCATTCATTTGTGGAAGATAAACTTACGGACAAAGAGAACAGTTTAGTGGTTACCAGGGGGAAGGGGAGTCGGGGGTGGGCACAAGGGGTGAAGGGGCACATTTATATGGTGTCTGAAAAATAATAATGTACAACTGAAATTTCATAATGTTATAAACTATTATGACCACAATAAAAAAAGAGTTAAAAAATTACCATTTAAAATAAATAAAAATAAATAGTGTTGGGAAAACATACAGAAGAATGAAATTGGACCCCTATCTTACACCACTCAGAAACTAACTCAAAATGGATTAAAGATTTAAACATAAGACCTGAAACAGTAAAAATCCTGGAAGAAAGCATAGGAAAAACCTTCCTTGACATTGGTATTGGCAATGATTTTTTGGCCATGATACCAAAAGCACAAGTGACAAAAACAAAAATTAACAACTGGAACTACATCAAACCGAAAAACTCCTGCCCAGCAAACGAAAAAATCAAACAAATGAAAAGGCAACCTACAAAGTAGGAGAAAATATTTGCAAATCATATCTGATACAGCACTCATATAACTCAATAACAAAAAAACCAAGCAATCCATTTTAAAAATCAGTAAATGAATTGAATAGACATTTTTTCCAAAGAAAACATGCAAATGGCCAACAGTTACATGAAAAGATGCCCAAGATCACTAATCATCATGGAAATGCAAATCAAAACCACAGTGAAATATCACCTCACACCTATTAGAATGGCTATCATCAAAAAGATGAGACAATAAGTATTGGTAAATATGTGGAAAAAAGAAAATCCTTGTTGCTAGGAATGCAAATTGGTGGAGCCACTATGGAAAACTGTGGAGGTTCCTCAAAAAATTAAAAATAGAACTACCATATAATCCAGAAATTCCACTTCTGGGTATATATCCAAAGGAAATGAAATCAGGATCTTGAAGAGAGAACTACACTCCCATTGTTATTGCAGCATTATTCACAATAGCCAAGATATGGAAACAACCTAAGTGTCTACCAAGGGATGAATGGATAAAGAATATGTGGTATATATATATATATATATATATATATATATATATATATGTATGTATGTATATATATATATATACACATATATACATATATATTCAACCACAAGGAAGAAGGAAATCCTGCAATTTGAGACAACATCAATGGACCTTAAGGGTATTATGCTAAGTGAAATTAGTCAGAAAGATAAGTACAAATACTGTATGATACCATTTACACGTGGAATCTAAAAAAGCCAAACTCATGGAAACAGAGAGTAGAATAATGGTTACCAGGGGCTGAGAAGTGAGGTGAATGGAGACATGTTGGAGAAAAAGTACAAACTTCCAGTTATAAGATGAATAAATTCTTGGGATTTAATATACGGTATGGTAATTATAGTTAACAATATTGTATTATATACTTGCAAGTTGCTAAGAGAGTAGATCTTAAATGTTCTCACCATAAAAAAGAAATTACAATTATGTGGCGTGTTGGAGGTGTTAACTAAGACTACTGTGGTAATCATTTTGCAATATATAAGTGTATCAAATCAATGTGCTGTACCCCTTAAACTTACACAATGTTGTATATCGATTATATCTCTCAATAAAGCAGGAAAAAAAGCCTAAGATGCAATCAAACAGGGAAAGATATCAAGATCCCAAGTTAAAGCTTTTTTGTAAATTAATATAATAGTATAAGCTAAGGGCACCTGATAAAGCAGTTCTTATGAAAAATAAGTGAGTATTTTAGTTAGCTGAAAGTTTGTATGAGACGAGAGGATTACATGCAGCTGCCAAAAAAAGGCAATATAATCTTTGATACATCAATAGATTTATAATGCCCAGAATAAGGAGTGTAACCCAGACCACATCTACCCCTTAAGATGGGGGTCAATTAATTATATCATTGGTTCTCAGCATGCATCAGAATCACCCAGAAGACTTGTTAAAGCCCAGATTTCAGGGCCCCACCACAGTTTCTGATCAGGTCTTGGTGAGGCCTGAGACTCTGCATTTCTAACAAGTTCTCATGTGAAGGTTGTCCTAGGGTCACACCTTGAGAATCACTAAGAACATTGTCAGACAGTACACCATAAAATGGCAAATCTTCTAGAAGCATTATGATATGAGGAAATGTTGAAAGAACTGGATATATTTAGCCTGATAAGAGTCACATGGTAACTTGCTACCCATATTTGAAGGTTTATATGGCAGAACAAATGGGCTTGTCAGTTGTAGTTCTAGAGGCAAAAAAGCAAACCCTAATTGGAAATTACAGAGGCAAATTTTAGCTCAACATAAGGACACACTTTCTGTTAGAATCATTTAAAAATAGAATAGGTTAAGTTTAAAAAATCAGGTTATAGACTTGCATGTATAGATATATGTATTTTTATGAATACGTGTATCCTTTTTTAAACCTGGAATAATAATATGTATCAAAAGTTTAGCCGTGGTTGTCTTTCAGTGGGGTCAAGACAGATTATTTTTCTTTTGGTTATTTGTATTATCTAATTTTACCATAATTACATGAATTATTTATGTAATAAAATGCTGAGAGCTAAAAAATGAAATGGGTTGCTTTATAGGATAGGTGTGTCATTTCTTGTTACCTGAAGTGATCAAGCAGAAGCTAATGAAAAATCTTAGTAAATTACTTAGAGAAATGGCTCTCAACTTTAGCATGCTTAGAATTCCCTGGAGAATTCCCTTGTTAAAATACAAAGTTGTCGGGGCAGGCCCGGTGGCGCAGTGGTTAAGTTCGCACGTTCTGCTTCGGCGGCACGGAGTTCACCGGTTCGGATCTCAGGTGTGGACATGGCACTGCTTGGCAAGCCATGCTGTGGTAGGCATCCCAGATATAAAGTAGAGGAAGATGGGCATGGATGTTAGCTCAAGGTCAGCCTTCCTCAGCAAAAAGAGGAGGATTGGCAGCAGTTAGCTCACGGCTAATCTTCCTAAAAAAAAAAAAAAAATACAAAGTTGTAGGCTCCACTCTCAGTTTCTGATTCAGTGAGTCTGGGTTTTGGCCCAAGAATTTGCATTGATAACAAGTTTTCGGTGATGCTGATGATGCTGGTCTAGAGGCCACCATTTGAGTAGTTCTGGTGTGGTAGGCATCCTTCAAAAATGTCTCCCAATGATTCCTGTCTCCTCGTATTCATGACCTTATATAATCCTCCCTTCTTATGTGTGGGTTGGACCTAATGACTTACTTCTAACAAATAAAATGCAACAAAAGTGATGGAATGTCACTACTCATATTAGGCTATAAAAGACTGAGATCAGGCTATAAAAGACTTCTGCTTCCAGAAAGATGGAGTAGAAGTACTTTTCCCTGTTCCTTCTGCTAAGTACAACTAAAAACTGTCAACATTGTATGTAAACAAAACATAGGAAGACACTGAAAAGACAAAAGAAGAAAACAGGTTAGAGGGCTTGAGACCCAAGAAATGACCTGGTTGTGAGTTCTCTGAGTTTTCTTATTGCCTCATATATTCAAGACTTGGTGCTAGAGAAGCCAGAAACCTGCAAAGGCCAATGGACAGAAATTTTTTTAAGGCTCCAGCAAAAACCATATCTTTCTAGCCAAAGGAATAGGAAAGGGCAGCCTAGATTGACAGAAAAAACTGTGGCTTTGGGGCCGGCTCCATGGCCGAGTGGTTAAGTTCGCGCACTCTGCTGCGGCGGCCCAGGGTTCGGATCCTGGGCGCAGACATGGCACCGCTCGTCAGGCCACGTTGAGGCGGCGTCCCACATCCCACAACTAGAAGGACCTGCAACTAAGATATACAACTATGTACTGGGGGGGGGGGGGCAATAAAGCAGAAAAAAAAAAGGAAGATTGGCAACAGTTGTTAGCCCAGGTGTCAATCTTTTTAAAAAAAAAAAAAACCTGTGGCTTTACCCTCACCAGTAAGGCTAAGAGGAGAGGCTAGATTTCCACATTTACCAGTCTATAACAAGGCATCCAACTCCCCTCCTCCACTGGGGTGGTGTCAGAGAAGGCCAAGTGGGAGCCAAAACTTGCATGCTCACCAGGCAATAATGAGGCATACCCATCCTCCCCCTACTAGCAATGGATACCATGTAGGGAACCTAGACTTCAATCTCCACTCAGTGGTAATGAAGAGCCCACTTTGTCTCCCTGCTAGGGCGGTATCAGAGGAGGACTATGGAGAGTCAGGATTTTTACCACTGCCCAGTGGTAACAAGGCAACCATCCTCCTGCAGTATCAGTAGAGACCACAATAGGGATCAGTAGCAGGGCGCTCTTGACCTCCCAGCCAGGGTGAAATCAGTAGAGCCCTAGTGGGGAGCAAGAGCTCCCACAGCTCCTCAGAAGTAAAAAGGAGACCCTTTTGGGGGTCTGAGTGGGAGCCTGAACTTTCACCCTGCTCCAGAAGTAATGAGGTGGCTCTCTCCCCCAATCCCTTGCCAGAGCTGTTTGAGAAAGTCAGCTAAAACATAGGATTTAAAAAAGATCTTGACTCTTATAACATAATACCAAAAATGTCCAGATTTCAATTGAGAATCACTTGTCATACCAAAATCTGGGAAAATCTCAACTTCAGAGAAAAAAGACAATCAATCAACAGATGTCAACACCAATATGACAAAG
The DNA here is from genome assembly GCF_041296235.1 of Equus asinus. Lineage (NCBI taxonomy): Eukaryota > Metazoa > Chordata > Mammalia > Perissodactyla > Equidae > Equus > Equus asinus. The sequence goes on from NC_091820.1 coordinate 41,818,938, forward strand.
ATGTTGAAATTATTGACAAAGATTTTAAAGTAGCCATCATAAAAATATATCAATGAGGAATTACTAAAACACTTGACACAAATTTAAAAAATAGAGAGACTGAGCAAAGAAATAGAAAGTCCCAGAAAAGAAATGACATACAAAGAACAAAATGGAAATTTTAGAACTAAAAAAATATGCTAACTGAAATTAAGACTCAATGGAAAGGATCAACAGCAGAATGGAGAAAACAAAGGAAATAATTTTAAAGATACATCAATAGAAATTACCCACTCACAATTACCAACTCACAATAGAGAAAATACACTGAAAAAAATGGACATGGCCTCAGTGACCTATGGAACTACAACAAAAGATCTAACATACATATCATTAGAGTCCTGGAAGGAGAAGAGAAAGAGGGAGCTGTTGAAAAAGTATTTGAAGAAATAATGGCTTAAAAGTTTCCATATTTGGCAAAAGACATAAACCTACAGATTCAAGAAGTTGAGTGAACCCCAAACAGAATAAATGCAAAGAAATCCACACCAGTACACATCATAGTCAAAGTTCTGAAAACTAAAGACAAAGAAAAAATATTGAAAGCGGCCAAAGGCAAACCTATAGGCAAAGAACAATTTGAACTAAAGTGGATTTATCAATAGAAACAGTATGAGCCAAAAGGAAATGGAACATTTTTTAAGTGCTGAAAGAAAAGAATTGTCAGCCCAGAATTCTATATCCACAGAAAATAACCTTCAAGAATGAAGGGGAGGGGCCGAACCAGTGGTGCAGTGGTTAAATTCACATGCTCCTCTTCAGCAGCACAGAGTTCACCAGTTCAGTTCCTGGGTGTGGACATGGAACCACTTGGCAAGCCATGCTGTGGTAAGTGTCCCACATATAAAGTAGAGGAAGATGGGAACAGATGTTAGATCAGGGCCAGTCTTCCTCAGCAAAAAGAGGAGGATTGGTGGAAGATGTTAGCTCAGGGCTAATCTTCCTCAAAAAAAGAAAAAAGAATGAAGGGTAAATAAAACATTTTCAGATGAGGGAAAACTAAGAGAATTTGTTACCAGCAGACTTACCCTAGAAGAATGACTGAAGGAAATTCTCTAAGCAGAAAGGAAATGGTAAAAGAAGAAATCTTGTATCATCAAGAAGGAGGAAAGATCAACAAAATGAGTGAATATAGTAGACTTTCCTTCTCCTCTTGAGTGGTCTAATATGCTTGATTTTTTAAACAAAAATTACCATACCATCTAGTGTGGACCTAAATGTATATAGAGGAAATATTTAAGACATTTATAAATGGGGAAGAGAAAGGGAGGTAAGATTTCTACACTTCACTCAAACTGGTAAGTCATTGACACCAGTAGACTGGGATAAGTTGTGTATATATTATGTAACACCCAGAACAACCACTAATAAAGCTACACAAAGAGATACACTTAAAAACACTATAGATAAATCAAAGTGGAATTCTAAAAATGTTCAAGCAGCTCACAAGAAAGCTGGACAAAGAAAACAGAGAACAAACAGAAAAAATAAAACTAGGTGACGTCATCAACATAGTGGTGTGAGAGGATCTCTTTGTCTCTCCCCTTCAATCTACAATGAGTAAACCATCTATAACCCAACAAAGGCTTCATTCACCAACACATCAGGATGCTGGAGAGATCCACAAATTGCTACATACAAAGGTGGGTGAATTGGAGCACACAGAAGAGGCAAAATGAGTGAACAGTAGAGGCAGTGCCCAGGACCCTGGACCCCCAGCCATGGAAGCTGAGCCAACTGTCTTCAGTCCCAGAGAACCTGGTAGGCAGCAGCAGAGGTGTGTCTGCAACTCTGGCCAGCCAACTACAGCAGCACATGTGGCCAGGGGGAACAGAGCAGCAGCAGAGGTTGTGCCCCGTGATCCTAGGCCCCCAGCCACAGCTCAGAGCCAGGTAGCAGCAGCAAAGGTGCACACACAACACTGACATTCCAACCTCAGAAGCACCTACAACCACAAGGCAACAAGCAATAGCAGAGGCAGGTGCCCCATATACCAGGCTTCCTCCCCATCCTCCTCCCCCAACCATAGTAGCAGAGCTTTCAACCTAGGTGATCCCAGACTCTGCAGAGGCATCAACCATCCCTGTACACTGAGTGGTGAAGCCAGTGACCACAGTAACATTGGCAACAGCAAGGCATCAATGAGCCCCAGAGGCACAGGCGGTGATGACAACAGTACCAGCAACACCTTGAGTAGAGGTCATGGAGGATGGAATGTGTCAATCCTCAAATGCAGCCAGAGGCAGCTCAGGTAAGAGAAACCAAAAATAGTGTTATAGCACCACCTACTGAAAAACAAAAGAAAGGCCTCTAATCTCCAATTGGTTGAAAAGTTTAAATCGAAACAAAGCTATACCTAAATAAGAAAAGTGTTCACTGTGACAAATGCACCAGCAAAGGAATAACTCAACAAGTAACACAAAAATCCATGATAATGCAGCATCACAAAAAGAAAATAACAATTCCCCCAAAACCAAACATAAAGTCATGGAAAATTGTGATCCAGCTGATAAGGAATTCAAAATAGCTGCCATGAAGAAACTCACTGAGCTACAAGAAAACTCAGAAAGGCAGTTAAATGAGCTCAGGGGGAAAAAAATCAATGAACAGAAGAAATACTTTACCAAAGAGATTGAAACTCTAAAAAAAAAACCAAACAGAAATTCTGGAGCTGAAGAACTCAATAAATGAGATGAAGGAAGCATCGGAAAGCATTGGAAATAGAGTAGATCATATGGAAGAGAGAATTAGCAAGCTCAAAGATGGAAATCTAGAAATGATGCAGGTAGAACAGGAAAGAGAATAAAGATCTTTTTTAATGTAGAAATTTTACAGGCATTATCCTACTCCATTAGAAAGGGTAACATAAGGATAATGGGAATCCCAGAAGGAGATAAGAGAAAGGGAGCAGAGAGCTTATTTAAAGAAATAATAGCTGAGAACTTCCCAAACCTGGGAAAGAAACTGAATATACAAATCCACAAAGCTAATGGAACATTCAATTATCTCAATGCAAAACGGCTTTCTCCAAGACACATGAAAATAAAACTGTCAAAAGTCAATGACAAAAAAAGAATATTAAATGCAGCCAAGGGGAAAAAAAAAACATAACCTACAAGGGAACCCCTAATAGGCTACCAATAGATTTCTCAGCAGAAACTCTACAAGTCAGGAGAGAGTGGAATGATATATTCAAAATATTGAAAGATAAAAACTGTAAGTCAAGAATACTCTATCCAGCAAAGTTATCGCTCAGATATGAAGGAGAAATAAAAGCTACCCCAAACAAACAAAAGCTGAGGCAGTTCATCGTCACTAGACCTGTCTTACAAGAAACGTTGCAAGGAGCTCTCCTACCTGAAATTAAAAGCAAAGGTATACAAAGTTTTGATCAAGATGATATATAGAGAGACAGAATCAGAAAATTGCAAATCTATATCAGAATAGATTAGTAAACACTTAATTATAGCATAAAGGTTAAGGGAAAGGAAGCAGTAAAAATAACTATAACTGCTTCAACTTGGTAACAAACTCACAACACAAGAAAGGATAATTTGTGGTGACAAAAACATATAAGGGGAAGAGAAAAAGGACAGAACCCATATAGGCAAATGAAGACAAGATGCTATCAGCAGAAAAAGGACTATCTTACCTATGAGACCTTTTATACAAACTTCATGATAACCACAAAAACAAAAATTTAGAGCAGAGACTTGAAATATAAGAAAAAGAGGAAACTGAGAAACACATCACAGAAAACCACCAACGGAAATGGCAGACAGAAATACAAGGAAAAAGAAACAGTGGAAATATAGAGCAACCAGAAAACAAAAAGTAAAATGGTAGTATTAAGTCCTCATATATCAATAATCACCTTAAATGTAAATGGATTGAATTCACCAATCGAAAGACACAAAGTGGCTGGATGGATTAAAAAACAAAACACAAATTATGCTGCTCCCGGGAAACTCATCTCAGCCCTAAAGATAAACATAGGCCCAAAGTGAAGGGATGGAATATGATACTCAAAACAAATGGCAACGAAAAGAAAGTGGGTGTAGCCATACTTAGGTCAGACAAAATAGACTCTGAGCCAAAAATGATAACAAAAGATATAGATGGACAATATATAATGATCAGGGGGACAATCCATCAGGAAAACATAACATTTATTAATGTATATATACCTGACATAAGAGCACCAAAGTATATACAGCAATTATTAAGAGACCTAAAGAGAGAAATTGACAGCAATACAATAACAGTAGGGGACTTTAATACCCGACTTACATCAATGGATAGATCATCCAGACAGAAAGTCAACAAGGAAAATCAGCCTTAAATAAAACATTAGACCAGATGGACTTAAAATATATATATAGAACATTCCATCCAAAAGGAGCAGAGTACACATTCTTCTCAAGCACACATGGAGCATTCTCAAAGATACACCATATGTTGGAAAACAAAACAAGTCTCAATAAATTTAAGAAGACTGAAATCATATCAAGCATCTTTTCTGACCAAAATGCTATGAAACTAGAAATCAACTATAAGAAAAGAGTTGTAAAGCTCACAAATATGTGGAAACTAACCAACATGCTACTGAACAACTAATGGATCAACAAAGAAGTCAAAGGAGAATCAAAAAATATCTGGAGATATGGACAGTTAATCTTTGACAAAGGAGCTAAGGGCACACAATGGAGAAAAGAAAGTCTCTTCAACAAATGGTGCTGGGAAAACTGGACAGCCACATGTAAAAGAATGAAAATTGACCATTCTTTTTCACCATTCATAAAAATAAACTCAAAATGGATCAAAGACCTAAAGGTAAGACCTGAAACCATAAGACTTCTATAAGAAAATATAGGCAGTACACTCTTTGACATCAGTGACAAAAGGATCTTTTCGGACACCATGTCTTCTCAGACAAGGGAAACAATAGAAAGAATAAACAAATGGGACTTCATCAGACTAAAGAGCTTCTTCAAGGCAAGGGAAAACAGGATTGACAAAGAAAACAACCCACCAATTGGGAAAAAATATTTGCAAGTCGTATATCCGACAAAGGGTTAATCTCTATACTATATAAAGAACTCACACATCTCAAGAACAAAAAAAATCAAACAACCCAATCAAAAAATGGGCAGGGGACATGAACAGACATTTCTCCAAAGAAGATATGCAGATGGCCAATAGACACATGAAAAGATGCTCATCATCACTAATCATTAGGGAAATGCAAATCAAAACTACACTAAGATATCACCTTACACCCATTAGAGTGGCAAAAATAACCAAAACAAAAAGTGACAAATGTTGGAGAGGTTGTGGAGAAAAAGGAACCCTCATACACTGCTGGTGGGAATGCAAACTGGTGCAGCCACTATGGAAAACAGTATGGAGATTTCTCAAAAAATTAAAAATAGAAATACCATATGTCCCAGCCATCCCACTACTGGGTATCTATCCAAAGAACTTGAAATCAGCAATTCCAAAAGTCCCATGCACCCATGTGTTCATTGCAGCATTATTTACAATAGCCAAGACGTGGAAGCAACCTACGTACCCATCAACTGATGATTGGATAAAGAAGACATGGTGTATATATATATACAATGGAATACTACTCAGCCATAAAAAAAAATCATTCCATTCACAACAACATGGATGGGCCTTAAGGGTATTATGTTAAATGAAATAAGCCAGATAGAGAAAGACAATGTCTGTATGACTCCACTCGTATGTGGAAGTTAAACATGTAGACAAAGAGAACAGACTAGTGGTTACCAGGGGAAAGAGTGGGTGGGGGTGGGCACAAAGGGTGAAGGGGTACACCTACAACACGACTGACAAACATTTATAATGTACAACTGAAATTTCACAAGGTTGTAAACTATCATAATCTTAATACAAAGTAAAAAAAAATCTGTTAAAGTGTAAAATAAAATATATATATATCTGGAGACAAATGAAAATGAAAACAACATGCAAAAATCTATGGGATGCAGCAAAAGCAGTACTAAGAGGAAAGTTCATAATAATGCAGGCCTACCTCAAGAAACAAGAAAAAATCTCAAATAAAAAATTTAACATCACACCTAAAGGAACTAGAAAGAGAAGAACACATGAACTCAAAGTCAATAGAAGGAAGGAAATAATAAAAATCAGAGCGGAAATAAATGAAATAGAGACTAAAAAGACAATAGAAAAGATCACCGAAATTATGAGCTGGTTCTTTGAAAAGATAAGCAAAATTGACAAATCTTTAGCTAGACTCACTAAGAAAAAAAGAGAGATGGCTCAAATAAACAAAATCAGAAACAAAAGAGGAGAAATTAACATGGATACCATAGAAATATGAAGGATTATAAGAGAATACTATGAAAAGCTATGCATCAACAAATTGGATAACCTAGAAGAAATGGATAAATTCTTAGAATCATACAATTTCCCAAAACTGAAGCAAGAAATAGAGAATTTGGGGGCTGGCCCAGTGGCACAGCGTTAAGTTCACATGTTCCACTTCAGCAGCCCAGGGTTTGCCAGTTCGGATCCTGAGTGCAGATCTATGCACTGCTTGTCAAGCCATGCTGTGGCAGGCATCCCACATATAAAGTAGAGGAAGATGGGCATGGACATTAGCTCAAGGCCAGTCTTCCTCAGCAAAAAGAGGGGGATTGGTGGCAGATGTTAGCTCAGGGCCAATCTTCCTCAAAAAAAAAAGAAAGAAAGAAATAGAGAATCTGAATAGACTGGTCACTAGTAAGGAGACTGAAATCGTAATCAAAAACCTCCCCAAAATCAAAAGTCTAGGACCAGATGGCTTCTCTGTTGAATTCTACCAAACACTCAAAGAAGACTTAATACCTATTCTTCTCACTCTTCCAAAAAATTGAAGAGGGGATGATTCCTAATTGATTTTACATGGCTAACACTATGCTGATACCAAAACCAGACATGGACAACACACAAAAAAAGAAAATTACTGGCCAGTATCACTGAAGAACATAAATATGAAAATTCTCAACAAAATATTAGCAAATTGAATACAATACATTAAAAGTATCATACACCATGATTAAGTGGGATTTATTTCAGGGATGCAAGGATGGTTCAACATCTGCAAATCAATCAACATAATATATCACATTAACAAAATGAAGAATAAAAATCACATGATCATCTCAATAGATGCAGAGAAAGCATTTGACAAGATTCAGCACCCATTTATGATAAAAACTCTAAATAAAATGGGTATAGAAGGAAAGTACCTCAACATAATAAGGGCCATATATGACAAACCAAACCCACAGCCAACACCGTACTCAATGGTGAAAAACTGAAAGCTATTCCTCTAAGAACAGGAAGAAAACAACGATGCTCACTCTTGCCACTCTTATTCAACACAGTATTCGAAGTTCTAGCCAGAACAATTAGGCAAGTAAAAGAAATAAAAGGGTTTCCAAATTGGGAAGGAAGAAGTAAAGCTGTCACTATTTGCAGATGACATGATTTTATATAGAGAAAACCCTAAGGAACCCACCAACAAACTATTAGAAATAATAAACAAATACAGTAAAGTTGCAGGGTATAAAATCGATGTACAAAAATCAGTCACGTTTCTATACACTAGCAATGAACTAATAGAAAGAGAAATCAAGAATACAATCCCATTTACAATCTCAGTGGAAAGAATGAAATACCTAGGAATAACTTTAGCCAAGGAGGTGAAAGGCCTGTACACGGAGAACTATAAGACATTGTTGAAAGAAATTGAAGAGGATACAAACACATCTATGGACAGCTAATTTTCGACAAGGGAGCCAAGAACATACAATCGAGAAAGGAAAGTCTCTTCAATAAATGGTGTTGGGAAAACTGGACAGCCACGTGCAAATGAATGAAAATAGACCATTATCTTACACCATACACAAAAATTAACTCAAAATTGATTAAACACTTGACTGTAACACTTGAAACCATAAAATTTCCACAATAAAACATAGGCAGTACACTCTTCGACATTGGTCTTAGCAGCATATGTTCAAGTACCATGTCTGACTAGGCAAGGGAAACAATAGAAAAATTAAACTAATGGGACTACATCAAACTAAAAAGCTTTTGTACAGCAGAGGAAACCATCAACAAAACAATAAGACAGTCTAACAATTTGGAAAAGTTATTTGCAAACAATATATCTGATAAGGGATTAATATCCAAAATATGTAAAGAATTCACACATCTCAACAACAAAAAAACTAACAACCCAATTAAGAAATGGAAAAAAGATCTGAATAGGCATTTTTTCCAAAGAAGATATACAGATCTAGCCAACAGGCACATGAAAAATTGCTCAACATCACTAGTTATTAGGGAAATGCAAATCAAAACCACAATGAGATATCACCTCACACCTGTCAGAATGGCTATAATTACCAAGACAAGAAATAACAAGTGTTGGAGAGGATGTGGAGAAAAAGGAACTCTCATACATTGCTGGTAGGACTGCAAACTGGTGCAGCCACTATGGAAAACAGTATGGAGATTCCTCAAAAAATTAAGAATAGAACTACTATACGATCCGGCTATTCCACTGCTGGGTATTTGTCCAAAGACTGTGAAAACACAAATGCATAAAGACATATGCACCCCCTATGTTCATTGCAGCATTATTCACAATAGCCAAGACTTAGAAGCAACCTAGATGCCCATCAAGGGTTGAATGGATAAAGAAGATGTGGCATATATCCACAAGGGAATACTACTCAGACATAAAAAAGATGAAATCTCCCCTTTTGGGGCAACATGGATGGACCTTGAGGGTATTATGCTAAGTGAAATAAGTCAGAGGTTGAAAGTCAAACACCATATGACCTCACTCATAGATAGAAGATAAAAACAACAACAAACAAACACATAGAGACAGAGATTGGATTGGTGGTTACTAGAGGGGAAAGGGGGAGCAAGGAGAGTGAAAGCGGTGATTACACACATGTGTATGGTGATGGATGGTAATTAGTCTTTAGGTGGTCAACATGATGTAATCTACACAAAAATTGAAATACAATGATATATACTTGAAATTTATATAAGATTATAAACCAATGTTACCTCAATAAAAATAAATAAGTATATAAAAGAAAGAAATTGAAGAGCACACAAAGAAATAGAAGATATTCCATGCTCGTGGATTGGAAGAATTAACATAGTTAAAATGCCCATATTACCTAGAGCAATCTACAGATTCAATGCAATCCCTATCAAAATCCCAAAGACATTTTTCATGGAAACAGAACAAAAAATCGTAAAATCTATGTGGAACAACGAAAGACCCCAAATAGCCACAGCAATCCTGAGAAAAAAGGACAAAGCTGGAGGTATCATTCACACTCCCTGATTTCAAAATATATGACAAAGCTATAGTAAACAAAACAGCATGGTACTGGCACCAAAACAGACACACAGACCAGTGAATCAGAACTGAGAGCCCAGAAATAAACCCTCACATCTATGGACAGCTAACTTTTGACAAAAAGTTAACAACATACAATGGAGCAAGGAAAGTCTCTTCAATAAATGGTGTTGGGAAAACTGGATAGCCACATGCAAAAGAATGAAAGTAAACCACTACCTTATACCATACACAAAAATTAGCTGAAAATGGATTAAAGACTTGAATGTAAGACCTGAAACCATAAAACTCCTAGAAGAAAATATAGGCAGTATGCTCTTTGACATCGGTCTTAACAGCATCTTTTCGAAGAAATAAAACTGCCTATTTGCAGATGACATGATAATCTACATAGAAAATATCAAGGAATCTACAAAAAATCTCTTCGAACTAATAAGTCAGTTCAACAAAGCCACAGGATACAAGATCAACATACAAAAGTCAATTGTATTTGTATATAATAGCAATGAACACATAGACACCAAAATTAAAAACACAACACCATTTATAATCCCTCAAAAAAAGTGAAATACTTAGACATAAATTTCAAAAAAAACATGTACAGACCTTGAATGCAGAAAACTACAAAGTGCTGATGGAAGAAATCAAAGATCCAAATAAATGGAAAGATGTATTGTATTCATGTATTTGAAGTCTCAACATGATAAAGCAGTCAATTCTCTCCAAATTGATATATGTATTTAACTCATTTCCAGTAAGATTTTGTGTAGATATAGAACAGATTATTTTAAAATTTATACAGAAAGACAAATGAACTAGAATAACTAAAATAATTTTGAAAAAGAAGAAAGCGGAAGGAAACAGTCTACCTAATTTCAAGACTTATTCTATAGCTACAATAAAGACTGTGTGGTATTGACAGAGGAACAGACACATAGGTCAATGAAACAGAACAGAGAACCCAGACATAGTCACGTACAAGTATAGACAACTGATTTTTTACAAAGGTGCAAAAGCAATTCCATGGAAAAATGATAGTCTTTTTAACAAATGGTGCTGGAACAATTGGACATCCATCAGCAGAAATAAGAACTTTGATCCAACCACATCTTACACGCAAATTGACTCAAAACAGATCATAGATTTAAATATAAAATGTAAAACTATAAAACTTGTAAGAAACCATAGGAGAAAACCTTTGGGACCTAGGGCTAGGTAAAGAGTTTTTATACTGGACACTAAAAGCATGATACATAAATGGAAAACTTGACAAATTGGATGCCATCAAAATTAAAAACTTTTATTTTGTGAAAGATCCTGTTGAGAAGATGAAAGACAAATTATCATCTGGGAGAAAATATAAATTTTGCAAGCCACATAACCAACAAAGGACTACTACCCAGAATATGTATATATATATGTGTGTCTATGTATATATATATATATATATATAAAGAATTCTCACAAGTGAACAATAAAAACCAAACACGCCCAGACGTTTCACTGAGGAGGATATACGCTTAGCCAATAAGCACATGCTCAAGCATCAGAAACCTGCCATTACCCTGTTCTTCCCACCAATCTCTAGCAAAATTCCCCAATTCTCCTGAGGCCATCCCCAGGCCCCTCTTACCTCCCTTTTTCCTTCTCCCAGCCCAAGCCTGCCTTCCCTGATTTGATCCTCATAGGCTCTCTCTATTCCTAAATTAGCACTCCTGTCTACTCCATGCTGTGGATCTTATCTTGGTGTCAGGAGCAGGCAATCCTGGGGCAGTTAAATCCCACCAAGTCAGGCCGGCCACTGAGAAACGAGGCAGGGTGGTAAAGGGAAGATGGATTTTCAGGCATGGGGTAGAGGGATGGACACAGCTGAGTGCAGTCAGTGGGCTCTTTCTGGTGCTCCCCTCAGCACATCAGAGGCCACTGGGCTCTCTCTCCTCTCTTCTCAGATCAGCAAGAGGAGCTGAAGCACGGACTAGCTTAAGTTTTTCTATTTCCTAGGCAGCAAAAAGGCTTTGCCTTTCAAATCAGTGTGAAACGTGCCACTTAATGGCCAGCAAACCGACCTCTACTTATTTCACAGCCAAATATGGTCAAAGCGAGGGAGGTACGGCTGGCTAAGGGGCAGGCCAAAATATCCACTGCAGAGGGGAGAAAAATTGGTGTGTGTGTGTGTGTGTGTGTGTGTGTGTGATCCATAGGGACAGATACACCCAGAATTAAAACAGTGGAGGGTGGAGGTCTGCAGGATCCTTTGAAACTCCCAGGTGGAACCCAGGTCGGACATACATCCTGCAGGGACCTTTCCTGTCCAACCAGGATATCCTGTGTTTGTCGAAAGGACTGCACAGAGAAGCCCTGACCATTGTCCTTCCCGAAATCTGCCAGTCAGCCCCTCCCCAGCCTGTGGCAGCCGCCCCAGGGAAAGGAAGAGTAACTCTGGAAACCGTGTTATCAGCATCCTCCATGGACTTCCTCACCTCTTCTCCAGCCTCGTTAGCTCCAAGCTCCTTAGCATCCTCAAACAGAAACCTCGAAGGCTGGGATGGGGTCAGCGCCCTGAAGCCAGCCCCCTCTCTTTTGCCAAGATCTGCCTCTGTGCAGCCCTGAGAGGGCAGCCAAAGGCTGCAGCTGGAGTCCTGAGCCCGAGATGGAGCCCTGGCTGGGACCTGAGGCTGCCGCCCTCCGCCCAGGCTGGCCTGCCCTGTTGCTGTGGGTCTCAGCCCTGCGCTGTTCTGTCTCCTCGCCGGCTTCTCCTTCTCCTTCTCTGGTGCCCCGAGTCAAAACCAGCTACAATTTTGGAAGGACTTTCCTCGGTCTTGATAAATGCAATGCCTGCATCGGAACATCTATTTGCAAGAAGTTCTTTAAAGAAGAAATAAGGTCAGAATCTCAATCAGATAACTCGGAGGGGCAAAATTCTGTTCCCTTCATGTGAAGATGTCCAGGCGTTTGTTGAAAATGAGTCAGGATATAATTTATGGGTGGGAGCTGAAGCAAAGTCATTTAACCATATGGTAATGGGTTGAAGTTGAGGTGGGGAGGAGGGTAAAATGTGAAGCCAAATTCCAGCCCTAAATGCTAAATCCAGTTTCCTTTTGAAGTGGGGGCTTAAAGTTTTCTTTTCCATGAGTAGAGTAGCCTGCGATTATTGAGTTTACCAAATTCATTTCTCAGAGGAGGAGGGAAATAAAATTTATAGAAAGTCTACTTTGTGACAGACATTTTAAAAGCTAGTTTTATTTACTCCTCACAACCATCTTGGGAGTTAGTGTTTTGCACCCATTCTTGAGATGGTGAACTGAGACGCAGCAAGATTAAGTGACTTGCCCAAGGTCATTACCTAGTAAGTGGTAGATCTGGGATTCAAACCAGGGCAGTTTGCTTCAAAGTTTCTGAACCAGTTTTCTGTTGTGAGATGTTGCCTTGATCAGAGGAAAACCCAAGTTAATAAATTGTGATGCGATGCATGTGGCTGTCACTAAAGAATGGTATCACACACAGTCAATGAGCCTTTACCACAGCCAAGACTCAGCAGGTACTGTAGTGACATCGCTATAACTCTGGTCATTGCCCTCCAGGGGTTCAGGAGGAGGGAGCCACGTTACAAACAACAATAACAATAATAAGGCCTGGTCTGATGCAGGCCAGAAGTGAAGTGTAAAGAACCTCCGGGAGCCTCAGGGAGAGGACATTAATTCCAAATGGGGACTAGAGAAGGGCTTCTCCAGGGGAAGATATTCTGAGCAAGGCCTTAAATGATAAACTGAAATTTAGTGGGAGGGGAAGGGCTTAAGGTGGAAGGATGAGCTTAAGGAAAGTCCCAGAAGTGTGGGAAGAGGTGAGAAGCACTTAGTGGTTGGAGCATGGGGCGTATGTGGAGGTGTGGCAGAAGGAGGAGATTGGAAGGGTCAGATGGGGGATGAGGGGAAGGTGGCCCTGGATGCCATGCCAAGGAATTGGAACCTTAACCTCTGGGCCAGTGGTTCCCAGTCTTTTCAACACCAAAGACCCTGTGTAATAGGCCTCTTCTCCTCTGCCCTCCCCCAAGGACCTACCTCAGGCTTGTAAGATTTAGTGACCAAACAAAACGCATTAATTTACGATAATTTTATTTTTAATCTGTATTAACCAAAGACGTATTGGATTATGCAACTAAGTTACTAAACAGAAGTAACAAATAGAAAGTATCAATCAAAAATGTTGAACTTCTTTTGAGCATGGTAGATATTGTATGAAGTTGATGTGAACTTTCTCTATTAGGACTCTTTTTAAGGCATTTTGAATGTTGAAAAGTTGAAAGGCTCCCAACTGGGGAAGCTCTATTGCAGGGTGAGGGTGTTAAGGGACAAGATAAGGCCTGTGCTTTGACAAGATCTTATGGAAAGCAGTATGCAGGATGGACTGGTGACACTGGCAGGGGCTACCAGACCAGTTCTCCTAGTCCAGGAGAAAGGTCATCAGGAAAAAAGCAGGACAGGATGGATGGAAGCTGGTTCAGCTAGAGAGTCGTTTTGTTGACCAACTTGATGTGAGAGGAAGTAAAGATGGAGGTGTTGAAAGTGAACTCAAGATTCCCCACCTAAGAAATAGGGTGGAGAGGACCAAAAACACAGGTGAAGTGGGGCTGATGCCTTGGAGAAATGAGGCAGTGAGAATATGGACATAAGATAGGAGGGAGGGAAATTCAGGGATTCAACTGAAGAAGAGCTCCAGCTTCACATCCTTCTCCAGATAAGTGAACAAGGGTTTATGAATCTCACAGCTGACTCTTCACCAAGGGGCAATAGACGAAGTTTTTCTCACCAGGCAGGCATTGGCCGAAGTCAGGAAGCATTTCCCCAAATAGGTTTGTGTTCCAGTAGAGTTCAGGATATTACTTCACCCTCAGAATTCATTTTCCATGTGTGCCTGAAAGGGAAGTGTGCAATCGCAAGCAGGAAAGCACCAGGCGGGGCAGGTTGAGGTTTAGAGTTCTTCGTGTTGGAATGCACATTCCTCAACGCAAAGAAGCCGAGAGAGGCAGTGAGTGGTCTGGGGACATGGACTTGCTTATAGTTCTTTTCTCTATGTTGTAAATAACTTGTTCCTTTTGTGTGTGTGTGTGAGGAAAATTCGCCCTAACATCCATTGCCAACCCTCCTCTTTTTTTTTTCCTTGAGGAAGACTAGCCCCGAGCTAACATCTGTGCCAATCTTCCCCTACTTTGCTTCCGCAGCACGGCTGGTGAGTGGAGTAGGTCCACACCTGGGATCTGAACCCATGAACCTCAGGCCGCCAAAGTGAAGCACGCAGAACTTTAACCACTCGGCCACGGTGCCTGCCCTGCTTTTTCCTTATTTTAAAAGTAATATCTGTTTATTTTAGAATTTTCAGGAAATATTGATTAAAAAAAGCACAAAATAAAAATCATGTATAATTCTTCCACCAAGAGATCACCCCTTAGTTAACATTTTGGTGTTTATCCTTGACACCTTTTTTCTAAGTATGGATTAAAAGTTTTTTCAACAAAAATGTGATCATATTACATATACTCTTTTGTAAACTTTTATTTAACAATATATTCAGGAACACCTTTCCACATTATTAACCATTCTTCACAATTTGATTTTTAATGACTTCATGGTATTCAATTGCATCAATCAACCATAATTTATTAAAGGAATCATCTATCTTGAGACAACTAGGGTTTTTTTTTTCACTTTTGAGTATTATAAACAGTGCTATGTTGAACATCCCTGTGGCTAGAGTTTTGTGCACAACAAGGATTAATTCTTATGACAAACTCCTAAAAGCGGAATTTCTGGGTCAAAAAACATAGCAAATTTTTAGGATCTTGAGATATATATCCAAATGGAAACTTCTACCTATAGAGCTCGCTTCTTGCATACGCACAAATATTTAAGATTACTACCATTTTTACTTTGTATTTTTTCTGAGTTGAGCCCTTTTTTCAGACTTATTGGCCATTTTTATTTCTTCTTTGTTAAATTGTCTATAAGTTCACATCCTTTCCCTCTCCTTTCAATGGTGTGTTTGTTCACCTTGTCCTTGTTTGTCTCTAGACACTTCTCTACTTTTAAAAATGATGATGATGATACCTTAAGAGAAAGCCCATCCAAAACTCTCAGACATTTGGCTGAAATGCTATAGCCAGGCAAGTGTTAGCGCTCCAGGCCTGGTCTTCACTAAGGACTGGACAATGCTTGTTGCTCAGCAGCAAATGAAAGGTGAGCTTCCCAGGCTGGCTGGGTAGGCTGAAGACACGTGATTGGTAGATGGAAGTCACCTTTCCTTCATTTCCTTATCTTTTCTTTGGTGATAATGCTAATGATGAATCTGATGCTTCCCATACTCAACCATTGACCTTTGAATGTTTTCAGTACCAATTTTCCCATGCTTTCCATGTTGACTTTCAAATTCTGAACGAAAAAGTCAAAGGAAGCTAGAAAAATGAGTAAATCTGGTTGACATATTCTTCCTACTGAAAATATACCTATATGTGAAATCCTAAATGATCATACCAACTGGTATGGTCTCCCAGGATCTGATTGATCAGTATTTGTGTATGTGCAGATAACTGGTTGGGGTGGACGGTCGGGGAGGGGTACTTAGTTGCAGTATTTCTGATCAGAATTGCTCCTAGAGATTCCTAGGCTCTTACTAGGATGGATACTTTACCTCACCTTCCTTACTGTACCCACATGGCCTCAAATCCCACCCCCCCACTCCAAAAGTCTTAAAGAATGCTTAAATACTTCTAAGTGAGGGATAGAGGGCTCATAGTAAAATAATTAAATCATTAGGCTTCCTTTCGCCTTCCCTTCTCCCTTGCCCTTGTCTACCTCCTTCCCCTCAAAAGGTGATAGTAATTATTGCTCTAACTCACTTCCTCATATCAACTCAGAGGTCTTGGGAGCTGCAGGGCCCCAGAGCTTATGGCAAAAGCATCCATCTACACATTCAATCATCCATACATGCACCCACCTATCCACCTACCCATTCATCCAGGCATCCCTCCACGCATTCTTCCACCCAACTATCACTCTGGGAATCCCATCTACCTAGCCCTCCATGTATCCCTCTACTCACTTATCCATCTATACATCCCAGCACCCATGCATCCATCCATCCAACTAAAATGTATTGGGCACTAACCTAGTCCCAAGGACTCTGCTAGGCACTGAGTTATAAAGTTGAGGGGAGCCCAATTCTGGCCCTGCAAGAGTGTACTTTCTATGGGGGAGACAGAGACATAAACTAATGATTAAAGCAGAGTATGAGGACCATCAAAATGTCCTACACAGGGTGTCATGGGAGCATCTGAGAAGGAACCTATCTTAACTTGCAGATGAGGAAGTGAGGATAAGGTACCAGAAGAGATGGCACCTATCTGGATTTTAAAGAGTTGGGTAGGGATTATCCAGGCAGAAAAGAGGAAGAAAGTGTCTCAAAGAGATTAGCACATTACAAGGTGAGTGGAGGCCCAAGGCCCAAAACCACGTGGCTTATCCAAAGCTGGTCAATGGTTTGGCGAGATCAAAGCAAGCTTGTAAGGGGAGCAGCAGGAGATAGGCCTAGAAAGAGCATTGTGAACTGCTCTAAGGAGTATGAACTGTGTCCTGAGAGCTTTAGGAAGACACTAGATGTTTTCGGAGTTCTGTGCAGAGCTGAGGGGTGAAGATGGAAGAGAGGCTAGAACTATTTAGGAAGGCATGTGTGCAGACTGAGTGATTGGAGGCAAGCATGAGAAGTTTACAGGAGAAGAGGGCATTTGATTCTCATTCCAATGCTGTCGCTCTCCCCCACACCTCCACCCTGCTCTCCATGTTGAGGGGCTGGGGGGGCTTGGACCGCACAACCTTTATGCTTCCTTCCAACTCTGGGAAACTATGATCCTGCTCGTCCATCTTTTGGCCCAGTGAGGAACTAAGCCAGCCTCACTTCAAACACGCCCATGATCTCAGTTCAGAAGGAGGGTTAGAACGCTGCCTCTGTTTTGTGGTTTTCCAAATTCCAGGATATCAACATTTTAGTGAATAAAAAGCAGGGCCCATTTTCTCACTGATTCTTCTAGTCAAAAAGTAGGTAATCAAAGCTGTAAGAATATACATTTTTCCCATTCAATGCCATAAATTGATTACCATTTTTAATAGGGGGACAGAGTGGCCTGTAAACCTGTTTATTTGTCCTCAGTTGGTCCTTATGGGATGCCTTGAGCCACTGCTGAACATGTACCAGGCATTCATTACAGGTCACCTACCAAGTCAGTGCTGTCCTCCCAGTAGTGCCTCCTCAGGAGGTGGAGACAGACAAAAAGGACAATGAGCTTGTCCTACAGGACAGGAAGCCCCTCCCCATGCCACTCCCACCAACTGGGAGACAAGGACACCTGAGATCTGTGCCCCTCCGCCACTAATTGTTTGTGATTCTTTAGACAAGTCACCTTCAATTTTCTATCCTCAAAATATGATGGGGAAGGAGGCAGGGACAAAATAATCTTTAAGGACTCTGCTAGCTAAAACCCCTAATAATGTCACCAATCTGTTTCCAAGAGCTAATTCGTAAAATGAATGATAGAGGACTAAGCAAAATGCCACTTCCTCCAATTCCTGGCTGTGTGACTTTGGGAAAATTTCTTAACTTCTCTGTGTCTCAGTCTTCTCGTCTGTATGGTAATAATAGCACTGACCACATAGGTTTGTTGAAAGATTTAACTGAATTAATACACGTAAAGTGTTTAGCAAAGTCATTCACATGCTTAAGTGTTTCACAAATGTGTGTTGCTGTTATTGTGATCTAAGAGAGCCACCTAGTTGTAAATCCTTAGTCACATGCCCCTGGTTGGGGGGAGGGTGGTTGAGTCCCATGAGCAAGAACAGCTACAGGAAATAGACAGACAGGCCTGCCTCAGGGTGCTGGCCCTTCCTTATCCTACCAGAAGGGAGGGCCATTTCCCATGGTTGTCCTGAAAATTCCAGTAAAATTGACCCTTTGCAAGTTTACAGTGTGTTGTCTTTTTAAATAGATGTGGGGCAATGTTCTTGAACAGAATTCTTTGTGCCTACTGCCATTGCGTTTGAACGGTCCTCCGTTGCAAAAGGGGCTTATTGACAGTTTCCACCAGAGCACCTTTTTTTAAAAGCTTGCAGTCTCTTAGGGTAAAGGTGTTTCTTCTAAGTGAGAAGGCAAAACAGTCTAGGTTTTGGGGCTAATCAAAATGCTAATTCTTCCAAAACTCATTATCATGAGGTTGCCCAATAAAGGCCAATAATAAGAATCTAAAGATCCTTATTTAAATTAGATATATATGGTATGCTATAGGCCTAATTTTCATTTGCGGAATGACCCTCAACTATTAATAATAATGAAGGTAAATGTTACCTTAGTGATTTTTCATATATAAATCAGAAGAAGATTTAACATTCTTCCCTAATGGAAATGTCCGCACACAGCTGGAGGAATGACTGGAGAAAAGGGTCAAGGGTGGGGCCCGGGAAATCGGCAGATGGTAACAGGCCAGAGCCTCTCCCCTGGACCGAGCAGGCCATTGTGTGGGATTACACACCTCCCAGATCCCAGGCAGCTTTGAGTTTGGTGACCATTTAGCAGCCACCGTTCCCTGAGACTTGGTTAGTACTGATAACTTTAATCTTTGGACTGAAAGCAAAATTGATGGGGCTGCTTGGGGCTGGATATGGAGAGGCAGTGGTCTCCCCAGTGCAGGCTCAGTAGCCTCTTCAAGAACTGTGATTCCAAGACCCAGCTGATGGTCAGAGGGTGAGCAGTTTCTGGAACCAGTGCAGTTGGAAGGGGAAAGATCATGAGTTTTGCTGACAGACAGCCCTGGGTTTGCACTCCTGCTTGGCAAAATATTGTCTGACCTTGGGCAAAGTACTTAAGCTCTTTAAGCCTCAGTTTCTACATCTGTAAAGCGGGGGTGGCGTTTTAGGAGAACCAAAGGTCCCAGCATGTGTAAAGCTGCTGTCTTTACATGGAGTAGAAGTGCAGAAAGCCATGGCTAGTCCTTCTGTGCCAGTTGAGTAAAGAGGATAAAGTTTGTATCTGGCATGCACTTCCCTCATCTTTCCTGACAACACATATACACTTCCCTAAGTCTGAGAAAACGAAAACAGTCATTTCACAAAAATGTGTTTGGAGCGCCCCAGTCTAAGGAGGAGATAGATCAGACCAGATGTTGCCCCCTGTCTCCCTGTTCCCAGGCTCTACTGGCTCTGGCTCTGGCAGTGTGGCTAGTCCCTGCTTAGGCCCTGCTCCATCTCTCCAGCTCCCAGGCCGACCCTAAAAGGGCTATTCTTCCAGGTTTGACAACCGGCTGGCCTCCCACCTCAGACTGCCTTCCGGCTACTTGCCTTCTTACTCTGCAAATTACTCCGATGATTCCAAAACCTGGCGCCCTGTGGAGGTCTCAAGGCTGGTCAGCAAACAGCAAAACGAAATTTCGGACAGGAGAATCTGTGCCTTTGCAGCAGCCCCAAAGACCTGCAGCATTGAGCGCGTCCTGCGGAAAACGAGGAGATTTCAGAAATGGCTGCAGGCCAAGCGCCTCACCCCAGACCTGGTGCGGGTGAGTGTGCTAGCCATGGGGGGGGGGCGGGGGGGGCGCGGTGGAAGGGGAGGGTAATCCATTTCCATCTCACATCTCAGTCTGGGGAAAAGGAGTTGTGGTCCGTCTAATGTGAGACAAAACAATGTCATGAAACAGAGTGGCTTGTGACAAGACAGGAACTAAACAAGGTTTAGTTATAGGGACCCATCCCATTGTCATCCTCCATTCTCTCCCATGTGACCCTCAGTGACTATTCGGGAAACAGTTCCTAGCTGCCACTTCTGGTCTGAAGATCTGACAGGATGACCCTCACCAGCCCTCCCTCCTGACAGGGATTAGCTCACCTACAACCTTCTCAGGGGGCCTTTGCCAACCCCCAGACTGCACCCTCTCTTGGAAGCTCCCCTATTCATCCTGTTTCACGATCCAAAGAGCCCACTTTGAAAATCGGCTTCCTCGTCGATCCCCCACTGTAAAGAAGAGCCAAACCTCAGTCATTAGAGAAGCAATCTCTGAGAATACAGCTCCTCCTCCCCATCTGAGAGCTCGCCCCACTCCCACGAATGGGCTGCCCTTGGAACTACAGCGTATTGCCGGCGCCGGGGCTGCATTGGTCCCCTCCTTCACCATCGTCTCCGGTATCATCCTTCTTCATCCAAACCAGCACAGCCACGTACCCCCGCACACATCCCACTGCGCCCCTTGGGGCAGAAGATGCCATCTCAAAGGACTGAGGAGCTACTTACCTTCAGAAAAGATGGGAAAGAAGGGGCTCACTCCAACCTCCCGGCCATGATGAGTCTGGAGGACTTGAATTGGCCCCTCAGGGGAATGCCAAGGCTGCTTCTCATACTCCCTGGGCCACTAGCCCCTTCACATGGGCACCTAAGTCTGCCTGGGTGACTTCTGAGTACCTCCCTCAGCCTCTTCGAGATGAGAGGCACAGAGCAAAGAAGAACCACTGGTCTCTGGATATCTCATCCATGTGACAAGACCATCTGACTTTCCTCTTAGGTTGTATGGACACTGCTTTGAAATCAGGAGGAGTAGAGTTGCTGGTAACATGGCCATCATCTGACACTGAGCTTTCCAGTGTGATCCTTTTGCACTCTGCACTCTATAAATCTCACTGGCGTGGAGTGGAGAGAGGAAGGCAAGCTGTTCCCAAGCCAGTGAGGTAGTGGCAGGACCCAACATAAGGATCTTGGAGTTTGTGCCAGAAGTAGAGGTTCAGGTGGGAAGAGCCACATGGGGGCTGCTCAACACTGGGCAGAACCAGAAGACAGATACCAAAGCCCACACCATGGTCCACACCTTAGGTGTAATCCCTCTGCACCTCTCTTTCTGTGTCTGCAGAAAGACCCTCCATACACTGGCCTGGGTCCCTGCCATCTGCCATTCACAGGCTGGCCACATCTAGTACTGAGGCATGGGAAGGAATAATATGAGACCTTTTCTGCTTTGCCTCAAATATGTGCTCAGGAACAAATAGAAATCCTTAGGAAGAACAAAACAAGATACACAAGGAATTGCTTCAGAACCCCTTGAACATCCCATCGCCTCTGCCTGCCCCCATCATCATCAGCTCCACACTGAAGGGCACAGTTCCCCCAAGGCACTGGCTCAAGACTACCTCCGCCTGGGACCTGGACAACATACCAAAGGACAGAACTTCCTGGTGCACAGGATACATTGAGATGCCACAGAAAGTGGCTAGATTGGCCTTAGGCTTCGAACTAAAGAAAACTTCCTCTTTCCTTCATCTTCTAGACACTTCCATAATAACCACACAGTGGAGATTATCTCAGGGGTCCTAGCAAGTCCAAAGCAACCTGCCAGGTGCAACTACCTTGTCACCTACCTTGATGAGTATAGACATTGCGATATAGGCAAAAGATCCCTGAGGCCTGGAAACTGTGGTTGAGTCCTGGCTCTGCCACCAAAAGCTGTGGCAGAACGAGAAGGAGCAGAGCTCCAGGAAGAGCAGAGAGCTTGCAGTTCCTGTGTATCCATTCAACAAGTTTCAACGCTGTGCTACATCCTGGGGACGCACAAATGAATCAAACACAAGCTCCACCCCCAGGAGCATGTGGCCCAGTGGTGAGGACAGACAAGAACACAAAGCAATGCAGTGGATGTTATGAAGACACTCTGTACAAGGACAGACTATTGACTTGGGTCCTTCACTCGCCAACTGGTTGACCTTGCATTTAAGCCCAGGACTTCCCCACTCTGCTCCGACGTTCCTCCTCCAAAAATGGGTTGGGGGGAGGGCTTCTGGATGATCTCAAAGACCCTCCCAGCTCTGACGTTCTTTGACTTGATATGACTCTGCTTCACTTATTTAACAAATCCTGATTGAGCGCCTACTATCACCAGGCCCTGTGCTGGGTGCCTTGATTTCCTGTTTCTCAAAAGGCAGCAAATGGCGCCTGCTCTACCTGATTCACTCATCCTAATGAGCTTATAGATATGAAGACGCTTTGGAAAAAGCCCATTGTCATAGAAATGCCTGGCAGCATTATTGTAATACGAGGGTCCCTTTCTTCAGTTTGTTGTGCTAAAACTTGCTCCACCGGCCTTGTCATCTTGCATTAACACACAGATAAACAAGCTTTCTTTCTGCCAAAAATGCCTCCATTAACAACATCCAGTTAAGACACAGCCAAAGCCATGACCATTTTCATTTTCCCTCGACCCTCTCCCAGCCCATCTTTTTATCCTCACCAGAGATTTTTCCTTTCCTTATAAAAAACAGAAAGCCATCAGCAGCCATTTTATAAATTCTGGACAAACCCATTCTTCTTCCGTCCACCAAGCTCAAGGTCATTGCCATCCCATTTTGGCACCATCTCCTCCCTCTCCTGTTCTCCTTTCCAGAGACCCTTCGCCCTTAGGATTCACCAGCATGCCCAAGATGCTCTGTACCCTTTCCCTTCCATGCCCCAGCCAGGCAGCACTCAAACTCCTGCTCTTTTCTTCTTAGCAAAACTCACCTATCAGACAGTTTCAAATAGATTCATCAGCACCAAAGTGGGGGGAGGGGGACACCTATCTACCTAAGAGAGTTGAAAACAGGTGTTTAAACACAAACTTGTATGTGAATGTTCATCGTAGCACTATTCATAATAGCCAAAAGGTGAAAACAACCCAAATGTTCATCAACTGATGAATGAATAAACAAAATATGTTATATCCATACAATGGAATACTATCCAGCCCTAAAAAGAAATGAAATACCAATACATGCTACAACATGAATGAACCTTGAAAACATGAAGTGAAAGAAACTAGACACAAAAGGATGTATATTGTATGACTCTTTATAGGAAACAGCCAGAATAGGCAAATCCCTAGGAGCAAAAATCAGATCAGTGGTTGCCAGGGGCTGAAGGGAAGGAAGAATTAGGAGTGACTGCTTAATGGATACAGAGTTTCTTTTTGGGGTGATGAAAAAATTCTGGAATTAGATAGTGGTGATGATTGCACAACCTTGTGAAAGAACTAAAAGCCACTGAATTGTACAACTTAAAATGGTTAAAATGATGAATTATATGTTATGTGAATTTTATCTCAATTATAAAAAAAGAAGAAGAAGCCATAAAAAACTTCCCCAATCTTGTGACTCCATCCCCTTAGAGCCCTGAGAGTTGATGGGCAGCAAATCTAATAATTTAATTCACACAACAATGTTAACAGCTAAGAGCATTTCACTGTTAGGCCTCCCAGAAACCATTTGCTTGTAAGGCCAATATTGTAATGCTTCCACTACCCCATCCCATGACTACCTGAGACCTTCCAGATAGACCCCTGCATTCCTCACCCCACTAAACCCAGATGTGGCCCCAGAATCCTTCTCAACAGTGTTCCAAGCAAGCAGCCTCTGCCATGATCTCAGCTGGAACACGAGGTAGAATCTATTTCTGAGTGACCGTTTGTCCCAGATTTCCCCAAACAGCTCTGCCCTATTTTCCTGATAACCTGTCAGATATGAGTCCTAATTTCTAGTTTGAAAATAATGATATTTCTTAATTTGTATGGGACTTTCAGAAGCCAACTGGAGAGAGATTATAGGATGGATGGTACAGAGACACCACATCCTTCAACTCATACCAAATGGCCCAGTGCCAACTCAGCCAATCATTTGGGCCACATGACACAATGGGTTTTCTCTGATTTTCTCAAGAGCCGCTTCCTAACAGGGATCTAAGCCAGGGCCCCCAAGTGTGTGTATTTGTATCTGTGTGCGCTGCTGTGTGTTTGGAGGAGGCAAAAGGGGCCACAAGGAACTCACAGGTTTGCTCAGAGAACTGGCAAGGCAGAGGAGAGAGGAGAAACAATCAAAGAAAATTGAAGGCAAGAGGGATCTGACTGGTGTAGGGACCTTAGAACCTTGACTGTCAGTCCTGCTTATGGATAAATACAGTCTTCTTGGATGAAAAAACCCAGTAATCACCATCAGAGGCTGAGCCGGGAAGTCCGTGGCTCGCCCCCTGCAGAGCCGAGTGCAGCTTTGTATTAAGGATACTCCCTTGAGCCTCAGGCAATACACTCAGGCGAGGGGCTGCCGAGGAGGCGGGACAGGACCAGGAATCAGCAAGAGGGTGAAACAATGCTGTGTGCACATCTATGTGTCTGTGGCTCTGTGTGTGCGTGTGTGTGTAGCACTTACGCTAATAAAACCGTGACTTTTCTCCTCTAAAAGTTGCATTGTTCTGATGGGAATATCCCATAGCCTAAATTACTAGCTCACAAATAGAACCACAGCCAAGAACACCACCCAGAGTTTATCACGATGTATTTGTTCGCAACACCACAAAGAGGGCTTCCTCTGCTATTATGCCAAGCACAAAGAGGCAACTGCCCTCAGCAGCACGTGGCTAATCAGAGGAAAACACATATCCTCCATTGTGCCCCTCTCCCAGCCTCTCAACTACCAGCCACTTCTGACATTGTTCTAAACACAGACCCTGTTTCTTCCTCATGTGAGAATGGGCTCCATGACCGTGGTGCTTTTTCTCCCACTAGATGGCAGTATAGAGTGCTCAGGGAGCTTTGTTTAAGCAAGGATGGCTGGCAACTTTACTTTCTCTGTCTGAATTATTTTTTTAAATTGATGGAATAAGGAAAATAAGCAAATTAACCAAAATGTAAGTTAGCTATTTAACCAGAATATGGATTTAGAGGTAACTACCAAACAAAGTTTACTTTTGCTTAAATTTAATTCAAAAATATTTAAGGGGTATTTACAGGACATATGCTCCGCCCTAGAAGGATATATGAGTGTCAAGACAAGGTCCTTGCACTCTGGGAGATGACACCCCACTGGGGGAAACAAGCCATATTCGATTCATTCTGCTACAAGAAAGGTTATGATAAAGTGTTTGAATGAAGATGGAAATTTTATATTGGAGTCACAGCTAGTTTTCAGACTGTAAATATTTTAATCTCTCACAGGCTACCAGGTCAAGGACCTTTCCAAAAAGTTGCATTCATTTTTTAAAAAAAAAATAACATGGCTATACTGATGCTGAAAAAGAAAAACAGCTGATTGCTGGCTGTACCATTTTCACACTCATCAAACATCGGAGTTAAAGATGAAATGACTATTAGTGGAAAAGTAAATTTAAGCAACTAAAAGTGTCTCACCAGTCCCACAGAGGACAGTATTCCCAAGACACCAGCACACACCCTCTGGCTGAGTGGTCTTTGGAAAGCACAGCCCCTTCAGAGGTCCCTGGTGACCATGAGCTCATGAGACCTTGCGCCTCGTAACCCTTGAGAAGGAGTCATGGTGCTTCGTTTGTTGCCCATGGGAGTTTCAGGAGCCAAGTGGAAAGAGATTATGGCATGGATGCAAGCTCCGCATAGCCCACTTTCTCCTTCCAATCATGGAATTGATGAGAGTTGAAATAACTAAGACTTTGAATCATGGGATTTGTTTAGGGTTAAAACCACTGAGACTTTGTCACCTCAGCATTTGTGGCAAAGGGATTATGTGGAATGGGACAGAGACCAACCTATTAATTTCCAGGCCTCCATTGTATCACAGGCTAATAGAAAAGGGACTAATAGATCACCCAGCCTAAAATGGCTCCTAAATTATTCTCTACGGATCTCATGAGTAAAAAGGAAACATCGAAATTTTCCCCTGCCTTGACACAGACCAGTTGGGAAAGAAAAAGGAGGCAAGAGAAAACCTGGAGAAGGTAGACAAGATGAGTCACCGGTGGTTCCTTGCCAATGAGTCTCAAATGCAGAATAGAGGTAGTCCCCAGCCAAAGCATCACTGAAGCCTGGATAGCATCAAGGCAGACCATCCAAAGCACCCCTCACCTTTATGGGGCTCTCAGCTTTCCCTGAACTTAGATGTTAGCCAACCAAGCTCTCTCTTAAAGAAATCAAGACATACTTTGTTCTCGCTACTATTTCTTCCTTTGCTATCTCACTGTCCCTATTCTGATGTATTCGGGAACAAATGCTTTTACTGTAGTGTGACTTGACTCAGAGGCCTGGGGATTGGCTGTGCCTCTACATATGTCCACATAATATGAAGTAAGCAGAGGTTAAACTATATAGTATATAATATGTATCTATAAAGATACTCATTTGAGGATTCTTTGGGGTTTTCTATGTATAGGATCATGTCGTCTGCAAACAACGAGAGTTTTACTTCTTCGTTACCTATTTGGATTCCTTTTATTTCTTTTTCCTGCCGAATTGCTCTGGCCAGCACCTCCAGTACTATGTTGAATAGGAGTGGTGAAAGTGGGCACCCTTGTCTTGTTCCTGTCCTCAGAGGGATGGCTTTCAGCTTTTGTCCATTGAGTATGATGTTGGCTGCGGGTCTATCATATATGGCCCTTATTATGTTGAGGTACTTTCCTTCTATACCCATTTTAGTGAGGGTTTTTATCATAAATGGGTGTTGGATCTTGTCGAATGCTTTCTCTGCATCTATTGAGATGATCATGTGGTTTTTGTTTTTCATTTTGTTGATGTAGTGTATATCCACAGAAAAACTATTAGAAATAATCAACAACTACAGCAAAGTAGCAGGGTATAAAATTAACGTGCATAAATCAGTAGCATTTCTATACACTAACAATAAACTAACAGAAAAAGAACTCAAGAACTCTATCCCATTCACAATCGCAACGAAAAGAATAAAATACCTTGGGATAAACTTAACCAAGGAAGTGAAGGATCTATACAATGAAAACTACAAGACTTTCTTGAAAGAAATAGGCAATGACATAAAGAGATGGAAAAACATTCCTTGCACATGGATTGGAAGAATAAACATAGTTAAAATGTCCATACTACCTAAAGCAATATACAGATTCAATGCTATCCCAATCAGAATCCCAAGAACATTCTTCACAGAAATTGAACAAACAATCCTAAAATTCATATGGGGGAACAAAAGACCACGAATTGCTAAAGCAATCCTGAGCAAGAAAAACAAAGCCGGCGGAATCACAATCCCCGATTTCAAAACATACTACAAAGCTACAGTGATCAAAACAGCATGGTACTGGTACAAAAACAGGTCCACAGATCAATGGAACAGAATTGAAAGCCCAGAGATAAAACCACACATCTATGGACAGCTAATCTTCCACAAAGGAGCAGAGGGCCTACAATGGAGAAAAGAAAGTCTCTTCAACAAATGGTGCTGGGAAAACTGGACAGCCACATGCAAAAGATTGAAAATTGACCATTCTTTTTCACCACACACCAAAATAAACTCAAAATGGATCAAAGACCTAAAGATTAGGCCTGAGACAATAAGTCTTTTGGAAGAGAATATAGGCAGTACACTCTTTGACATCAGTTTCAAAAGAATCTTTTCGGACACTGTAACTCCTCAGTTGAGGGAAACAATAGAAAGAATAAACAAATGGGACTTCATCAGACTAAAGAGCTTCTTCAAGGCAAGGGAAAACAGAATTGAAACAAAAAAACAGCTCACTAATTGGGAAAAAATATTTACAAGCCACTTATCCGACAAAGGGTTAATCTCCATAATATACAAAGAACTCACACTGCTTAACAACAAAAAAACAAACAACCCGATCAAAAAATGGGCAGAGGACATGAACAGACATTTCTCAAAAGAAGATATGAATATGGCCAATAGACACATGAAAAGATGTTCATCATCGCTAATCATCAGGGAAATGCAAATCAAAACTACACTAAGATATCACCTTACCCCCGTTAGATTGGCAAAAACATCCAAAACCAAGAACGACAAATGTTAGAGAGGTTGTGGAGAAAGAGGAACCCTCATACACTGTTGGTGGGAATGCAAACTGGTACAGCCACTATGGAAAACAGTATGGAGATTTCTCAAAAAGTTAAAAATAGAAATACCCTATGACCCAGCCATCCCATTACTGGGTATCTATCCTAAGAACCTGATATCAGATATCTCAAGAGTCCATTGCACCCCTATGTTCATCGCAGCATTATTTACAATAGCCAAGACGTGGAACCAGCCTACATGCCCAGAAACTGATGATTGGATAAAGAAGATGTGGTATATATACACAATGGAATACTACTCAGCCAAAAAAAAAGACGAAATTGGCCCATTCACAACAACGTGGATGGACCTCGAGGGCATTATGTTAAGCGAAATAAGTCAGTCAGAGAAAGACGAACTCTATATGACTCCACTCATAGGTGGAAATTAGTATATTGAGAAGGAGATCTGATCGGTGGTTACCAGGGAAAAGGGGGGGTGGGGGGAGGGTACGGAGGGGGAAGTGGTGTACCCACAACATGACTAACAAAAATGTACAACTGAAATCTCACAAGGTTGTAATCTATCATAACATTAATAAAAAAAAAAAGATACTCATTTGAAAAAATCAATGATAGAACTAATTGATATATTGGTTAATTCTAAAAACTGTTTAATAAGGCCATAAAAGCTCTCAATAAACTTTAAAAAGTAGAAATACCAAAGACTATTTTCTCTGATTAAAAAGCAGTAACATCAGACATTAACAAGAATAGAAAGGAGAAAACAAAAACGAAAACCTACCAAACCTGGAATTTAAAGACATTATCTTTTGAAACACAGAGCAAATAACTGAAATTGTAATCATATCAAGAAAATAACAATGATGAAAACTCTACATATCCCCAATCTATGATTTAACCTTTGCCAAATCACAGCTCAGAGGAAAATTGGAAATCAAGCCAGTGTTGTGTTAGGCAGCTGTCAATACAAGTTTGGTCATTAATGTGAAGGAATAATACAAAAAGACATAAAAATGGAGAATTACATGTCAATTTGGTCCTAACATTAAAAAGCAGACGACAGGGCAATATATCAATTTGTTAAAGATCAAAATAGATTTCTACCCACTGAACCATACATATGTCATAAATTCTTGGGGCTGAAAGAAGCTTGAAAGCTCACCAATTCAAACTCTCAAGATGTTTGCATCCTTTGTCCTACCATGCAGTGACAGGAAACTCACTACCTTCAGAAATAGCCTATGTATTCCTTCTTTGAACCAAACAGGTCATTAGAAAGTTCATCTCAAGTCTGTCTTCTTGTAGCTTTCACTCATTTAAATTATTAAATTATTTCTACTTCTTGGAGTTACATATGACATTTCCCCCTCCCATACATTCACCTCCTAAACCTTGACTTCTCAATCTAAACATCCCCAATTCTCTTTCCCATCTTGGTCATCCCCCTCATATTAATACATACTAAAAGTTGTGTCAACTAAAACCCCTTCTGCAGCTAGATTTTAGTTTTCAAGAACAGGACCTTTTATTTATCCTGTTAAATATGATCGTCTTAGATTAAATCCATTACGCTAGCCTGTCAACTTGATTCTGTGACTTATTATGGTTACTATCACCCCAACTACATATCATCTTCAATTTTGATAGATGCAACTTTTTGTCTAGGTCCTAGTCATTAATAAAAATGTTAAACAGAACAGGGCCAAAGAGAAAGGCTTCTTACTCTATGGGGATTAATCCATCAATTGTTAGATAAACTCAGTTAACCAATTACTAATTATCTTAATTTTCTATTCAGCCAAAATCTTACTTCACCATCTCCTTTATAGAGTTATCATGAGAGTTACTGTTGAATGCCTCACTGCAGTCTGTATATGCTAGGTCTATTGCATTTCTCTGATTAAAAATCAAATAATCAGGTCATAGAAAAAAAGTTGTTAGTCTAGAACGATTTGATTAAATGAATCCTCAGTAACACTTAGGATGATCACTTCCTCTTCTAGAGGTGCACAAATCATCCTACTAATAACCTGTTTTAGAATATTTCCTGTGATCCAGGATTAGTCCGCTAATCACTAGTTCGTGAAATCTACCCTCTTCCTCCTTTGAAGATCAGAAATGGATGTTCACGCCTTGTCTGGTCTCTACTTTCACTGCCCATGGTTCAGCAATGTTGTTTATAAGGTCTCTGTGAATCTTCCAGGCGGAAAACTCATTCAGAACAGTGAAGGATTCCTTTACACATTCTGGCTTCCCATTCCTGTTCACCACTTTTTGCTCCACCCTTTTCAGACCAAAGGCCCAACACCTAGCAAGAAAGACAAGCAAACATCAAGAATAAATATTGGGCCTTCATTTTATTATCCACCAAATTATCCCCGTGGCCCTACTCAAAAAGTCTTTAGTTTCTTTTTACTCTAAACTTTGTAAAATACAGATATTTTTAAAGTTTCTAAGTCAAAGTATAAATTACATACTTAAGTGCACAAATCTTAAGTACATCGCTAGATAAATTTTTACACATGTGCTCATTCATGAAACCACCATCCACGTCAAGATACTGAATGTTTCTGGCCTCTCAGAAGTCTCTTTCATGTCCCTTCCCTAAAAAGATCCCCTCCAGGGGATTAGCTTGAGACTATCCTGGTATTAACACTGAAAGTCTCACATCCCGGGAAACCTCTCAGTCCCAGGCAAACTGGAACAGTTGATCACCCAACACCCTCCCAATGGTAACCACTATTCCGACCCAGGTCACCATGAATTCGTTTTGCCTGGTTTTGAACTTTATTTAAATGTCATCACACAGTCTGTACTCAACATGTTGTCATGCTATTTATCCAGGTTGTTACATGAATCAGTAGTTTGTCTTTTCATTGCAGTATAATATTCCACTGTATGATGATGTCACAATTTATTCATTCTACTGTTGATGAATGTTTGGTTTGTATTTAGTGTGGGCTATTGTGAATTAAAGCTGCTGCAAGCATTCTTCCATATGTCAGTTGTTGGACACAAGCGTACAGAAGCAAAGCTCCGGGGTCATAGTATGTAGCTAGGGGTGGATTTAGTAGATACTGCCAAACAGTTTTCCAAAGTGGTTGTACTGATTTCCTCCTATAAGCAATGGAAGAGAGAGTTCCACTGTTCCACGTCTTCATCAACACTTGATATTGTTAGTTTTTCGTTTTAGTCATCTTAGTAGGTGTATAGCAGAATCTCACTGTGTGGTTTGAATTTGTATTTTTCTCATAATAATAATATAGAGACCCTTTTCATGTATTTATTGGCTGCTTTGATTTCATCTTTTGTAAAGTGCTAGCTTAAGTTCTTTGTCCATTTTTTATTGGGTCATCTGTCTTTCTCATTGATTTGTAGAATTTATATTCTGAATAACAGTTTCTTCTTTTTTTTGGTGAAGAAGATTGGCCCTAAGCTAACATTTGTTGCCAATCTTCCTCTTTTTGCTTGAGGAAGATTGTCCCTGAGCTAAAATCTATGCCAATCTGCCTCTATTTTGTATGTGGGATGCCACCACAGCATGGCTTGATGAGTGGTGTATAGGTCCAAGCCCAGGACACAAACCTGCAAACCCCGGGCTGCTGAAGCAGAGTGCGTGAACTTAACTGCTATGCCACTGGGCCAGGTTCCAGATATAAATTCCTTATTGGATATGCATATTACAAATATCTTCTCCCAGTCCATGGCTTGCCTTTTCACTCTCTTAATGGTATCTTTTGATGGACTGAAATTCTTAATTTCAATGAAGTCCAATTTATTGATTGTCTTATTTTAAGGTTGATATTTTTCACATCCTGATTATCCTGTGGTCATAAAGGTATTCCTCAGTTTACTTCTAGAAGCTTTCCTGTATTATCTCTCATATACAACTCATTAATCTTAGGTTCTGCTTTGCCCAGTTTAGTATTAAATCCAGTGAATAAGTTCTTAATTTCAGATACTGAATTTTGTATTTCTAAATGTCCATTTGATTTTTTTATAGATTTTTTATAGATCCTCTCTGTTGA
Organism: Equus asinus; assembly: GCF_041296235.1. NCBI lineage: Eukaryota > Metazoa > Chordata > Mammalia > Perissodactyla > Equidae > Equus > Equus asinus. Next base: position 41,851,267 of record NC_091820.1, read on the forward strand.
AATTCTCTCCTTTTCTTTAATTTTGTCTGTCTTTTCCTCTGTTTTCTTAAAATCTTAATCATGTTACTTTGAATTCCCTATTTCCTAACTCTAATATCTGGATTATCTGTGATTCTACTTCTGTTTCTGTTGGTTGTTTTCTTTTTTCATGATTATTAATTAGTTTTTCTTCCTTCTTCACATTTTTTATTGTACACTGGATTTTAAGGATAATACACTGTAGAGGTTCTGAATTATGTTATCTTTCTCTAAAGATTGTTGAGTTTTCTTCCAGCACCCAGTTAAACTGATCACAGATCACCTAAATCTAGGGTTTCTCAATCTGAGAGCTGACATTTTAGGCTGGATCATTGTTTGTTGGGGGATGGAGTGGAGTCCGTCCTGTGCACTGTAAGATGTTTAGCAGCATCGCTGGCCCCTACCCACTAGATGCCAGGAGCACCACAACTCCTAGTCATGTCAACCGAAACTGCTTCCAGATGTTGGCAAACGTCGCCCTGGGCGGAAAAATGGCCCCAGCTGAGAATCTCGGCCTTCATTCTGTTGAGGCTGGTTTTAGACTTGTGGGTGCAGGTCTCTTTCAGCTTTGCCTTTACTCCTAGGACATGGTCCTTCTGGTAGGACACGATGATAGATCCTTGCGGTGGAACTTGACACTTACTACTGGAATGTGGACTTCCTGAGGTCCACCTGAAAGTCCAGGGTGCTCACTAAGATGTCTACCCCAAACTCCAACTTCCGTCTTGCCGGCACTATGTGGCCTCTGAAATCTCTGCTCAGCGATACAGCCTTCTAATGTGGTTTTCTGCGAAGCCTCTGGAGTCCCAGTCTGCTCCTCTGCAGCTTAGGAGTTGGCCAAAGACCTGAGGGGAATTTTTACACGTATTTTGGGGGCTCTTTCTCTGTGGCCCCCCAGATGCAAGCTACTCTGGCAGCCTCAAACCCTGATCGCTGTTTCCTCTACCTAGCAAGACCCTGCACTGCAGTTGGAAAATGCCCTCAGGGAAAAAGATAGTGTGAATATGGGGCTCAGCTCACGTGCATCCTTTCTCTCAAGGATCATTGCCCTGTGTTGGTCATGGTCTAATGCCCAAGAACAGTTGTTTTATATATTTTGTGCAGGTTTTAGAGCTATTTACAGCAGAAGGGTAAGTCTGATCCCAGTTATTCTGTCAGGACCAGAACTAGAAACCTCAGAATGATCTACTCTCCAGGAGAGAAAAAACTCGTGCTATTGCATTCAAATATCCAAATCCTAAATATAACTATTAAAGCCATCTTTCTTGCTTTTGAAAATCTCACCTTATTCTAAAAAGCTTTGGCATTTTGGTTACTATTTCAAGGCTGAGGAAAGTGTGGGGAGTACCCATGGCTTTCAGCCCAGCACACATGAAAGGATCCAAGCCTGGCATGGCAGCCAGGGGAGAATCTGACTTAATAACATAGAGCAGACCAGAAAAACACTTTCTATAGAGCACGTGACATTGATTTTCTTTCTTTCTTTCTTTCTGTTTTTGCCTCTCTGACCAGACAGCGAGCTGCTTGAGGGCAGGGACTGAACCTTATTCATCAATGTCTTCCCTCACACATGTCTGATGTGGAGTAGACACCTTGTAAATGTTTGGGAAATGAAAAAGTGATAGAATCAGTGAATGGATAGGACATCATTCACCACTCACTATTCACGGCTTCAGGGTGACTCTTGATCCATACCGGTGCCAACTCTCAGGTCAGCTCTAAAGGCCATTGGATTTCAGTCTGTGAAAGTCCTATCTTTCCCCAAGAGAGTGTCTTTACTGGCCCGACTCAGGAGTTAACAAACCTGAAAGTCCCATGGTTTCTACTCCTTGGAACATGATTCTTGATACTAGTGATGTTTACCTGATTTGGGTGAGGAGGGATGGTGACAGTTATCCACTGACATTCTCCAGGGCTTGATCTCTCCATAGCTATCTTGGAAAAGAGACAACTGAAGCATTTTGACCCAGCGCAGGGGAGGAAGAAGTAGATGGGGAGCCTCTTCCTCAGGAGGACAAGGGATGGTTCCTCCGGGGGTTGCCTGGTAAGCTGGCCCAAGCACTTCTGAGCACTGTGCTTCAAAGGGAATGTGAGACACCAGAAGGAAAGGTGAGGGGCAAAGGCCAACTGCCTTTCCATCACTATTTCTCCTAGGGTCAGCACTGCCTCCCTACCAAGAGGCTTCTGGGAAGGTCAGTGGTCCAGAGTGATGCTGTGTCTAAGGCCCCCAAAATGGCACTGGCTGCAGTGGAGACTTTCTGCACACGATCATTTATTCAGATTCAGCAGTACCTGTGGCACTTTCCAATTCTGAGGACAAGACAGTGGACAGTATGTATGTCCTTAGGGGCAAGGGGTCTCTAGAATATAAACAACTTTTTTATTAACCAGCAAATATAACTACCTCCTAGCATCTTGAGATTGGCACTTTCTTTCCATCCTAAAACTATAGTCCTTTCCTCAGGGTTCTGGGTCTAAGGAACTCTAGATGGGAGGCTACTGATTTTTATATGGCCAGATGGCTGCAGTAATGTGTGAAAAGTCATGGGGCTCATCTCATTCATAACAGTCATTGTTCTTGGGTCCATCTGATCTCTCTGTCTCCCCTGAAGTCCTGCCCTGGCCCAGTGATGAATAATCCATGGCCTCCCCTTTCAGCTGTCTGTTTCACCTTAATACCTCAAGCCCTCGCAGCTCAGAAGGCCATCTGACTGCCTGAGCGTGTTTTCCTGCAAGTGGTCCCCGTGACAGACATCCTTCCCTCTGCGTAGTCCTCCTGGCTATGCACAGTGAACTTTTCTAACCAAGTCCTTCTTCTACACGACACCCCCAGCACCTCCGCATCCATTGTGACGTGGAAAGGCACCACTTCTGGCCTGCTTCAGAGAGACTTGGGGCCTGTCTCCTTGCCTCTCACTTTTCCTTTCTCAGACACATCCTCAGCCTAGCCACCTGCTACCTTCCCAAAAAAACAAAGCTTTCCTTTCACATTCAGTTTTTAAATTGTATTTTTAATCATCAAAATAACATATACCCACTATAAACATTTATAAAGTATATATTTTTTAAAACCCACAAGAAAGTAGGGGAAAAGATCACATGACCCACCACCCAGAGGCATTTTTCCTTCTAGTCTTTTTTCTCGTCATGTTTAAAAATAAGTTGAATAATTATAAGTTGAATTAGTTGAAAAATTATAAGAATAGTTTTTAAATATATTAAAAATTAAATATACTTAATGTTGCATATTTCTCTATGACTTAATATTATATCACATACTATCCCCTATATCATTAATGAAGAGAAAAGTCACTGTGAGAGTGGCAAAGAAAGCCAAAGGTGATGTGGTGGCTTTGTAATGTGTCAACTTGGCCAGGCTGAACTATGTTTTCCAGAATGCCCTCCCCTGTATGTTTCTGGTCAGAGTGGTACACAGAGAGATTCTCTCAGGAGTTTGGGAGGGCAGAAGGGAAACAGTGGCCATTTCAGTAGCTCACACACAGTGTCACCTAGCTTCTGGCTCCCCTTGCTGGGGTGAGGCAGTGGCCAGGCCTGCAGCTGCTCTGCCTTCTCCTGGCTCCTCCTTCAGCTTCTGAGTCCCAGGCTAGGTTTAGCTGCATACCGAAGGGCCTCGGCTTCTACAGGTCACCACACCATCAAGCTCAAGGGCAATAAAAACGGACATAGGTTTCAGTCCATCTTCGTGAGTTCCAGTTTGTGTTTGTAGGTTCAATCTTGTCCTTGACCTTCCCTCACTTCGCATCTGTCTTCCCTTCCCAACTGCCTGCCTGTGGACTTCAAGCTCTAGCATCAGATGAGAGGACAGCAGCCTTACAGAGACTGCCTAACCTGCTCCTACAATTGTGCAAGGTCAAATCCCTGTAAAAATAAAAACTAAAAAATCTAGTGATTCTGCCTCTTGGATTGAACCCTGACTGATACAGATGGTACAACTTCAACAGAGTGGCTGGGGAGAAGAAGCCTGACAGTCCCTCCCACCAGGCAAGTGTGGAGCTGGTCGGAAGGTTTTCTTTACAATCAGAATTCTGTCTGAGCTTCCTGGACCACAGCACCTTTGCACAGCAAAAGCCGCTGAGCTCCTATGGAAGTTTCTGCAAGCTTGCATGCACAAACGAGTTGTCAGAAGCACTTGGTTTCTTATCTTTTGGTTTTAAAAGGAAGAAAGGAAAAAAACAGCTTATAAAATGAAATGGCCTAGTGGAGAATGTGACCAGCCTTGGCATACCTGAATCAAAATGACAGACCGTGAAATAATGTGTTTTCCTCGGCATCAGCTGCCCCGCCTGTCCAACTATCAGCTGAATTGCCTGCCACAATGATTATTTCATCTGCCACAGTGAAAACCTTTGAGCAGCCCACAAATGTTGTAGTGGCAAAGCCTCAAGAGCCCTGGAATGGAGAAAGATGGAGGATGAGGTGGGAAGAAAGAAAGATTCCAAGAGAAGGGGAAAGCCGGTCACAACCACTTCCACCAGCAGGGCCATCTAAAAGGTCGGCTACCCCATGGAAGAGGGGGCAGTGATTTACACCAAGTGAGCCTCTAGCTGCTTATGGTTGGATAGCAAGGGACACAGGTAGGCAAGGGGAAGTAGCCTTGGCCGGGGCTTCTCCTGCATAGATAGCATGAGGACACTGGGGGGAATTCAGCTGAGATGGTCACCTATGTAACCACAATGATGCATGTCTCCAAAAGGCAACAATTGCTGTATCTTTTTTTTTTTTCCTAAAGATTGACACCTGGGCTAACAACTGTTGCCAATCTTTTTTTTTTTTTTCTGCTTTATTGCCCAAACCCGCCCCCCGCCCCAGGACGGTTGTATATCTTAGTTGCAGGTCCTTCCAGTTATGGGATGTGGGACGCCCCCTCAATGTGGCCTGACGAGCAGTGCCATGTCCACGCCCAGGATCCGAACCCTGGGCCGCCGCAGCAGAGCACGTGAACTTAACCACTCGACCACGGAGCCGGCCCCCTGCCTGTATCTTAATCAGGGATCAGTAGTTTCGAGGATCAGAAACCTCCTCAGGCCAATTAAAGTAGAAAAGGGGTTTACTGTGCTGGAAGTACATGCATCCAGGCCTCATGGAACCTAGGAAGTTGTGAGGAACCTATTCAGCCCATCTCTGCCTCCGGACGCTCCTCATCTCTGCTCCTCTTTGGATGTCTGCTCCTTTACCTTCTGGGCAGACTGGATCTCTCTGTGTGGTCATGCTCCCTGCTCCTTCCCAACATCACATGACATTACAATTCCTGGACCAACCGCCAGCCACCCGACTCAGCCTCTCAGGAATTGTGGGTGGGGGCAGACACCCCAAGTATGTGAGCAGTGGCACATCAATCAGTCTGCGACCAAGTATTTGCTTGTCAAGAACCTCCTAGGCACCCACCCCCATCTGGGAGCTGAGGAGGTTACAAAAGTGTTATTATGCCATGTGCCTGTCCACAAGGCACTGAGCAGCTAGGGGGAATTCTGACTCACAGCGCGAGGCCCGTGTAACACAGACTCCAGGAGAGGGAAGAAAATGAGGGCTTAGAAAGGTCAAGAAAGCTGCTTGGAGGAGATGCAACCTGAACTGGGAGAGGAAGGAGGGGCTAGGGAAAACGTCACTAGAGGATCTTCCAGAGAATAAAAGAAAAGAAGGCCGGACAAAGATGTAGAAGTGAGAATAAGGCGCGATTGTGGGAAGTAGCAAGTGTCATGACCCATGGTGACAGTATGTGTCCAGAGCAGTGGGTAAATGTTGCGATGGCAGGACGGGGGCGGGAAGAGGGTGAGTTTCATTCTATAGGGCAGTGGTTCGCAAACATGAGCGGGCATCAGAATCCCCTGGAGAGCTTGTTAACATGCGCATCGCTGGGCCCCAGACTCAGTGGTTCTGATTCAGCAGGTCTGGGGCTGGGGCTGAGAATTTGCATTTCTAAAGAAAAGTGACTTGAGGGCAGTGGATATTTCCACAAATGGGACTAAAAGTGGTAGACAAGTTAGATGGGAAGGGAGTGGGATCAGAGAGGCTATGTGGCAAAAGAAGGACAGGGCCACACACACAGAGCAGCTGGTGAAGAAACTAGGCAAGGGAGGGCACATCCAAGAGCCGTAGCGTCTGCCATGAGTCAGACCATGCCCAGGGTTCCTGGAGAAATGAGGACACCTGGGATCCAGGTCCTGCGCTTGAGGCCCGAACTACCTGGCAATACCAGAGAAAGCAAGCTAACGAGGAAGCTGCAAGTTCAAGTCCCGGCTCCACCACGAAGTAGGAAACGCTGAGCATGTTCCCAGACTTCCTGCACACAGAATCCTCATTGCAGGCTGCCACAGTGCCTACCCCCACGGAAGTGTGAGGATGAACCGAAGCGACACATGCAAGGCACAGGGCACCGTGCCGGAACCAAAGCGAGCACTTGATAATGTCAGCTATGGTTTTTATTATCAGTGCCAAGGGTCATAATACACAGCAGTGCACAGTATGCCACCAGAAAGGACACTCTTTCTGCTGGTTCCCAAAGGGCCTCACAGACTGGCATTTGCCCTGGTAAATTCACCACAGTCCAGAGGGGCCTTCAATAATTCCTCCACTGATTTGTTTAATAAGTATGTATTGAGTATGAACTTTCTACCCAGTAGTAGGGACACATGGTGAACAAGATAAAGTCCCCGCTCTCTTGGAGCTGCCATTTGGTGGCCTTGGAGCATACCCACAGAAGGGCCAACTCATCCTGGCTATGTAAGTCACAGAGCCAGCAAATGAAATGGCTACTAATAGAGTATTACAGTCACCCAGAGTGGAAATCACCTCTCTCTGAATGAAGACGAACACAGTGAAAGAAGCGAAGGGGAAGACAACTCGTAGTCAGAAGGCTGGTGGGTAGGCGCTGATCCAGGAGGTGTTTAGGCCATGTGATCGTCAGTGGCCCGGCCACCGGCTCACAGGCTTCAGTGCTGGAGGTCGTGGGCTGGACACCCACTTCCCCAGACCCCAAGGCCAACTTCTGACCCTCAAGTTTTCCTTTCTAAGTGCCCAATCTTACCACTCTCTTATGTCCACTTGGCCTCTCCATATGGCGGACAAGATGATAACGCTCGCTCCCCAACCCTTCTCCCTGAAATTACTTCCAGAGCTCCCTGACTAGGGTTTCCTGGGGTTCCCAAGTGTTTTTCCCATATTTAAACTCAGCCCTGGGTCAATCATAGTCACAGTGTGGAGGTCATTTTTGACCCTCCAAGGGCAACTCTGTTTTCTACTCAGAGGTCCAATTTATTGTGAAATTTGGGAAGGGGGAATATTACATTTACCCAATGACCCCTCGAACTGACAATAGTACCTTGTGATTACAAAGTGCTCCACAGCCTGTAAAGCACAGTGACATGTTTATCATGCATTCGAGAAGCCGTATCAGGTGTTGATGATGTCCAGAGACTCAGCTGGAGCTGACCAATGGGGTGATGTCCTTGGTATAAGCTGAGAATCTACCATCATCCCCATGTGAGACATGAGGAAACAGGCTCAGAAAGGGAAAGGGACCTGCCTAGAGGTGCACTCCTGGGCCAGCTAAACCCAGAAGGAGCACAAGCTGGGGGAGAGGTCATGAAGGTCACAAGTAGACACAATAAAATGCATGTTATATGTCACAATGATGACAGCACAAATTGATATGGGGAGTCAAAGACAGCAGGGATGAGCCGTTAAGTTCAGGAAGTCAGAAATAGCTCCAGATAGTCTAACCTGGAAGACTGGGAGAGTGGTCGGATCCCTGACAGAAATGGAAAAGTTGGGAAAGCACTGTCTTTGGGGAAATAACAGCCAATACTTATAGAGCCCTTCCCATGTGCCAGACAGTTTTCCCACAGACGTGACCCTCTCAACATCCTGATGAGGATTCCATAATCATTAGGCTGATCACACATTCATGTTTGTCTGAGACAGTCCCAGTGTATGCCTGTTGTCCTGATTTAATTACTAATATCATCCCTTTCACTCTCAAAAATATCTAGGTTTAGAAGACAAATCATATAGTCCCCTAATTATTGTCCTTCAGTTATACATGAGGAAACTGAGGCACAGATCAATTAAAGAGCTTGCTCCAGGTCATGCAGCTGTGACGTGACAGACCTGGGATTTGAACCCAGGCAGCTTACTTGTAACTACTTCGCCATCCTAACTCCTGAAGGTGGTGTTAAATCCAGTTTTTCACCTTTGCAGTTTGAGGTGAAGGCTGTCCACCCATCCGGGCCGAGGCCCCCTTCCCCAGGCCGGTGGAATCCAAGCGAGAATGGAGGGAAGCAGGCAGTGGCCTGGAGAGGTTGGATGCAGAGAAGATCCACCGGGAGGCACTGGTAGAGGCAGGAGAATGGATGAAGCCATGTAACTCCACACACTCAGGGTAGCTCTTCATTACTCCTCTCCTGGGAACCCTCCCCCTCAATTTAAACAGAACTTCTCGAACATTCCATCAGGGTTCAACCCAGAAACGCTGCGGAGTACCAAGCATCTAAGCAACAGAAACCCTGCCCAAGGAAAGGATGTCACCCAGAGTTAGAGGCCCTGTTTTACGTGGAAACGGGAGCTCTGCAAGTAGCTGGCCTTCCAGTACAAAGGAGACGTTTTATATCTCTCGTCCCGCCCCACTAAGTCTGTTTAGTTTTTAATTTTATGTTGTTTTAGCATCTATTCAACCCTCCTGGGTATGTTATCCACTCTGAGATGATCCAAGGCAAGCTCCAAATTCTGGACCCACTCCTGGCTTACTTCCTGTCTCTGCCTCTCCCCTTTGAGCCTGACTTTCCATCAGTGACTGAGTTGCAGGGACCCTGAGCTGATCGGCCTGGGCAAACGGCAGCAGAGAGAAACCTCTTAATGGGAGAAGGGGCCTATCATTAATCTACCATATCTTGTGGACTTCAAAGCAAAATTGAAATGATTTGGGGACCATCTACTATACTGAAATCCCCCCTTCCTCTAGTCTCAGTACCGGCGGCTGAGAGGATGAACTGTGTCATAAAGTAACATGACTGAGAGTTAGGAGGACATTTTTGGATGCCTAAACCTTTAAAATCATCCAAATGCTTTCACAAAAATAATCACTGTGTTGGCAGGCACTTTTAGAATGAAAAGTTAACAAACCAAGAAGCCTCGCGTTGCATCTGAGTTTCAGAGAAAAAAATCAATCAGAAAGAACTTTAATAAAAGGGAAGAAAAATCCATGTACCGGAACAGGAAAAGAACTGTGAGATGTTTCTCTTAATAACATAAACCAAATGGGGGTTTTCATGGTTTTGAATACAATTCAGCTTGAAGAAATGGTCAGTACCTTTTGGCTTAATTATCCACAACAATTGATACAGTTATTGAATCATTATTGTTTTAATTATAACACATTGATTAATTATGACACATAAGCTAAACCCCATTTCACAAGCATATTTAACAACTAAATCATGTAAAAGGTGTTCAGATATATAACCAGAAAGTCAACTCACAGGTTAACACTAGAACTTTCTCTTCTTCTCCCTAGATGCTAGGAGAGCTTGAGAACAGTAAATTCACCCAAAGTAAAAACTCTAGCTGGCCAGGGCAAGCTTCTTGCTGGGAAAGCTGGCTTCTGATCATAAAGTAAAAGCCACACTTCTGGTCTTAGATTTTCTTTTGAAGAGCACACGTTTATATCCAGCGGAGCAAGTGTTCAAATCTGTTCAGTGGCGGTAAATCTTTGTCTTTTGAGTAGTATTTGCTTTTGGGAAACAGCCAAGAGTCATTCAGAACCAAAAGGGGTGATTAATATGGGAAATAAGCTTGAGGATAACATGGCTATCCAGGGGCCCAGGACGTCGAGTACTGTAAAGATACTCGCACACATTATCTTCCTGAGCCCCTCTGCCATTCCATCATCCCCTCTCACAGACGTGGAAGCTAAGTCCCAGCCAGGCCAAGATTCAATCCGAGGCCCTGCCCTGCCCTCGGGCCCTAGTGAAGCCACGTTTCTCTGGGTTAACGGGTGCTTGGCTCTCCCAGGGGTGAGGAGCAAAGGCTCAGCGAACTCACTCTCTGAAAAACGAGTTTGTAATAAGGCCACCCCTGGCCCAGAACTGGGCCTGGAAGCTTCTGGGGCCTGAGGCAGCTCTGGCACCCAGTAACCATGCATCTAGTGCTTCAGCCTGTCTCTCATGGGCCCCCAATCACCCTGCCTCATGGCATCTCTGCTTCTTTCCGTAGCTCTGCCCCTGCTCCTCTTTCTCAGATGGACTCTAACTCCCAAAAGAGAGTCAGAATAATCGGCTTAACTCTATCAACACCGCATTAGGCAGAGCCTCTCACACCAGGCACCCCCATTCCGTCAAAGACGGCCTTGTTCGGCTTGCCTGAGCAGGCCAGCCATGGGGAGATGGAGCTTCAGCTACAAGGGGACATAGGGCACAGAGAGCAGCATGGCTGGTCAGAAGGTGAGTCTATAACGTGGCAGTGATGATGCTGATGCTGATGCAGGTGACTATGATGGTGACAAAATGTGTACCATTTACCGAGTGCAAAACATGTGCCTCTCACCATGCCACACATGTTCTGTGAGGCTTGTAAACTGGCTTTGTGCTCAAGTCCCAAGGAGGCAGAAGGACAGACAGTAGTACAGAAGGTGAACAAGTTCTCCAGTCCTTCCACCACGTGAAAATGAACTACTCAGCAGCGTGACTTCTGGCACCTTTTCCTGGCCAAAATGACCAAAGGTACAATCCTAATATCTTCACCATCCTGACCCCACATAGGAAGTATAAAAATGGAGGCACCTAGGAGTCCAGCTCTCCTTTTGGTCTTGTCACCCTGAGTGGCAACATAGGGCTAATGGCCAGTTTGAGTCAGCATGTGGCCCTTGGACAGTCGATGCCTTTCCAGCTACGGCTTGGCACTCCTGATGCCTCTCCTCCTCCTCCAGCTCGAGCTCTCCCGGCTCTCTAGCAGAGAGGTTCAAACCTTCTGAGAAGGCAGAGCGGGCTCTGTGATGGGATTAACGGGGTCAGCAACCATCTCTCCTCCAAGCATTTGATTCCTTCCTAAGAGATTCACTTGGTTGGGTGTTGAAGGTTGTCTGGGCTTCCAGGGCACCCTTAGTACAGTGTGCATAGCCCCTTTTAAAGGGTAATGTTTTGAGTTTTTATCAACCAAGACCTTCTGGGGAAAGGTACTGGCTGTCTGAGGAGTGACGGGGAAGTGCTTCTCCACCAGATGTCCACACTCTGCCATCAAGAATGCACAATCAGGGGCCGGCCCCGTGGCCGAGTGGTTAAGTTCGTGCACTCTGCTTTGACAGCCCAGGGTTCCACGGGTTTCGATCCTGAGCACAGAGCTAGCACCGCTCATCAAGCCACGCTGAGACGGCATCCCACATGCCACAACTAGAAGGACCTACAACTAGAATATACAACCATGTACTGGAGGGCTTTGGGGAGAAGAAGAAAAAAAAAAGAAGATTGACAACAGATGTTAGCTCAGATGCCAATTTTTAACAACAAAAAAAAGAATGCACAATCAATCATTTGTATTTGCGCCCAAAAGAAAGGAAGACGTCTGCTGGGGGACTTCACTCAAGCCTCCTAAGACGGGAACGCTGAATCACATCTCCTCCTCCCACCTGTTTCCCGGACTTGCCTGATAACAAGAATGACCTGGGACACCTGTCAAAAATGCAGAGTCTCAGGCCCTCACTGGACCTACCTTTTCAGGATTTCTAAGGATTTACATTGTTAATAGCACTCTGAAGCCTTCGATTGTCAGTCAACTTTGGGGCACACTACCCTATTCTGAAATCACTAGTTTCTCCTTTTTTTTTCCTCTCTCTGCCCATTAAATCATTTTTAATGTCTTACTGAGATTTGGGTATGAAACCAAGCTTGGGCACCAAGAAGCAGCATGACCTTTAACAAGCCGCTTTCCCTTCCTGGTCCTTACCTCAGTATTCTCATCTGGAAAATGGGAGCATTTTACTAGCTCACTTAATAATGCAGTGTACTGTTTGCATTTGCCAGCATGGGCTGTGACAATTAGTGTCACTGCATCTCCTGCAAATTTTTAACCCTTTTTTTAATCAATGACTTTACATTTCCAGGAGAGTCACTAGGACAAGACAGAACTAAAGGCTCAAAGGCCCCGTGTGTGCTGAGATAATATCTGTGGAAAGACTTGCCATAGAGCCTAACGCTTAGAGCTTCCAGAAAGCGTGAGCCTCCTTGGCCCGACTGTGCTGTGCCAAGCATGTTTTCAAATAACTAACACTACAGAGGCTTCCACACCAGCCCTCCACGCGCAGCCCCCATGCCACCCTCCGGAACTCACCGACACACAGGACCACCGGGAGCGGGCTACACGTGCGCAGTATACTCTGATGCCAGGCAGGCAGCTCCAAAGCCCGGCCTCCTTCCACCACCCTGCATGGCTCCCTAGATGGGGCCTTCACGCAGCCCACCCCAACTGAGATGTGGTCCCCCTGCTGCGGTCTTCCACTTTGGATGGGCCCCTCAAGCTGGGCAGAGCTCACCCAAGGGATGGAACTTGAGATGGAGCTAGGGCGATTCTGGCAAGATTACTGAAGATCCACACAATTGTTAAGTTGTGGTCTGCTCTGAAGGAAACTCCCTTCTTGCTCTACCAGTGGACGAGCTCGCTTCTCTCTGGCTTCTAGAGAGGAACAACAAGCGTAGCTCTTTTACTTCTGAAGGACCTCCATCAGAGTCATGAAGTCATTTGTCTAGACAATTTAACTTTCATGCTTCCCTTCTGCTAAGACTCCTTTAAATAAGGACACTACTGATGGCTGGTGACATGTTTTGAGCACATTCGAGAAAGTGAAAGGCGACTGAATGTCAAACAACTCACGGAGGAAGTTACATCTTGTGCACTCAGATTTCACAAGAAGCTTCAAAAGCGAAAGTAAATCTAGATTCCAGTCTGGGTGGCTGTCATTTCCACGAGGAACAAGTGCTTTTCCCTGAGCGCCAGTGTGTAATCTGTGTGTGCACCTACGTGTATGTGTATAATATTATATGTATATAATATATGTGATATTATATAAAATATACAGTATCAGTAATTTATTAATTCATATAATGTTACAATCTAAATTATTAACTATATAAAATATTTCATATAAAAATAATTATATATAATATGTAATTATATATAACATATACTATAATATTACATATATATATATATATATATATATATATATAAACAGATTTGTTTCAAGGAATTGGCTTATGTGACTGTGGGGGCTGGTAAGTCCAAAAGCCATAGGGCAGGCCAGCAGGCTGGAGACCCTTGGGGAGGAGCTGAAACTACAGTCCACAGGTGGAATTTCGTCCTCCTCAGGGAAACCTTAGTTTTGTTCTTAAGGCCTTTCAACTGATTGGATGAGGCCCACCCAGATTATCAAAGATAATCTCGTTTACTTAAAGTCAACTGGCTGTAGAAGTTAACCACATCTACAAACTATCTTCACAGCAGCACCTAGATTAGTGTTTGCTTGAATAACAGCACCATAGCCAAACCAAGTTAACGCATACAACTGACCATCAAGTGACACACCTACTAAATTTTATTGACTGTTTTACAGACTGTTAGGGATTGCGGTCAATCACTCTCGGTACCATGCTGCGCAGAAGGCCCCTGTGAAGTGACAATGCAGTACAGCAAACGCCCAGTCACTAGCACCACACCATGAAGACCTTGATGGGCTGGCTGGTTCCCTAAGGGACCGTGTCAGGCAGGAAACTCGAGGATGAGGAAACCAGACACGGGAGCAGGAGGAGCAACAGAGGGCCTGGGTTTCGTTTTCCTTCTGCCTTTCATTGGAAGGCGGCAAGTTAGCCCTGTTGCCCACGTGTGCGGAAGGAAGCGGTGATTTAGAAACTCCCAAAGAGGATGCATTTGGTTTTGAAATGAATCATTATTTTATTGGAAATGTTCGTTTTCCCAGTTCTGTTCGCCATTGGCCAATACAATTGTGGGCTTGCCCTGGGCCAGCACACACCAAACAAAAATAGATGGAGCCCTACTCTGGGAGTAGAACCTTGCAAAGGAGCTGCCTTCACCATAAAGGGAGGTTGGGGTACAAGATGGTCTTTAAAGTCTTTTCTGCCTATCGTTCTAGAGGCGGCTCAGCAAATTCAGCGGCTATTTATTGATGTAACAAACCACTTCAAAACGTAGTGGCTTAAAACAACAACGATCATTGATTTTGCTCCTGCAGTCTGGGCAGGGCTTGGTGGGGAAGGCTCACCAAGCTCCATGCGGCATCAGCTGGGATGGTTCTGTCCGGCACTGGAGAAGCCATTTCTGAGATGGCTCAGTCACGTGGCTGGCAAGTTGGGGCTGGCTGTCAGCTAGGCACTCAGCTGGGTGAAAGCAGGGGATCTTGCTTTCTCTCCATGTGGCCTGGACTTCTTTGCAGCATGGTGGTTGGGTACAAGAGAGCCAGGTAGAAGCTGTATCACCTTTTATGGCCAGGGCTCAGAAGTCACGCAGCATCACTCCTGTAAGCATTCCAGTCACTAGAAGCAAATCACCAAAGCCAGTGTGTATTCCAAGGCAGGGGAATTAGACTCCATCCCTGGATGGGAGGGGTGTCAAAGAGTTTGTGAACAGGTTTTAAAAGCAGCTCAGCAAATGATACCTCTGGTGTCCACCCTCATGTGGGGTACTATCGCTGACTCCTCCTTTTTCCTTGCCCCCTCCCCCACTCAGCCAATCACCAAGACTTCTAGATTCTACTATGAACAATTATCTTCAAATTTTTTCATTCTCTCATTTCATACTTGGACCATTACATCGTCCTGACTGACCTTCCTGCCTCCACTTTCTTCTCCTGTGACGCTGAGGACTAGGTTCAGTTGCACGTGACAAAAAATCCAAATAACAGTGGCTTGAACAAGATAGAAATATATTTCTCTTTTACTTAAAAGAAACCGATACATAGCTGTCCAGGGCTGATATAGTGGCTCCGTGATTCTCAGGCACCCAGCCAACTTTCATTTTGCTGCTCCACAACCCTTAGCATGCCCTGGCCCAAGATGGCTGCCCACGCACCAGCCATTGCCTCCATATTGCAGCCAGGAAGAAAGAAAGAGTGAAGAAGGATACACCCTCTCTCTTTAGAGATCCTTCTCAGAAATATCTCCTTATATCTCATTGACCAGTACCTAGTCACATTACCACACTTGGCTGCAAAGGAAGCTGAGAATGGAAAATTTATTCTGGCAGCCAAATGCCTCACTAAAAATCCAAGGGTCAGTAACAAGCAGTCTTAGCCACACTCCTCTGAATCTCTCCTCCACAGGGCACCTAGAATCATTTCCCTAAAATGTATATCTGAGCATATCACTTCCTTGCTTAAAGCCTTCAGTGGTTCCCCATCCCTTCCGGATAAAATCAACATTCCTTAAAATGACTCTGGGCTTCTTCTTATCAGGGCTTTTTCTCTGCCCACGCTCACTAGTGATACTCAAGCTTCAAGGAGTACTAACCTACTCCTAGTTTCCAGCACACTCTCTCTCATCTCCAGGTTTTTGCATGTACTGTTCCCTCTGCATAAAGTCCCCTGCCACCCTCTTTGCAGGTTCACTCCACCCGTGCTTCAGGCCTCACCTTAGATTTCACTGTCTTCCAAGTAGCCTTTGAGGGGCCCATGAAAATGTTTCCATTTCTTTTAAAATCAGAAGAGGGGCCGGCCCAGTGGCACAGTGGTTAAGTTCACAGGCTCTGCCTGTGTGGCCCAGGGTTCACAGGTTTGGATCCTGGGTGTGGACTTAGCACCGCTTGTCAAGCCATGCTGTGGCAGCATCCCACATAAAATAGAGGAAGATTGCCACAGATGTTAGCTCAGCGACAATCTTCCTCCCCCCCAAAAAAATAAATATGTATATTTTATATACATATATAAAATCAAAAGAAAAAATGAACTTTTAGGTCCAAAAAAGTTTGAATATATAATATGAATAATATATTTGTCTTTATACCAATGCAGTTGCAAAATATAATTTTTAATATTTTTATGGAGGAAGAAGCCCATGAAGACAAAACTCCGGAGACCTACAAAAGTTCCAGCGTGCCCTGCTAGCTCCCTGACCTTGCTGCAGTCGGAGCTCTCCCCGCACCACATTGTAGCTGCTGGGCACTGGATGGCCTCGCCTGCCCAACAGGCCCAGGGAGGGCGGGGCCTGTTGTGTTCCCCTTCATAGCTACAATTCCTCAAATGCAGTCTGGTCCTGGGAGATTCTCTGCAAACATTGGTGGGTGAAGGAATGAATGAGCACCCTGATCTCAGTTAACTGCAGGGTTGTATCCCAGTAAAGACAAGGCTGCAGGCCCTGCCTGGCTCCACCTACCTCTCACCTGGTATATAGTCTTGGACAAATACCAGGGATGTGTGGCCTGAGGCAGCTCACTTAATCTCTCTAAATCTCAGTATTGCCATCTGTAAAATGGGAACAATAGTAGTCTCTAACCTCATTAGGTTTCTATGAGGAGTAAATGAAAGAACACACTAGCTGTGAGGGGCTTAGAAGGGCTCCTGTTGTATAATAAGCACTCAATCATTATTACCTATTATCATTGTCGTTGTTATGGCCAATTAGTGTCCTACCTCTCCCAGAGGTATTTCCATTTAAGAGGAGGCTCTTGGAGAAGTGAAGAAGAAATTAGTTACCTCTTCCGACCACCAATGATTATTTCTAATGGTGGAATTTCAGGCTGTGTAGGAAAGACTGTCAAAAGCAAAGAGATCTTCTCATAGCTTCAAATCGTCTTCTTTGATCCCCACCCCAGTAGCTTATGGGGCTGGCAGCAGGGCAGGACCTATTACAGGGGAAAAGGCATGGATATTAGAGTCTAACGAATTGGGGTCCTCTCAGGCTGCTATAACAGCATACCACAACTGAGTGGCTTAGACAACAGACGTTTATTTCTCACAGATCTGGAGGATGGGAAGTCCAAGATCAAGGTGACGGCAGATTCGGTTCCTGGTGAGGGCTCTCTTCCTGGTGTGCAGGCAGCCGTCTTCTTGCTGTATCCTCACATGGCGGAGAGCAGAGACAGAAAGCCAGCTCGCTCCTCTCTCTTCTCATAAGGACACTAGTCCCATGATGAGGGCTCCACTCTCATGACCTAGTTATCTCCCAAAGGACCCATCTCCAAATACCATCACACTGGGGTTTAGGGTTTCAACATGTGAATTTTTGGGGGACACAAACATTCGGTCCATAACATGTTCAAATCCCAAATCCAACCCTTACTACACTCTGCAAACTTGCAATTCCTCAGTTGCAAAATGAGGCTCATAATAGCACCTACCTCGTGGGGTGCCTGGGAGGATTAAATGAGCTGCTGCACGTGAAATACCCAGCCCACCGCCTGGCACCTGGTGGGTTAGTCCCCTGTCCTCCCATCTGTAAACATTCCCGAAGGATGGATGGAGCACACATGAGTTGGACACTCACAGACTCAGAGGCACAAAAATGGAATGTTCCTTACTTTTCTCTCCCTGAGCTGAACTCTGGTGCTCCCACTCCTCTGAGGGGTGGAAAGTGTCATCTAAACACTGTCAGGCAACCTCAGTCACATCCCATCATGTCCGGTCACTTCAGAATCCCAACCTGCACCTTCCCTCCTTGAGGAGTCCAGGGGCTCACCTGGTGCCCAGGCTGCGTGCCTGGGCTGTGACAGTTCCACAAGCAGCCACACTGGCCTCTGCCAGTCTGTTCTGGTCCTCATCTGGGGGCAGGAGCATACTCTGCCCATGGCCATGGTCCAGCTGTGGTAGTGTGACCAACCATCTCAGTTTCCCAGTGTCAGCAGGAAACCCTCAGTCCCAAGCAAACCAGAATGGTTGGGCAGCCTACCCTGTTGGCCTGTCCATAGCCTCACCAACCTCCAAGCCCTAACCTCAAGGCCCCCAGGGATCCTTCCACCCTCCTGGGTTCCAACTGGGGAGACAGAGAGGTCTAGGCTGTTGTCCTCGCTCCACGCTGCGGTGCCCAGGTCTCTGGAGACTGCTCTTTGGCGCCTACTCCAGCAGATCACTCAGCCAGAGCCTCTGCCAGGCTGGCAGCCTGCAAATGTGGTCTACAGACACTCCATGACACACTTTCTGCCCTGGGTCTTTCAGGCTTTGGTTTGTGATCTTCAAAGCCAGTCTCTTGGAACTTGAAAATCCTGTTCTCTCCGACAAAGCCTGACTCAGGCTATCATTGCCATCAGGGGCTATCGCCACTCTTCTCTGTGCTGGGAATTTGAACTTTTTTAATTTGGTAAGAGCAGTTAGCATTTATGGAGTGCTCACTGCTCAGCAGACAGTGTTCTAGTATTTTACATCTATTAACTTATTTGAGCCCCATGACCTCCTAGGGTGCTATTACTGGCACCTTCACTTTAGGTTGGACCCTGAGGTCCAGAGAGACTAAGCAACTTGTCCAAGTTCACACAGCTGGCTGGTAAATGTGGAGCCAGAGTTGAATTCTGGCAGACTGAGCCCCAGGGCCCTGTTCTTAACTATGTTTCTTTTCTTTTTTCAGTCGGTTCATTGTCTTTGTTCAGTGTGAAGAGAAAGGTGTCGGGGAGGGCTAGAAGGTCATGGAAAATAAACCTGGGTCCGTATTTCCCAATTTTATCGAGAATACAAAGCAGCACACATAAAGAGGCTCATGCATAGCATCATAATTGTGTTGACATCGTAGTGAAATGGTGGAAGGAATCGAAAGGGCCGATCACAGAGGGCCAATCTGATTAATTCCCTCTGGAATCAGCTCTGTGTGGAAGGGCAGAGCGGAGGTGCGGCGGTGCCTGGAGACCCAGGCGCTCCAAGGCTCCACGGCCTGCTGGGGCCTACCGCTGCCCAGTGCCCAGCTACCCTGCCCCGGGGACTGCTCAGACGCTTCTCCTCGGCTCCCGGGGCCTCCTACCCCGCCTCACTCCCGTTCCCCAGGTAGCCTGCTCAGCCCCCTCCCGCCACGCCCCCTAGGGGTGCTCTGCCCCCCAGGCCCGCGGGTCTCCCCAGTCAGCAGGACCTGTCCGTTCTTGGTCCTGCCGGCCCCCGACGAGTGCTCAACATCCCTCCCCCTCTCGCAGGGCCTGCCCAGTCCCCTCCTGCGCTGTCCGTCGCAGCGACTCCTGGACCGTGTGGTCCGTCGCTACGCTGAGGTGCCCGATGCTGGCAGCATCTTCATGGACCACTTCACCGACCGCGACAAGCTGCGTCTACTCTACACGCTGGCTGTCAACGCGCATCCCATCCTCCTACAGGTACGCAGCGACCCCCGGAAAGCCCCTCCAGGAATGGGGCTCAAGTCGAATTCCGAAGGGGCCAGCCCTGGGTTAAGCTCTCTCCCCCTTTTCTGCACGCCTTGGGGCCATCAGCCCATGTTAGTACTCCTGTGGCATTCACTAAATACTCATTGGCTTCTACAGTGGGAAAGTGCTGTGGTTGCTGTAGAGGGAAGAGGTGTGAGAACTCAAGGCTGGGGTGGGGGGCTGCGCAACAAGAGTCAATGGTCACCTTCTCTGCCTGAGGCAGACCTGAAGGGCTTTGTAAAGGAGGGCAACTTTGACCTGTACCTCAAAGATCATTAAGATTTGAGCAAGCTCAAGAGATGGGGAAATAGCCAAAGAATGACCTACCTGGAGATGTGCCCTGCAGCCATGCTTGGAAAGTAGAAAAAAATGGAAGTAACCTAAATGCCCATCAATAGGAGAATGGTCAAATAAATGAGCATGCACTAGAACCTGGGGATACACTGGCCGACAAGACAGGCTTAGTGGCCACTGCCTTCATGCAGCTTCCACTCCAGTGGTAGAGACAGCAGCTGAACAAGTCAACAAGCACCCATGGAACACGTGGAGCCCAGTTGCACCCATTTGCCTCAAATCCCAAGTCAGGACACTCACATAGTGGGCATAGAGAAAACTAGGATGTGGGAGGAGGGAGCAGAAAAAGGAGGGGTAGAGAGAGGAGGAGGGAGGAAGAGGAGGAAGGGGAGAGGAAGGGAGAAGAAGAAGAGGAAGAAGAAGAGAGGGAGGAGGAGAGGGAAGGGAAGGAAAAACGAACAGGAGAGGGAGGAGGCAAGAAGCTACAATGAAGACCATTAATATTTATTTTAATTAATTATGTAATGCAATTATATGTAATTGTATAATATATAACTATAATTCTATTACAATATAATATATAATAATGTTATATATAGGTTATATTTTAATTACATGTTATTAAATATATATTATATATAATTATTTTTATTGGCCAAAGAGATGACAGCTAAATACATACTAACAGCTCACATTTATTGAGCACCTGTTGTGTGCCAGGCATTGTGTTGGATGTTTGACATTATTATCTCATTTAATGCTCAGGACAACTCGACAACCCCACAGGAATATTACTATTGTCCCCTTTCCCAGATGGGTCTCAGAGATGTGAAGTGACTTCACCACAGTCACTTAGCCAGTGTCAGCAAGGGAGCCCATTGTCCTAGCCTTGGCAGCGGCAGACCCTGGCTACTCCCAGCCCTGGCTCCTGAGAGGCCTAGACTGGGACCCTCCATCCACCCTGGGCTCTGCCCGGGAAGGGCATGGCATTGATCTGCCACCAACCCGAGGAGGACTCTGCAGCTGGACATTTAGACATCGCCAGTAGGCCTGGGCCCTCCCTCCACGGCACGGAGAGGTCCCCGATAGGCCCAGGAAACAAGAAAGGATTCATCACAATGTGGCAAGAGGGTAAAAATGGACAGAAGGCCACGGAAAATCACCAGAGACAGGGATGGCTCCAATTTTTAAGAAGGAAACAAGAAAAAAAGTGCTAAGTATTTATAGTTTCTGTCATTTCCCCCATAGTTTAAAGAAATACCATTCTAAATATAGCTGCTTCAATAAATAGTCAAGAAAAGATCAGCCAGGATTCCCTCCTCTCTTTTTCTCCTCACACATCCACAAGTTTGGAGCTCTTACAAGGAGAGAGAGGAGACCGGCCAGGGCTATGTGCTTCCCTAGACCAGTGTTAGGCTGTTGGAAGGTTCCAGTCAGTTGGGGAGCATCTGTGAGTATGTACTTATCCCGGCCGGGCACATTCGCCCAGGGCCCAGATGAAGGACACTTTGGACCAGTGCAGTGGCTCCTCACACTTGAGTTACCAGGGGCCATCTCCATGGTTTCTGCCCTATCCCAGAACCGGGAGCCTGCACTGTTATTTTTAAAAATATTTTTCTTTAAATTGTCCTTATGTTGACCCTCTTTTTTTTTTCCCATGGCCTCTTCCTAAACTGTGATATCTGTGAAATCTCAAATCCTAGTCTCATTTTTTCAACTCTCCAACTCTTAAAATAAACGTACTCCCCTGAATCCTGAGTACCGTCTAAAGTCGCAGCAAGTGCAGCAGCATCCTCATACCTCCCGGTAAACTCCGTTGAAATGCAATCCACAGCATGGAAAGAAGAGCTTCCTTTTCTGAATCTCTCCACTAAAAAAAAGCAAGGGGGGTGCATTGCCATGTTCCAAGAGGTATAAAAAAGGCCGAGGGACACTTCGCCGACATGTTTCGAGAAGGAGGATGCTTGTATAAGGCTGATCTTTCTGTGCGCTCTTGGTGAGACGCAGAGAACGAGCTGTCTCCGGGAGTTTTTTCTCTCTAATCTTCCAATGCCTCTTCCTTCCGGCTGGCAGATCTTCCCTGGCGCAGAGGGATGGCCGCTGCCCAGGTACCTGGGCTCCTGTGGCAGATTCCTCATCAGCACCAGCACCAGCCCGCTGCAGGAATTCTACAGTGCACCCCCAGACCAGGCAGCCGACCTGGCCTATCAGCTCCTTGGTGTCTTGGAGTCTCTGAGGAGCAACGATTTGAACTACTTCTTCTACTTCACCCACGTTGACGCGGGCATGTTTGGCATCTTTAACAACGGGCATCTGTTCATCCGGGATGCCAGCACACTGGGCGTCATCGACAGGCAAGAAGGTACCCAGCATGAGCCTGGCTGAGCAGCCGTCAGAGGGGAAGTCAGAGTGACAAGAGCTAGGGAGAGGTGACTGGGGGTCACATGATTGGGCCTTTCCAGTCTGTGTGTCATAGCGAGAGCAGCCCAAGTTTAGGGGATGTTAGCTGTTGTAAAATGCACCTCTGTCCCTTTAGAGTCTCTGCTCCGACTCCATCTCCAAAGGGGAGCTGGACTTGACTTTGTCTGTGGGGGGCATTTTGCATGGTGGCCTGATCTGACTGTACCTTCTGAGGAACCCGTCCTGCCCTCCTCACACACGCAACCCCCAGATGCATCCGCCCTCAGGGCCTTTCTCATCAGATGCTTATAGCCTTTATCTGAAACTGAAATATCTGGCTCATTCACTGGTACACTTCACAATCCATTTGGGGAGCTTTGCTTTTTATAAAGTTTTCAAACTAAAAAGCATGGCATCCAATGAGGTGTAGGAGTGAATCATGCTTCTCACTATGTGCGAAGGCTTGTCCAGGGTTCTAGAACCCTTTGAACATCCCAATCTCCAGCAGTGACCAAATTTTCTGAGCTGAATAATAAGACGGAGGATTTTCTTTTCTGACTTCTGGTTTTGTTTATGTGAGAAGGCCTACAAAAATAGACCAATTAAGCCACACTTATTCATTTCCTGATTTGCCTTTATTAAGAAGAATCAGGGGGCTGGCCCGGTGGTGTAGTGGTTAAGTTTGTGCACTCCGCTTCAGTGGCCCGGGGTTCGCCGGTTCGGATCCTGGGCATGGACCTACACACCGCTCAAGCCATGCTGTGGCAGCATCCCACATAGAA
Organism: Equus asinus; assembly: GCF_041296235.1. Classification (NCBI taxonomy): domain Eukaryota; kingdom Metazoa; phylum Chordata; class Mammalia; order Perissodactyla; family Equidae; genus Equus; species Equus asinus. The sequence continues at coordinate 41,874,105 of NC_091820.1, forward strand.
GAACTAGGACTTACAACTAGGATATACAACTATGTGCTAGGGCTTTGGGGAGAAACAAAAAGAGGAAGATTGGCAACAGATGTTAGCTCAGAACCAATCTTCTTCACCAAAAAAAAAGCATACCTTTAAAAAAAGAAGAAGAATTAAATTAGAAGAAATGAGGCTAATTCCAGAATGTTCGGGATATGTAAACCACTGAATGTCAGTCCCTCTACAACTCGTTGAATGCATAAGAATAGGATTACCTCTTCTTTCTCCTGACTTTGTATTTAAAAAGAACAAATGAAACTGGTTCTAGTAACTTCCTGAGTTTCCTAATTCAGTGATAATAATGGGAGAATCACATCATGGAGGTGACCTTACAATTAGAAGCCCAGCTTCTGGTGGGGATGAGTGGGTTTCCATGCCCAGGCCTCATCCTATAGTAGAAGAGAGAGTGCCTCCCATGTTGTTCTCAGCGGGGGCCATTGTGTCCCCAAGCTCTAATCTCCTGGTGACAGGAGAGGCTAGGAGACTAACCCACTTCACCCAGCAATTCCAATCAGTGGTGCGTCCCCCAAGGAGAACAGGTTGTAGGATATGTAACATCTCCCGTTTCTCTTCTAGGCAGCCAAGCAGCCGCCAGGGCAGGAGAGAATAAAGACATCTTTAGCTGCCTGCTTTCTGACTGCCAGGCCGAGCTGCCCTCCTGTGACACCGTCCCTGAGAAGCAGAGCCTGGTGCTGGTGTGTCGGCAGGTGCTGCCTCGACTTCTCCAGGGGAAGTTCCCCTCCCCAGTGCAGGAGGAGATAGACGCCACCCTCACTTGGTGTGGGGAGGATACCCGCCCAGATGCCGAAGTCCTTGGGGCCGCCAGCCGGCTGAAGGACATTTTGAGACCCCTGAGAACCTGTGACCCCAGATTTGCCTACCGCTACCCAGACTGCAAGTATAATGATAAGTTCTGAGGGGCTGCAGCCTCGCTGGCCTCCAGGGACAACATCCTTGGCCCTCTCTTCTCTGGTTGGGCTGCTGCAAGGTTGAAAGAAGCAGCTCCATTGTAGACATTAGGAGAACTGCACCTTCATTTCCCAGGGACTGAGGGGTACTCCAGCGACCAGAGGGCAGTCATGTGATACCGCGTGAGTACCCCCGCTGGCCGGGGCGCCATGGAAGACCCAGGGGTGGGCATCAGAAGATCCTGGCATGGACACTCCACCTCTTTGAGCCTCAGTTTCCTCTGTTCTCCACCAGACTCTTGAGTGAGTGAAAGAAGACAAAGATAAGAAGGGCCAGGGACAAGACACATGCTCCCTCTCCCCAGCCCAGGTGGTTACAAAGAGTGTTCCAGAAGCATGCACAGGCAAGGCAAATGAGACAGAGCTGTGGAGGTGAGGACGCTGGTGTAGAGGGAAGGCGAGGCCTCTGGCCAGTAGCACGTTAGAGTTAGACAGGAGGAACCCCTTCCTGTTCCCTGTGCCCCTGCACTAGCCCTCCCGCCACACTCCCCACACTGCCACAAGGTGAGGAGAGTGCTGGCCAAGGGGACGTGTACACAGGACCATGCCCTGCGTGCCTGGGGCCCCACATGCGTGCATGTGAGGCACTTCGTGGTGTGGGAAGGAGCCAGGAGTAAGGAAACGGGGGCGGGCTGGCGGCCAATACATTCATGCAGGTCCTCTGAGAAGCAGGTGTCAAGACAGGATTAAATGACCAAGGATTGTATTAAGGAAGCTGCCTGTGTGGAAGGAAAGGAGGGAGCTGGGAGAACCAGCAGGCCGTGCTGCAAGTCTGAGCCCCAGTGAGGCAGGGAAGGGCCTGTGGGAGCATCTTAGCCTGCCCTCTGGAAGGTTCGGCAAGGCTGTCAGGGTGTCCTTGAGGCAAAGCCAGCGGTCAGAGGAGCCCCGAGCCTCCCAAGAATGGACGGCCCTTATATCCCCGCTGCAGGGAATAGACTGTGGGAAGCGTGGCCTCAGCCAAACCGCAAAGACGGATTTCAAAGCTCAGCGCGGGGCACCTAGCCAGTTCTGCTCCCCGGAGTGGGAGGTCTGTGGGTAGAACATTGTCATTGTAGCCACAGGCGGGAACCCAGGCCAGCTGTCTCCATGCCGCAGCCTCCAGCACAGGCCTCTAAGCAGTCCAAGAATTTTCATTCAAACTTGGCCTCACAGGTCACTAAAAAAATATTTGTTTCAAGGTCAGCCAACAGAACATATTTTATTCAACAATTTGTTAGTTTGTTTTAGACCTTTTAAATATTTAGCCATGGTATGTGGGCCTCCATGTTTATTCTTGCCCCAGGCCCTCAAGCATGAGTGGGGGGCTCTTTGGACTTTGCCCAGCCTCCCTGCCAGTCCTCTATCCCCAGGGACCTCTCAGTCGGCCTCCTCTGTTCTACCTCTGAATCACCACCTATAGGTCAGAATGCCCGGCTTAACAGGCTTCATGCTGCAGATGGGGAAACTGAGGTCCAGGGAGGAAGAATGACTTGCTGGGACAGTTCCAGAACTCCTGCTACCAGTCCATGCTCCTCTTGCCTTCCCCGTCTGTCTCTGACTTTTGCCCTGTCCTACCCAATTCTCGTCCCTTCATTCACATTTAAAGATAGGTCAAGAAAAGTCCTATTTTGTGGGGCAGTAGGTTGCCTTTGGGGGTTGCTTTTGGACTGCTCTAGGCACTACCCCTGGGGCAAACAGGACAGTGAAGATGACAGGCTAAGCTTCTGGAAGGGCAGCTTTGGGCCGCCTGAGAGTCTGTGAGACAGTTGCCTTCCTGGCCTGGCTGAGAGGGTGAGGATTGGTCACCCCCGCAACACCTTGCTTTCAGCCCAGTGAAACTGATCTTAGACTTCTGGCCTTCAAAACTGCAGAGGATAAATTTCCATTATTGTAAGCCACCCACTTCGGAGCAATTTGCTACAGCCGCCACAGGAAACTAACACACACCGGGAACTCCATCGTAATGTCTGCTTCCAGAGGACCAGACCTGCAGTACTCCCCAACTCCAGTCTACTGTGATGGATTCAGAAGCCAGCCCCAATGGAAGGGAGCGTGTTATGCCTCTGTACCCAGTGCTGAGGCTTAGATGGCTCTGTTCCTTCACTTCCTAAGTCCCAAGCATCATTTAAGACCCTGTCTGAGTCCTGCCTTGACCAGAAGCTTTTCCTGACAGCCCAGTCCCCGGCAAGCCCTTTCAGAATCCCATCTCTGTAATCCCAAGGGTATTCCAGAGACATCTGTGTCTTAGCTTCCCATCCAGCTGGGATCACCCTGAGGATGGCGGTGGCATGGGGCCCTTTGTGTTCCCCATAGCAACCAGTACAGGGCTGGGCACAAAGCAGCTGCTCAGAAAATGTTCTTGCTGAGGATAATGACTGTGTACTTTAGCCCTTTTTCCTTGGTGTTTTTCACACACGATGTGCCATAGACTGAATGTTCGTGTCCCCCCAAAATTCATATATTGAAATCCTAACCCTTAACGTGAAGGTATTAGGAAGCGGGGCCTTTGGGAGGTGCTTAGGTCATGAGGGTGGAGCCCTCATGGTTGGAATTAGTGCCCTCATGAAAAAGACTTCACAGAGCTCCCTGGCCCCTTCCACCATGTGAGGACACGGTGAGAAGGCATCGACTCTGAACCAGGAAGTGGGTCCTCACCAGACACCGAATCTGCCGGCGCCTTGATCTTGGATTTGCCAGCCTCCAGAACTGTGAGAAATAAATGTTTGTTGCTTAGAAGCCACTGAGTCTGTGGTATTTTGTTATAGCAGCTGGAACGTACTAAGATGCCGTGCTGACCATTTACAGGACACAGCCACTTCCTTGAAAACAACTCTTTCCCCTCAACAGCCAGGCAACAGGTGAGTCAACACTCAAGAGACTTCAACCAGAACAAAGTCATTGAGGTACATTCTCAGTCCCCTGAAATCTGATTGGAGGTGTTAGAGTATTTTTCTGAGTTTTACCAGCCACTGTCTTTTTGCCTGGCTACAGAATTTGTGGGGCCCAGGGCAAAATGAAAATGTGGGGCTTCCTGTTATTACGAATTGCAAGACAGAGACAACAGAGCATTAAACTAAGTGCAGGCCCCCTGCAACTGTGTGGGTTGCGTGCCCACACAGCCAACCCTGTGTGCCTGAGAATACTAATTCTCCTTAACTTCAGCGGAGAGTGTTCTTGGGGTTTGCTGGGGTCTCACTTGACCTCCACAACCAAGTGGAGTAGGCGTGGGACCAGAGGTGACATATAAAATATTTAACCACCACCGTGGCATGGGGACTGACCTATGAGAAGAGACTCCATCGGCTGCACTTAGCAGGTGGGCATAACCACAGCCCTGCGGGCAAGTCCTACCTTGCAAATGAGGAAACCAGTTTAAATGATTTGCTCAAAGTAACAATTTTTAGGTCTCCTGCTTTCCCAGTCAGTCCTCCCCTGTAGCATCCGACTTCTGCTTATAAGTGATTCCAGGAGCCTGAACATTCCCTCTAGTGTTAGACACTTTCTTGGATTTGTGTTCTTTTTGGAAAGATCTAGAGCTCTGGATTCCGATCTGGTTGCAAATCATGACTCTTCTGGTTACTGTGTAACCTTGGTCAAGTTGCTTGACCTCTCTGAGCCTCACTTTTCTTATCCATAAAATGAGGAGGAACAGATTCACCCTCAAAAGGTTATTGTTCTGTTTGGATAAGACAATGTCACTCAAGAGCCTGGCACGTATGGACATTCTGTATTTGAAGGCAAATGTAGGGAAAGAGCAGAGGGTCTCCTGGCAGAAGGGCTCCTCACACGGCCAAGGTGAGGGCTGCAGCCTCCTGGGAGGGACCCTGATCCCTGCCCCAAGCCTCTACTCCAGCCCAGAGGAACCCCCGGGATGCTGAAGGCTGCTAGGCAGTCTGACTGGGGCCATTTTCCCTCTCGCTATCCAGACTCTGGGTTAATCATGAATGGCAGCTGGGCAGCCACTACACTCGCCTTCCCAGCCCAGCTCTCCTCCAGGCTCGGAAGGGAATCCTCCTCAAACAGGTAATTGAAGTCCGTCCACACTCAGTGTTGAAGAGAAGCGAGGAAGCTCTCTCGGCCTATTGAAAGCTCCAGACTCACTGCCTGTTGGTGGTGATGTGGCTTTTCTGCCCACTGCAGGCCTGTTGCCCACGTATATTGGCACAGCTGGGCTCATGTGCGCATGAGCATACTCTGCTCTGTCCACAGCTCTCTATGGCACTGTTTAAGAATGGTTGTAGGCTGTGTGGGAGGGTCAACACTCAGGCAGGAGGCTCTGAATTTGCAGATATAATGACCCTCCAAAAAGGCAACTTAGAGGAATGGACCAGCAAAGGGGAGCTAGGCAAGCTGTTCAAGTGGCCCACTCATTGGGGTTCTTTGTAGAAGCAGACAAGGAGAGGGAGCACCCTTGTCCTGCTAGGGTGACCAGGGCATGGTCTCAGGCCTGGGCTGTGACTGGAGAGGCAGTGTGACTGTGCAGAGGGAGCAGTGGCTCTGGAAGCAGACACGTCTGCCTTCAGATCTGGCGCCAGCCCCTCTCACAAAAGTCAGTCACCAAAGTTATTTATTATAGCATTGTTTGTAACTGCAAATCCTGGAAATAACCTAAATGCCCACACATGGGAGAGTGGCTGAGTAAACTGCAGTCCATCCACATGATGGAGTGCTATGCAGCTCTGCAAATGAAGGAGGAAGAGCCCTAAGAACTGACACAGAGTGATTTGCAGGATATACTAAATGAGAAAAAAGAGCAAAGCACACAAGGGTATTTATACCAAGTTACCTTTCATGTATGAAAGAAGGGGATAAAAGAAAACATTCATGTATCTGCTCACGTGTGCTGCAAAAAATATATGTATCTTTACATAAATGGGGGATGGCAGTGGGGTTGCAGGGATAAGGAAGGAGGGAAACTTGCGTGAGTATGCCTTCTTGTGTAAATCTGACTCTCAGAACCATGGGAATGTCTCCCATAACCCGCAAATAAATAAATAAGATCCACCAGGATGTGGGTTGAACTAAGTGAAATGCAAACAATAGCAAATGGACCCAACTGCGTTACAAATGAATGAGTACACTGAAGAGCTAATGTAAGTGGCTTGGAAAGAGAGCATTTGACTACCCAGTATGAGGCTAAAGACAAAAAGAACTGCACACACACTTTAAAATGATTAAGTTTATATTTTGTGAATTTCATCTCAACTCAAAAAGAGGGAGGAAAAAAGAACCATACACAATAATTGTGCTCTAGTTAGTAAATATTTTCCCCTGGGGAACTGGGTTAGCAATCCCAAAACTACTTTAAGTGTTGAGCAAGTAAGTAAATATATTGTGGATAATGAGAGATGAGCTTCTCACTGTTGGAGAAAGGAGTTACAAGTAAGGAAAGATGGAAGGCAAAATTGAACCCTGTGATGTTAGACTGGAAGGTATCACTACAAACTCAGGATTTTTGACATATATACACAAACGAATAGGTATAGAAACAGATAAAGACGCGAGTGTAAAGAAATCTATTTCCTAGCTCTGTCTCTGAGAGGGCCTATAAGCAGTGACACCCCAGTACCTAGTGCTCAGGTCTTGGTTTCTCTAGTAAAGGAAACCAGAGCTCTTGGGAGAAATGGTTGATTCCAAGAGTAGAACAGGGAAAGTACAAGATGAGCCTGGAATAATCTTGTGTTGCCAGAAAGGAAGGAAGTGCTCAAAAAATTGGGGGCATGTCAAAAGGACATGGGAGCCAACTTGAAGTGGCTCCCAATAGCCAAATCTGGGACAATTTGATCTACAAAATAAGTAATGATGGTAATGGATCGTAACTCATAGAATAAAGGAAATTATCACAAGACCTTACTGATATAAATAAATAACTGAGTAAGTAAATAAATGGAGGAGGCAAGAGCTCCTCCTTACAGTACAATTCCAATTAGTAAATGTAGAAGGAATGAGGGGAGTGGGAAATCACCACCTGGCAAACAGCGCAGTAAATGATTGTTGCAGGCGAGAATCATCAGTGGGGGCTAGAACTAGTAGATGAAAGTGTCAGAAACAAGATGTTTGCATAGAGTCTCAAAGTTATCTCGCCACAACATACTCATTAACTTCAAAGGGAAAATAGTAACTTTATGGTGAAGAAATCTAGCAAACATAACCTTAACCATGTGATCAAAGTCACTGATGAGTGATAAATCACACAGACATCGTGTACCCCCTGATATGATGCACCAGGAAGGGCACAGCATCACCTCTGTGGTATTCTTGCCCCAAATGCAAAACTTCAATCAAATCATGAAATAACATCAGGCAAATTGAGGGACATCCTACAACCGGCCATGAAAGACAAAGAAAGACTAAGGATTATCACAGATTGGTCGAGACTAAGGAGACATGAGAACTACATGCGATGTGGGATCCTCGCTTGGATCCTGGACCAAACAAAGGACATCAGTAGTGTCAATACCCACCAGCCCAAACTCACCAGAAACACATCTATAGCTGAACAAGTTGAGTTTATCGCTTATCGCAACAAGAGAGAAGGCACACCATGGAGCAACATGAGGTGTCTCAGTAAGAGGGAGTTAGAAATGACTTAGAGGATTGAGGCTCCTTAGGTAATTTGGGGGAGGGCTCAAAGAAGTGGGGCTTTGCTCTGGATTGGATGCTGTCAGGAAGTAGAGGTAAATCCATGACTGCACATCTCAGTAAATCTTATCTATAGGGCAGGAGGGGTGAAGCAGGCTAACGTGGTAGTTAGGAAAGCAGCAGTCACTTTAGTAGCCAGGATAGGGGCATATTCGGTCATTGTTGTTTAAACAATGTTTATCTTGGTGGTGGCATTCAGATATGTGTACAGAGTGGCTTTGTTTTGTCTTGATTCATCACAGTCACAGAGTGGCCTTGTTTGATGTTAGTGATCTGAGAAATTGTTTATGTTCAAGGAGAACACAAAGGCCCAGCTGTGAGGGCCAGGCCAGCTCTGAGCCACACCAAGGAGAAGGCCAACAACACCCGGCTGGTTCCCAGCGACCGTCGGCCACTTTGCCCTTTCTCAGTGAGACAAGTGGTGAAATTCCAATAAAATCTATTAGATTGGTACCTAGAATTTTATCAATGTTAATTTCTTAGTTTCAGTAATTGTACTATGGTCATATAAGATGTTAACATGAGGGGAAGTTGGATGCAGGAATTCTGTATAGTATTTTGGAAATTTTTGGTAAGTCTAAAATTATTCTAAAATAAAAAGTTAAAAAAGCAACTCTGTGCATGAAGTAGAAATTGGTTCGGCGCCAGAAGCTGGCTTGCATACTGGGGCTGTGCTATAGAAAACAAAAGATGTATCTCAAAACATGAAAGCATTAACTGTGTGACAAGACGGTCCCAATGACAAGAAACAGGTGGGAACTGAATTAGATTAGAAGACAGATTCAGGTCTCCCATTTGGGGCTTGCTCCAGGGTGATGCTCGTTGAGTAGAAGCACCACTACACCATTTTCGTTGTTACCGTTCTTCCTCTCCTTCTCTCTTATTCAATTTGCCCAAGTGAATGTGCCCGTGCTAGAACCAGGGATGCCCCCACCACCCTGGAAGGCAGTGGAGACCTGGGAGTTCACACGCTCACTTCTGATTCCTTCCCTTCTACTCACAGACCACGGTGCCTTGTGTAGAGAGGGCATCTAGCACGAGTTGAAATCCCCCTCCACAAGCCCCCAACCCCCACCATTTAGCTGAATCCATCTTTCTGCCTCATGTCCCTACCTGAAGCTTCTCTCTGAAGAATCATCCTTTAGGGGGAATTGTGCCAAAAGTGAGTTAATATTCCCCTTGTCAAAGTAACACGTTTTCATATTTTATTTCTTTAATGATTGCACCCAAGGCAGGCAAAAGTTCAGGAAAAGACACAAGTCATGGAAACTTGGTGAGAATATAATCCTATTGAAAAGCAATTTGGCAAAGTTCATCAAGAGCCTCAAAAAGGATTGCACACTCTACCCAATAATTCCACTTCTGGGACGCTATCCAAAGGAAGTAATCAAGGATGCAGAGAGATTTATGCACAGACTGACTGTTAAAAATCACCGATTGAACACTTGTAACTCCTACTAAAATGAGAGTAAGTGGAATTTTTAATAGCTATAAACTACCACACAGAAGGAAATGAGAGAGGAGAAAAACAGAAACAAAATTTTGAAAGCTAGAAAGCAAATAACTTAGCAAGACCAAAAGAACTGAATCCTAAGCTGGCAGCAAAGAATGCTGAGAACCATCCTAATTTACACCACAAAATCTCTCAAAAGGTTGAGGAATCGGTGGCACTAGATCCCTGAGGAAGTAGGGCAGGAGGCTGAAAGAAGGATGAGTCTTAAAAGGGCCTTTGAAGAAGCAATTGGATCGCGGATATGCCCTCCCCACTTCACTGCCAGGTAACGGCCCGGCTATAGCTCTCCAAGACCCAACAAAAGACGGGAGTTTCTTTCCCTGGAGAGAGTCAGTTCAAGGCTCTTCAGGGCAGCACAGAGATTAGGACAGCAGGTCACACCGAAAACTGGGCGATCAAGGGTGAAGGGGAGCAGAATATTCCATCCCAAAATGTGCCACTTTGGCATGTGGATTATTTTGAGTTGAAGGCAATCAAGATCCAGAAGACTCAGCAAAAACTTTTACCTCTCCTTTAACTACCTAAAAGAATTTAGATAGGAGGCCTGGCTCAGAGAGAGAGCTTTAGCAGAGGTAATTTATCTGAATGACCTATCTGTACGGCAGGGCAAAAATCTGATTACCCAACATCCATCCTTCTTATCGTCCTGTGAATTACCCTCCTCCCCTTTGAAGGCCCAGGTCCCTATCCCATTCCTTAGCTCAGGAGGGCATATAAGCCTCAATTGCCTGACTGCCTCTGGCTCTTATATTTTTATGGGGCTCCTGTACACATGAAATTAAATTTATTTTTCTCCTGTTAATCTGTCTTACATCAATTTAATTATTAGACCAGCCAAAGAACCTGGAAGAGAAGAAGGGAAAATTTTTCTGCCCCTACAGGGGCATGTGTGCACAGTGACCGCCAGCTCTCTGTCCCTCCCACCCCCCCACCCCCACACTGGCAGCCTGGCCTTCCCCTCAAGGCAGCAGAACTGATGAATGAGCCTCCAGGGAAAAGACCAAAAGATCCCAACATCAGAAGCCCCTCAAGCACCCCACACAGCCAGGTCCCTACAGTGAAAGTTGCAGCTGACAAACCCCACTGGCTGTCCAGAGCACCCAGTCACTTTTTCGGTGTCCCACTCCTTTTCTTTTCTACTTTTTTTCCTAATGTTATTTTGGAATAATTTCAGACTTTCAGAAAAATTGAAAGGAAAGTACAAATAACTCCCATGTAACCTGTATCTGTATTCCCAATTGTTTCCTTTTTCCTCATGTTTGCTCTATCATTATCTCTCTCTTCATCTCTCTCTCTCTCTCCCTCCCTCTCTCTTCTCCTCTGTCTCTTTCTCTTTCTCTCTCCACTTCCTCTGCCGCTTTCTTTCAGAGCCATTGTAAAGGAAGTCGCTTATGTGCCTCTAAATACTTTAAAGTTTATATCCTAAAAATAAAATAAAGGCTTACATAACCACAGTACAATTCTCAAAATCAGGAGATTAACTCTGATACAACACTGTAACTACAGCTCTTGTTCAAATTTTGCCAATTTCTCCAATAACGTCCTTCAGAGAAATCTTTTTTTGGCCCAGGATCCAATGCAGGATCATATATTGCATTTAGTTGTCACGTCTCTCTAGTCTTCCTTTAACGTGGAACGGTTCCTCAGCTTCCGTGTGTGTGTGTGTGTGTGTGTGTGTGTTTCATCACTTTGACATCCTTGAAGAGGAAAGACTGGTTATTTTGTAGAATTTCCTTCAATTTGGGTTGGTCTGTTCCCTCATGATTCAATTTAGGTTTTTCATTTTTGGTAGGAATGCCTCAGAAGTGATGCTGTGCTCTCTTCATTGCATCCTATCAGAAGACACATGACGTCAGTTTGTCCCATTATTGGTGATGTTCGCTTGGTTAAGGTGAGGTCTGGCAGGTTTCTCCACTGTAAATTTAATATGCAATTGGAGAGAAAATACTTTGAGACCATGTAAGTATCCTCTTTTTGTCAAACTTCTACCTACTCATTTCAGCATCCATCGATAATTCTTGCCTGAATGAATTATTACTATGATAGTTGCCAAGTGGAAATTTTTTATTTCTATTATTTCTTTTACATATATTAGTTGGCGTTCTATTGTAAAAAAAAAAAAAAGACAAAAAAAAACAACCTTTTCTTCCCTTCTACTTACTTATTAATACATTTACATAAATACGGACTTGTGGATTCTTATTTCATTCAATGGGTTATAGTTTATTATTATCATTTATTTTGATGCTCCAAATTTTCCCAGGTTTGGCAAGTGGAAAAATTCCCAGGAAGTAGAGCAAAAACTCAGACTAAAAGTGAGAGAAAAAAAATTAATTACAGAATTACTCCAAAGGTCCAATATTCAATAATAGGAGTTCCCAAAAAATCACACAAACATAGACAGACACAGATGCACGCACCACAGACACCACACAGTGACATAGGCATACACACAAAGACACATATAGACATACAGACACACATACTCAAACACATACAGACATTGAGACACACACACAGAAACACACAGATACACAAACAGAAACACACCCAGATATACAGACACATACACACAGAGGAAGAAATCATCAAGAAAACTAAATTTCCCAGAATAAAAGGCCATTAGTGTTTACATTGGAAGGACTTTTGGAATGCCCATTACAATGAGTGAATGTTCAGAGCCCTAGAAACAAAGAAAAGACCTTACAAATTTCCAGAGGTTGAGGGGCAGGGCAGATGGTCACATACAAAGGATCAGGGGTCAGAACAGCCTCATACTTCTCAACACTAGAAGCCAGAAGACAATGACTTCAAAATTCTGAAAGAAAATTATTTCTCACCTTCAATTCTCTACCCAAATAAACAATCAATCAATCCTGTATCTACTCGAACTATCAATTTCAGCCATCCAAGCTCTCGAAAGTTTTCATTTTCAAGCACTCTGTCTTAGGAAGCTATTGGAGGATGTATTCTGCCCAAAAGGTACAGTAGACCAAGATAAAGGAGAACTGAGATATAGGAAACAAGGGATCCAGGGTGGGAGAAAGGGGAAATGGGTCCTTGGATGATGGCCAAGAGTGGTCCCAGGAGACAGCTACACACCAGGCATGGGGCCACCCAGTCCACAGGGAGACAGGTCAGAAGGCTTCAAGAGTCACTCCTTCAGGAAGATGCAACTCATACAAACCTGATGCATTTGAATGTTTTGAGAGAAGATTTAGACCAACGGTGAAAAATTTGGATTTGAATTAACAATAAATATACAGAAAACCAAGCAAAGGAATTAACAACACAATTAAGAACTTCTGAGAAAACAAAACGTTATGCAGGAAAAGAAAAGTGGGCATTGTACGCTACATGGCTCAGCCTTGAATGGCATTTAATCTAAACACTGTAATCTAAACACTGTTTAAGTAACAGATTAGGCCCAAGATGGAGTCCCTCATGCTAAGGCGCATGTCAGCAAAACAAAACTTAACTAAATTTCTATGCTCAGCTCTCCCAAAAAAGGAAGGCCTAGATCAATCAATCACCACTTGCCTGCTCAGCACAAGATACCTGACCCGGCTCCAAGACTTCCCTTTGTGCCCTATAAGGAAAGTAACCCTGCTTTAACCAACCAGCAAATGCCCAGTGTAACTTCCTTGTTCCTGCTCACTTTGGTCCGTAAAAATCTCTCACTTGTATAGCTCTTCAGAGCTCCTTTCTATCTGCTAGATTGGATGCTGCCTGATCCACGAATCATTGAATAAAAGCCTACTAGATCAGTACATGTCTGTGTAAAATTTTCTTTTAACAACACTAAATATTGATTTATTCAGAATAACGACATATCTATATTGGGAGTATGGAAACAGCGTGCACGAGAAGAGGGGGCCAGAGAGAAGAAAAATAAAGCAAAACAAATCTTCATCTTCCACAGTAGCGATTCAATAAATAAAGTCTACGACAGAAAAATCAAGAAGTCTCCATTCAAAACTGTTATTTAGAGAAGTGGTGGTAAGGAGGTGAAAGAATTAGCTAAAAGATATTGTCGCCTCTGTGGCGAGGCAAATGGAGGGGAAGAGGTGGGGCAGCTGGCTTTTGTAACAAACCCTACAGTGCTATGTGACTCTCCAAGCTATATATATCTATAATTTTGCCAAAAACATTTTTACATGCAACCCTGAAACATTTTAAATATAAGAAACAGAAGATTTATGCATTGAAATTATAATCACACTATTATTTTAAATAGCAGAGGGTTGTATATCATTTAAATTCCCAAGAATGGAAAAATGGCTGAGTAATTTGGGCTGCACCCATGCAATTTTACATGCAACTAAATTAAAATAATGTTCACAGAGAAGTTATAATGCCATGAGAAGATGCCTATGGCCCAATGCTAAGTGAAACCAACAGGTCACAGAATGTTCTATATGTGTTGAGTTTTTTCTGTTTCGCTTTTCATTTTTGTTTTTTTCTTTTAATAAATAAAGTTTTGCATAGAAATAAGACTAGAAGTAAAGATACCAGAATATTAACAGTGGTTGGACTTTGATAATGGGGCTTTGGATTCCTTAAAAATCAGTTTTCCTTTTCTGTATTTAAGAAACATTCTTTTGGAACTTTAAAAATATTTTTAATGATAGTATTAAACATGTGTTCATCATAGAAAAATTGAAAATATTAACATGGACTAAGAAGAAAATAAAAGTCATCCAAAGATATTGCTTTTATTATGAAGAAATGCAGACATTTTTAAAGCGAGAGGATTTCTCCCTTGTGCCTGCCCAGCGGCCTGGGAACAGTCACGCCCCAGACAGTCTAGCTGGCCAACTGGGACTTGACCAAGGCTTCTGAGTCTTGGCCTTGACTTTGAAACAGATTCATCTGAGGCACCAAGATCACTATTTTTTTTAAACTTAGTTAAAACCCTACTGAAAAAATAATCTGAACCAGTTTTGATGTTTATTTTCAAGTTGAGTCCCAGGAACTAAAAACAAACCAGCCCAAAGTTTCAGAAGAATTTCAGAAACTGGGTGACTAACAATGAAAGCTGGAAACAGTAATTCTCACATTTATCATTCCTTTTGTTGTGCTTGCTTCAGTCTCTAGGCTGCATTCTCTTGGTTTCCATTTGAGTTGTGGCCGGCTCCTTAGTCATGAGTTGTATGAGGAATCATAGTTTATATTGCCTTCGTGGACTCATAGAAAAGGAGGCTAATACTTAGACATAAATAATTTTTGTCTAAGTTGCATGTGCATAATTTTGAGTTGTTATTAGTGCCATCGAGTCGATTCTGACTCCTAGCCACCCTGTGTAGAGCAGAGCGGACCTCTGTCTTCTCGCGCCATCCTCTCACCTTCCGGCACTGTATCAGACAATGCTCACTACTATTCACAGGGTTTTCATGGCCAATTTTTCAGAAGTGGGTGGCCAGGTCCTTCTTCCTAGTCTGCCTTAGTCTGGAAGCTCCACTGAAACGTGTCCACCATGGGTGACTCTGCTGGTATTTGAAATACCAGTGGCATAGCAACACAGCAACATGCAGCCACCACAGTATGACAACCGACAGACGGAAGTGAACCTCACCGGAAATGAACTCAGGTCATGGCGGTGACATCGCCGAATCTTAATCACTAGACAACCAGGGCTGGCTCATTTCTTTTTAACTTTATTGGGGTCATATTGGCTTTTAACATTGTATAAACTTCAGGTATCCATTATTATATTTCAACTTCTGTACAGACTGCATCGTGTTCACCACCAATAGTCTAGTTTTTATCCATCACCATACATGTGTGTCCCTTTACTCCTTTTGCCCTCCCCCCACCCCCTATTCCTCTGGTAACCATGATTCTGTTCTCCTTATCTACATGTTTCTTTGTTTATCCTCCACATATGAGTGAAAACATATAATATTTGTCTTTCTCCGTCTGACATTTCATTTAGCATAACACCCTCAAGGTCCATCCATGCTGTCACAAATGGCATGATTTTGTCTTTTTTTATGGCTGAGTAGTATTTCATTGTATGAATATTTACCACATCTTCTTTATCTATTCATTGGCGATGGGCACTTGTGTTGCTTCCACGTCTTGACTATTGTGAATAATGCTGCAGTGAACATAGGGGTACAGAAATTCTTCTTGTGTTGTTCATTTCAAGTTCTTTGGATAAATATCCAGTAGTGGAATACTTGGATCATATGGTATTTCTACTTTTAGTTTTTTGAGCAATCTCCACACTGTTTTCCACAGTGGCTGCATCAGTTTGCATTCCCACCAGCAGTGTGTGAGGGTTCCCTTTTCTCCACATCCTCTTCAACACTTGTTATTTCCTGTCTTGTTAATTATAGCTAGGCTGACGGGAGTGAGGTGATATTTCATTGTAGTTTTGATTTGCACTTTCCTAATAATTAGTGATGTTGAACATCTTTTCATGTGAGGGCTGGCTAATTTTTGGCTACTGTTATATTAAAAGTAATTGTCTACCCAAGTGTCTGTAATAGAGCTTTTCGTGGATAGATACATGAAAACTACATGGTGAATGCACAAAATGAAAGAGGAGGGTGGGATGGAGGAAGAGAGACAGAGAAATCCAGCTTGCTGCCAACGCTGTTAGGACGTGCAGGAGGAAAGAAACGGAAGCAAGGGCAACTCTAGGCTGAGTGAAAGAGGACAAACGCTCTCCACTCATTGAGAATGCAGCTCAGTGTAGACAGAAGCAGCAACTAACACAATAATGTTGGTGGGAGCTAGGAATGTGGAGCGAGGGAGGAAGGGCGAGGGGAGAAGGATCGGGAAGCATGTGCACAATAATTTCCTCCTCATCTGTGGTTAGAAAGTCAGAGAGCCAGCCCTCTGAGAATAGGAGGAAATCGCGCCCAGCACAGACCTCGGCTGCGGCTCCGGGAGGCGCTTCGGCTCTTCGGGAAAGCAGTCTTGGCCTCCAACGACTATTTCTTCACCTTCTTTTAAGTCGCCATTTTTCTTCCTGTTTGGCAGCAAATCTGTGGGATTAGTGCCCACTCTGTCGCACTCTGGAAAGTGTCTCAACTGGCTTTGTGATGCTCCTGAAGCAGCTTCCAAAAGGTTAAGAGGCTGAATGGGACTGGCAAAAGCTTGAGTAATTTTTACAAAGTTATGTCTTCCCAGAAGGACTATACAATGACCGTTTCTGGCGGCTGAGAGCCCCTGGCCTGGTAGAGCCCATCCCCGCCCCAAGATCAAGTCAAGCCTCCCTGCTTGGGTCGACTCCGCACAGGAGCCTGGGGGAAGCGGCCCAGAACACTGGCTCCATTCACGGGCCGCGTCGCAGCTGCCTGCCCGCCCTCTGCAGAGAACACGCCTACATGGCACTTCAGCTAGACTCCTTTTGTGCTTTGCTGGGTTTATCGATGACTTCATTTCCCACTTCCCATCCCTGTTCTTTCTTTTCTTCTTCTTCTTTTAATTGAGGTATAACTTAAGATACCAAAATGGGCTGGCGTGGTGGTGCAGCGGTTAAGTTTGCGCGTTCTGCTTTGGAGGCCCTGGGTTCGCCGGTTCGGATCCTGGGTGTGAAAATGGCACTGCTTGGCACACCGTGCTATGGTAGGCGTCCCACATATAAAGCAGAGGAAGATGGGCACGGATGTTAGCTCAGGGCTAATCTTCCTCAAAAAAAAAAAAAACAAAACAAAACAAGGCACACATCTTCCATGTACAGCTTGAATTTTCAGATATATGCGCCCAGGTGAGCACCATCAAGATACAGAATGTTTCCAATCCCCGAAAACTGTCCTGCATGCAACTTCCCCTTCACTATTGCGCTCACTCCCACCCTCAACGAAGGTAACCATCATTCTGGATTCTCTCACCGTAGATTCGTTTTGTCTGCTCTCGAACTTCACATAAAAGGAATCACACAGTGTATACTGTTTTGCATCCGGCTTCTTTCACTCAACATGTTTTTGAGGTTTATCCATGTTGTGTGTATCTGTACTTCATTCCTTTTTCGTGCCCAGTAGAATTCCATTGTGTGGAGCTATCAAGTATTGTTTATCCATTCATCTGTTGAGGGACATTTGGGTTGTTGCCAGTTTGAAGTTATTATAAATAAAACTGTCATTAATGTTTTTGTACGTCTTCATGTGACATACGTACACTCCTGTTTTACTGAAGATCCATTTTTCCTGGGGAAGACCAAGGCAGTTGAGTCTGGGTCGGAAGTCTTCATGGAGAGTAACAGGACGTTGGAGGGATGGTCTCATCTCCAAAGGCCCAGCTCGCAGATAGATTTAGAGCATCACAGAAGCTGCTCCAATTTTGCCCAATCAAGGAAGCCATCCATTGCTTCTAATAGTCCAAAGATAGCTGTGTCTGATGACAATGAAACGCAATAGCAATGGGAGCCATGACTGGACTGAAGTCTTTATTTTTAATTAAAATTTGGTGCTTGGCTGAGTTTCGTCAGACTCTGGCCTGACAAATCTAATGTAAATGACTTGGACACCATCTGTGGGGTTTGAAGCAACCTCTTCATGGATGACCCTGTCTTATCCATTCATCCCTTAACTGTCCTACGGCACTCAACAGCGGTTGTTAGTAATGGGTTTAAAATAAAGACTACTGATTCCACCCCATGCCATGGAGACCAAGGGCACTGATCCGGTCTCCTTTGCAAAGTCAATGATGCTAAAGAGGGTTCTCTGTCATTGCAGTGATGCCTGGGTATTTGCCCTGCCCCCATTTCCAGCCCCTAAGAGAAACTCCACCCCATCTCCCATAGCAGATTTGTTGAGTGTATACCGTGTGCCAGAAACCATTCTGACTTTTGTCTACTTGTTTGTTTTTGGCTGGCATTTACTTCTCACATAAGCCCTGGGAGGTAAGTATTATATTATTCTTTTCACGGGTGAGGAAACCATGGCTTAGAGAAGTTAAGTCTCTTAGCTCAGGCTGCAATAGCAAAGTATCACAGACTGGGCGGCTTAAACAACAGAAATTTATTTCTCACTGTTCTGGAAGCTGGAAGTCGGAGATCGGGGTGCTAGTATGGTCGGGTTCTGGTAAGAGCTCTCTTCCTGGCTTGCAAACAGTCACTTTCCGGCTGTGTCCATGTGTGGCAGGGAGAGGGAGAAAGCCCTCTGGTGCCTCTCCTTATAAGGGAACTAATGCCATCATGGGGGCCTTGTCCTCATGACATCATCTAAATCTAATTACCTCCCAAATACCCCACCTCCAAGTAACATCACATTAGGGGTTGGGGCTTTAACATATGAATTTGGAGGACGGGAGTGGACACAATTCTGTGCATGGTAGTAGCTTGCCCATGGACACACACTAGTAAGCCATGGACCTGGGATTTGAGCCTAGGCCTGACTCTAGAGTCCATGCACTTAACCACCATGCTGCACTGCTTTGATGACATTAGGACCTTTGCTCACACTCATGTCCCACCACCGACCTCAGGATGGACTCCAGTCGGGCAGATCCTGTGTGTCAGCTACAAGGTCAGATTGCAGGGGCAATGACCACCAGCCTGACTGTCCCACCTGACTCCAAGCCCAATCCCACATCTGCATTTGCTCTTTCCCCTAGTTGGGATTCCCTAGGCCTAACTATCCTTCAAAATCCATCTGAAGCTTCCCTTCCTACAGGCCTTCCCTGTTGACATCACCCCACAGTAGTCTCTCTCTTATTAGGCACCTCTTATATTTATTATCCAGATTATACAATCTGCCCCGTGTTTACTATCTTCTTCATTGCCTCTAAAGAACATTTTGCTATGTCATATATGACTGTCATTACTTATTCCTTCATTTCTCTAAAGACTGGATCCCATAACCACGTGAGATACGTAAATCATAGTAACTTTACTATAGTAAAGTTTACTTTACTTTGGTATGTTAGATACCAAAATGAATGATATAGATTATAAGTGCAGAGATGGTAATTCATTCATTCATTCAACAAACCAACGTTTATTAAGTACTTATGATGTGCCAGTGACCAGAACATGTGCTTTGTGTGGGTTGGATTTAATTGTATTTTAACAGACATTTGTTGAGTAAGTGCCAAGCACCAGGAATTCAAAGATGAATATGAGAGAAGGAAGTTCCAAGTTGACAGAATAGAAAGATGAGAGTTGTGAAGGGACTGAGGGGAAAATGATGCAAGAAGTGTGGAAGGAGCATAGCCTGCCAACAGCTTTGACGACACACTGGTATGCTAAAATTCTATCCTTAAAGCCATGGGAAATGTAAGTAGGGTTGAAAAGAGGGATAATATAACAAATTTGGAATTTTAGGAAGAGGTGAGTGGTGGTATTATGTATGAAGGGTGTTAGAGTGAGGCAGAGAAATCTCCATTCCGAGTAAGAGAAAGGGAAGATCTGAACTATTGATTTAATGAGAATGCAGGAGCGGGGAGAAGTACCAGAGTGCTCAGTTGAGATCCTTGATTAGAATTAGGGGTAGATAATAAAAGATTACTGTTCATGTAAGGAGATTGGCAGCTTGAAAGAGGCTAACAACTTGGATCCCTACCTCACACCTTAGATAAACACCCTGGTGGATTATAAAACTAAATGTGGACAAAACTTTGAAGGCTTTAGAATAGAATATAGGAGAGTATCTTCATGACATGAGACCAAGGAGAGTTTTCTGAAACAAGACGCAAAAAGCGGTAACAATAGATCAAAAGATTGATCCATTTGGTTACATTAAAATTAAGTTACATTAAAATTGGTTACATTAAAATTTATCAAAAGACTCCATAAAGAGACAAGCCACAGAGTGGGAGAAGATATTTGCAACACATTCGTTGACAAAAGACTCACATTCAGACTATATAAAGAACACCTACATACAAATGTGGGAGGAAAACATGGCTTAATATAAAAATGGGCAAAACACTGAAAGAGACATTTCAAAAAAGAAATCTAAGTAGCCAATAACCATGTGAAAAACTGTTCAACCTCATTGTTAAAGAGGGAATACAAATGAATACCATGATGATACGCCACTATACACATACCATATTGGTAAACATTTAAAAGTCTGATAATACCAAATGTTCAGGAGGAGGTGCAGCAAAAGTAACTCATAACTGATGATGAATATGCAAACTGGTACTATTACCTCTTTGGAAAATGGTTTAGTATATTCTTTTTTTTTTATCACACTGTGAGAGGCTTAACATTTGACTTTTTTTTTTTTTTTGAGGAAGATTGGCCCTGAACTAACATCTGTTGCCAATCTTCCTCCTTTTCTTCTTTTTTCTCCCCAAAGCCCCAGTAGATAGTTGTATATCCTAGTTGCAAGTCTTTCTAGTTCTTCTGTGTGGGATGCCACCACAGCATGGCTTGATGAGCAGTCCTAGGTCTGCGTCCAGGATCCAAACGGCAAACCCCGGGCTACAGAAGCAGAGCGCATGAACCTAACCACTATGCCACCGGGCTGGCCCCTAGCATATTCTGATAAAGGTGAAGATTATCTACCCTATGACCCACTAGTTCTACTCTTGAGTATATACTAGAGAAACTCATGCATACATTCACCTCAATTCATGACAAGTTCCTCATGGTTTCCGTCTTTGTGTTTTTGCTCTATGCTTTGAAGTATTTCTTCCATTTGAGTTTGCAGGCTGCAAAGTTATGTCTCAATAATGACTATCCCTTTCTTCTAATCAGCTACTGAATTGAGCAGCTGGGAAGTCACACTGACTCAGAACTTGTCCTGTGTGGTTATCTTGAACAATTTTGGTTGGACATGTGTTATCCTTGCTCTGATTGATCTGTCTCCAGTTTCTAGGATCCCTTAAATGAGTTAGCTCTACTTGAGGCTGAGGTCCAATTGTTAAAGTACAGGGGAAGTAGGCCCCAAAGTGGTGGAAGACAAAGTGGTCTCACCCCTCAGGAACTCCCCTAGCAACAGGCAGGCTACCAGTATCCTGCTGACACCCCAGGAGAAAACCTTCCTGCTCCCAGGTCTACTCACACCTCCCTAGACTCGGGCATGGAGAGGACACAGTCCACTCTTTTAGCTCCCTTTCGTCTCTTGGAAGTCTAGACAATCAAACCCACCTGAGGGAATCCAATGTCGGTGCCCCTCCCCCTCACACCTTGTGATCCATGCCTTGGTGGCCTGAGCAACCTCATTCTAATCCCCTCCCTGGGGCTCTCCCCTCTGGTTTCTGAGGCTTGACCACCCCACTTAGGAGAAAGCTCCACCCAAGTTCTCCTTGCTAGGACTCTCATGAGGGTCATAGCCTCACTTACCCTCAACTATCAGTTCCAGAAGCTGACCAGATTTGGGTTGCTACCCATATCCAGTTTGTCATCTTTACAGAATTCTAACTTCAATGTATTTTTCAAAAGGAGCAAAATCCTTATACCAAAACCTACTCAAAGATAGCAAAAGAAAAAAAAGAAATTTAAAAAAGAAAACTGTAAACCAATCTCACTAATACCTAGAGATGCAAAAATACCAAATGAAATATTTTCAGTTCAATTCAGTGGCATATAAGAAAAATGTTACACCTACTTCATTGCTAATTGCAAGGTCTCTATTCAAAAGCATAGGCCTCTCTGGTCTCTCCCAGGACTGCTGAAAGATTAGGTCATGAGGTCATGTTCTTAATATTAAGAGATTTTTACCCCCATCGGACTGTGTGAGTAGACTTTTTCTCTTTATGGTTTTCCAGAAGGAAGACATATTATCTCAACCATTTGCTACTTAACAAGTGGAATATAGTGTATGAGAAAGATAAAGGTCCACAACCTGCTTTTCTGTTCTTTCTGGGAGTTGTTGCAGGCTTCTCATTCAGCCTCTAGAGGGCAGTCAGAAAGAAGAAATCACATTCTTCTGTTCTGTTGTACCCCAGCTGTCTGATCACAGCAATTTCAGTGGGTCATCGTTATGGTTTCTGCAGACTTGGAAACTAACCCTTCAAAATGGCCCTGGCCCCGGGTGAGGGAGGGAGAAGCAGGAGGAGGAACAAAGGGAAATTTTTAGGGTGATTGAACTGTCCTAGGGTGGTGGATACATGATTCTACCCATACAGAGTGAACTTTACCATATACAAATTTTTAAAAATCAACAAAGGTGTCAGGAGAGCCCTGGATGGATGGAACTCAGACTGCAACAAATGAATCTAACTGTATTACAAATGTTTGATGTAACCTCATTGAAGTGGGTGAGGATAAAAGGAGCTGACCAAAGTAACTTTGGAAAACAGTATTTTAAGTAGACTCTCAAAGACTAAAGACAAAAAGAACTATACATAAATACTGCACTCTAATTTGTAAAGATTTTTTCTCACAGGGCTACGGGATAGTAATTCTGAAAGTACTTTACATGTATTGTAGAGTTGAATAAATAAGCAAATACATTGTAGATAATAGGAACCACGGTACCAGAGTAAATAGTTACAGATAAACAAAGGAGGAGGGCAGATGGCTAGACTGAACCCTGTGGTGCTGGATTCAAGTCACAGATGTCAGTATGAACTCATGTTTATGTATGTATGTATTTATGCAATTATATCACATTTATTCTAGTTATATACGAAATAATTCTAGAAGATTGGGAAAGCAAGGCACAATTTTAATTCTTTGCATCAATTTTCTTGTACATTTTTATGTGAGTGAAACCATGTTTACTTTAATATATGTGCAGATAAAAACAGAATTATGGATATATGTGTATACATGTGTTAGTACACATACATACATTTCCTAGTTCTGTCCTTTTAGATGGTCTAGAAGCAGTAACAGCCAACTAGCAATGAGCAGACTCATCACCTGGATCTTGGTTTCTAATACCATTCTTCAATAAAAGGAACCAGGACTCTTAAGAGAAATGACTAAGTCTAGGGCTAGGGCAGACAAAATAGAAGGTAAGCCTGGAGCATTTTGTGGTACCAGAAAATTTGGAAGTGCTTAAAAAAAACCGCAAGGGGCCTTGTCAAAAGTACACAGGAGTTGGGGCCTGCCTGGTGGCATAGTGGTTAAGTTTGTGTGCTCTGCTTTGGCGGCCCAGAGTTCACGGGTTGAGATCCCAGGCATAGATCTACACAGTACTCATCAAGCCTTACTGTGGCGGTGTCCCACATATAAAATAGAGGAAGGTTGGCATAGATGTTAGCTCAGGGACAATCTTCCTCAAGCAAAAAAAAAAAGTATACAAGAGCCAACTGAAAGAGCTCCCAATGGCCAAAGCTAGAACAATTTGAGCAAGAAAACGAATAAAAATAGTATTGGATTATAACTCCAAAAATAAGATAAATATCCATGAGCTGATACTGATATAAATAAATGATTGAATAACTAAATGGAGAAGGAACTAATATTTCTCACATAAGAAATATTGCTTGCAGAAGAATTCCAAGTAATATGCACATTGATACTACCCCTTCTAGGAGGTGGAGTTTAATTCCCTCCTCTTGAGTGTGGTCTGGACTTAGTGACTTGCTTGACAAGAATAAAGTATGGAAAGGGATAATAGTAATTTTACAGTAGAAAAAACATGTGGACACCACCTTAACCAAATGACCAAGGTCAAAATCACCAGTGATAAAGTTGCATGATATCATGGACCTCCTGATAGGATATGGTAAGAAAGGCACTTTCCCTCTGTAGTGTTCTTCCCAAAAACCTGTAACTCAAGTCTAATCATGAGAAAACATCCAGTAAACCCAAATTGAGAGATATTCTACAAAATACCTGACTAGTAATCTTCAAATGTACTTTTTTAATAAAAAATTTAAATTTTTAAAAATAAGCAGTGTGATGGTTAATTTTACGTGTCAACTTGGCTGGACCACGGTGCCCAGATATTTGGTCAAATGAAATTCTGGATGTTTTCTGTGAAGGTGTTTTCTGGATGAGATTAACATTTAAATAGATGGACTTTGAGTAGACTACCCTCCATAATGTGAGTGGATCTCGTCCAATCAGTTGAAGGCCTTAATAGAACAAAGATTGACGTCCCAACAAGAAGGAATTCTGCCTGCAGATCACCTTTGGACTCAAACTGCAGCTCTTCCCTGGGTCTCCAGCCTGCCAGCCTATCCTGCAGATTTTGGACTTACCAGTTCTTCATAATCAGGTGAGCTAATTCCTTAAAATAAATCAATCTCTTTAGATAGATACATAGCTATAGATAGATGGATAGATAGATAGATAGACAGATAGATAGATAGAGCTCCTATTGGTTCTCTTTCTCTTGAGAACCCTGGCTAATACAAGCAGTATCTTCATGGCTACTGGGAATACAAAATTCAAAAGTCACACAACTAAAGGGTAGACAGAGAAACGTCTTCCTCCCATCCCTGGCCCCAAGCTACCTGGTTTGCTGTCCCTGAAGCCTCCCTCTTTAGCCAGTTTCTTATCTTTTTATAGCATTTCCGTGGCTTCAAAAGTTTTAAGGTCATAAAAAACAAGGAAAGACTGAGAAATTGTCACATATTAGAAGAGATTAAGGAGATATGATGACTAAATGTAATGTAGTATCCTGGATTGGATACTGAAATGGCAAAAGTATATTAGTGGAAAAGCTGGTAAAATCTGAATAGTCTGGAGTTTAGTCAATAGAATTGTACCAATGTTAATTTCTTAGTTTTGACAAAGGTACCATTGTTACGTGAGATGCTAACATCAGGGGAAATTGGGAGAAGGGTATAAGAGAACCCTCTGTACTACCCTTGTCATTTTCCTAAAAATCTAAAATTATTACAAAATAAAAATTTTAATAAAAGATAAATATTCCAGACTTCTTGTTGCAGGCTAAGATGGAATAGATGCACTTCTTTCTATTCCTCCTACTAAGTAAAGATAGAACCCCTGAATACTGTATTAAAAAACAAACATAAGATGACTTTAAAAGGTGACGAGAAGGTGACTGATCTGCTAGGAGCCCAGGGCCCTGAAGAACAACATGGCAGTGAGTTCCCTGGGTTTTCTTTATGCCTCATATATCCTGGACTAGGTGCTGGAGAGGCTGGCAGCCCAAAAATAGCAATGGGAGCAGACAAAACAATCACACACATCCCCATCAAAAAAAGCCTGCTGGGTGCCTTTTATTTCTTTTTCTTCTCCTATTGAAATGACCCAAATCTCCAGGACAATTACAGAATAAAAGTGGTGAGAGTGGACGTCCTTGTCTTTTTCCTGATCTTGGGAAAGGATTAAGTCTTTCATCATTAAGTGTGATGGTAGCTCTGAGTTTTTCATAGATGCCCTTTATCAGATTAAGAACGTTTCCTTCTATCCAAGTTTGTTGAGTTTTTTGTTTTTGTTTTTGCTTTTTATGAATGGGTGTTTGATTCATCAGATGTTTTTCTGGCAACTACTGAGATGATCATATGGTTTTTGACTTTTATTCTATTAATAAGGTATACTACATTAATTTTCGGGTGTTAAACTAACCTCGTATTCCTGGGATAAATCCCACTTGGCTGTGATGCATACTTTTTTTTGTATGTTCCTGGATTCCGTTTGCTAATATTTTATTAAGAATTTTTGGCTCTACATTCATGGGATATTGGTCTGTGATCTTCCTTCCTTGTGATAACTTTGTTTGGCTTTGATATCAGGGTAATACTGTTCTCATAGAATTAGTTGGGAAGTGTTCCCTCCTCTTTCACTGTATGAAAGAGTTTGTGAAGGACTAACATGATTTCTTCTTCAGATATTTGAGAGGACTCACCAATGAAGCCATCTGGGCCTACGCTTTTCTTTGTTGAAAGTTTTTACTTTTATTGCGTTCATAATAGATCGCATCATTGTGAAATTTCAGTTGTACATTATTTCTTGTCTGTCACCACATAAGTGCTCCCCTTCAGCCCCTGTGCCCACCCCCCACCCCCCTTCCCCTGATAACCACTGAACTGTTTTCTTTGTCCATGTGTTTGTCTATATTCCACATGTGAGTGAAAACATCTGGTGTTTGTCTTTCTCAGTCTGGCTTATTTCGCTTAGCATAATACACTCAGGTCCATCCATGTTGTTGCAAATGAGATGAATTTGTCTTTCTTTATGGCTGAGTAGTATTCCATTGTGTATATATACCACATCTTCTTTATCCATTCATTGGTCAATGGGCACTTGGATTGTTTCCACATCTTGGCTACTGTGTATAGTGCTGCAATGAACATAAGGGTACATACGTTACTTTGGATTGTTGATTTCAAGTTGTTTGGGTAGATACCCAGTAATGGGATGGCTGGGTCGTGTGGTATTTCTATTTTTAGGGTTTTTAAAAATTTTGTTGCTTTTTTCCTCTTCTCCCCAAAGCCCCCCAGTACATAGTTGTATATTTTAGTTGTGGGTCCTGCTAGTTGTGGCATGTGGGATGCCTCCTCAGCATGGCTTGATGAGTGGTGCTAGGTCTGCGCCCAGGATCCAAACCAGTGAAACCCTGGGCCACTGAAGTGGAGCACATGAACTTAACCACTTGGCCACAGGGCTGGCCCCTCTATTTTTAGTTTTTTGAGGAATCTCCACACTGTTTTCCATAGTGGCCACACCAGTTTGTATTCCCACCAGCAGTGTATGAGGGTTCCCTTTTCTTCAAACTCTCTCCAACATTTGTTGTTTTTAGTCTTAGCGATTATAGCCATTTTAACAGGCGTAAGGTGATATCTTAGCGTCGTTTTCATTTGCATTTCCCTAATGATTAGTGATGTTGAATATGTTTTCATGTGTTTATTGGCTATCTGTATATCTTCTTTGAAAAAATGTCTGTTCATATTCTCTGCCCATTTTTTGACCAGGCTGTTTGTTTTTTTTGTTGTTCAGTTGTTTGAATTCCCTATACATTATGGAGATTAACCCCTGGTCAGATGTATGATTTGCAAATATTTTCTTCCAGTGGTGGGTTGTCTTTTTGTTTTGATCCTAGTTTCCTTTGCCTTGCAGAAGCTCTTTAGTCTGATGAAGTCCCACTGGTTTATTTTTTCTTTTGTTTCCCTTGTTTGAGAAGAGATGGTATTTGAAAAGATCCTTCTAAGTTCGATGTCAAAGAGTGTACTACCTATGATTTCAGGCATTATCTTCAAGTCTTTGATCCATTTTGAGTTCATTTTTGTGTTATGGCATGAGATAATGGTCTACTTTCATTGTTTTGCAAGTGGTTGTCCAGATTTCCCAACACCATTTATTGAAGAGACTATCTTTTCTCCATTGTATGTTCTTGGCACCTTGGTCGAAGATTAGCTGTCCATAGATGTGAGGTTTTATTTCTGGGCTTTAAGTTCTGTTCCATTGATCTGTGTGTCTGTTTTTGTACCAGTACCATGCTGTTTTGATTGCTATGGCTTTGTAGTACATTTTGAAGTCAGGGATTGTGATGCCTCCAGCTTTGTTCTTTTTTCTCAGGATTGCTTTAGCAATTCAGGGTCTTTGGTTGCCCCACATGAATTTTAGGATTCTTTGCTCTATTTCCGTGAAGAATGTCATTGGGATTCTGATTGGGATTGTATTGCATCTGTAGATTGCTTTGGGTAGTATGGATATTTTAACTATGTTTATTCTTCCAATCCATATGCATAGAATCCCTTTCCATCTGTCTATGTCATCATCTATTTCTTTCAATAATGTCTTATAGTTTTCATTATATAAGTCCTTCACCTCCTTGGTTAAATTTATTCCTAGATATTTTATTCTTTTTGTTGCAATTGTAAATTAAATTGTATTCTTGAGTTCTCTTTCTGTAAGTTCGTTATTAGAGTATAGAAATGCAACTGATTTTTACAAGTTGATTTTGTACCCTGCAACTTTACTGTAATTGTTAGTTATTTCTAAGAGTTTTCCGATGGATTCTTTAGAGTTTTCTATATATAAGATCGTGTCGTCTGCAAACAGCAAGAGTTTCACTTCTTCACTCCCTATTTGGATTACTTTTATTCCTTTCTCTTGACTAATTGCTCTGGCCAAAACCTCCAGTACTATGTTGAATAAGAGTGGTGGTAGTGGGCATCCTTGTCTTGTTCCTGTTCTCAGAGGGATGGCGTTCAGTTTTTTCCCCCATTGAATATGATACCGGCTGTGGGTTTTTCATATATGGCCTTTATTATGTTGAGGTAATTTCCGTCTATCCCCATTTTGTTCAGGGTTTTTATCATAAATGGCTGTTGGATCTTGTCAAATGCTTTCTCTGCATCTATTGAGGTGATCATGTGGTTTTTATTCCTCAGTCTTTTAATGTGGTGTATCACATTGATTGATGTGTGGATGTTGAACCATCCCTGTGTTCCTGAAATAAATCCCACTTGATCATGATGTATGACCTTTTTGATGTATTGCTGTATTTGGGTTGCCAATATTTTGTTGAGGATTTTTGAATCTATGTTCATCAGTGACATTGGCCTATAGTTTTCCTTTTTTGTGTTGTCCTTGTCAGGCTTTGGTACCAGAGTGATGTTGGCCTTATAGAAGGTGTTGTGAAGCATTCTGTCTCCCCTGATTTTTTGGAATAGTTTGAGAAGGATAGGTATTAAAGACTCTCTGAAAGTTTGGCAGGATTCTCCAGGGAAGCTGTCTGGTCCTGGGCTTTTATGTTTTGGAATGCTTTTGATTACTGTTTCAACCTCTTTACTTGTGATTGGTCTATTCAGATTATCTATTTCTTCTTGATTCAGCTTTGGGAGGTTCTAAGAGTCTAAGAATTTATCCATTTCTTCTAGATTGTCCATTTTATTGCCATATAGCTTTTCATAGCATTCTCTTATAATCCTTTGTATTTCTGTGGTATCCATTGTTATTTCTCCTCTTTCATTTCTAATTTTATTTATCTGAGCTTTCTCTCTTCTTTTCTTTGTAAGTCTGGCTAGGGGGTTGTCAATTTTTTTTTCTTCACAAAGAACCAGCCCTTTGTTTCATTGATCCTTTCTACTGCCTTTTTTGTTTCAATTGCATTTATTTCTTCTCTGATTTTTGTTATTTCTCTCCTGCTGACTTTGGGCTTTGTTTGTTCTTCTTTCTCTAATTCAGTGAGGTGTAGTTTAAGATTGCTTATTTGGGGTTTTTCTTGTGTGTTAAGATGTGCCTGTATTGCGATGAATTTTCCTCTTAATACAGCTTTTGCTGTATCCCATATGAGTTGGTATGGCATGTTATCATTTTCATTTGTCTCCAGGTATTTTTTGACTTCTTCTTTAATTTCTTCAATGATCCATTGCTTGTTCAATAGCATATTGTTTAGTCTCCACATCCTTGTGCCTTTCTCAGCTTTTTTCTTGTAATTAATTTCTAGCTTTATAGCATTATGATTGGAGAAGATGCTTGTTATTATTTCAATTTTTTTAAATTTGTAGAGGCTTGTCTTGTTTCCCAAGATATGGTCTATCCTTGAGAAAGTTCCATGCCTGCTTGAGAAGAATGTGTATTCTGCTGTTTTTGGATGAAGTGTTCTATATATGTCTGTTAAGTCCAAGTGTTTTAGCTTTTCGTTTAGCTCCACTGTTTCCTTGTTGATTTTCTGTCTGGATGATCTGTCCATTGATGTGAGTGGGGTGTTGAGGTCCCCTACTATTATTGTGTTGTTATTAATATCTCCTTTTAGGTTTTGTTAATAATTGCTTTATGTACTTTGGTGCTCCTGTGTTGGGTGCACAGATATTTATAAGTGTTATGTTTTCTTGGTGGAGTGTCCCTTTGATCATTATATACTGCTCCTCTTTGTCTCTCTTTACCTGTCTTATCTTGAAGTCTACTTTGGCTAAGTATTGTGACACTTGCTTTCTTTTGTTTGCCATTGGTTTGGAATATTGTCTTCTGTCCCTTTACTCTGAGCCTGTGTTTATTGTTAGAGCTCAGATGTGTTTCCTGGAAGAAGCATAATGTTGGCTCTTGTTCTTTAACTCATCTCGCCACTCTGTGTCTTTTTATTGGAGAATTCAATCCATTTATATTTAGGGTGATTATTGATATATAAGGGTTTAATGCTGCCATTTTATCACTTGTTTTCTGGTTCTCCTGCATTTCCTTTGTCTCTCGTCCCATGTGTTTCAGTTTGCCAATTGAGTCATGTAGTTTTTTATGTTGTGTTTCTTTGTTTTCTCCTTATTTGTTATTTGTGTCTCTGTTCTGCTTTTTTGTTTAATGGTTACCATGAGGTTTGTATTCAAAATCTCATAGATAATATAGTCCATTTTCTGATGGCTTCTTATTTCCTTAGACTAAACCGATTCAGTCCCTTTCCTCTTCCCCTCCTAACTTGTTTTTCTCACATCTTATTCTATCCTGTGTTGTGAGTTTGCAGTTAAAATGACAAGATTATCTTTGTTTTTGGTGTTTTCCTTCCTTATACGTTTAATGTTATAGTGAGTATTTGCTAACCTGTTCTGATGTATAGCTACAACTTTCTGATTTTGTCTACCTATTTATCTCCTTACTCTGTGCTTTGTAACCTCTTTCTCCCTTTTTTTTTCAGGTATGAGGACCTTCTTGAGGATTCCTTGTGTGTGTGTTGGGGGGGGGGTCTTGTGGCTATGAACTCCCTTAGCTTTTGTTTACCTGGGAAAGTTTTTATTTCTCTATCATATCTGAAGGATATTTTCACTGGATAGAGTATTCTTGGCTAAAAGTTTTTGTCCTTCAAAGATCTGAATATGTCATTCCAGTCTCTCCTAGCCTGTAAAGTTTCTGCAGAGAAATCCGCTGAAAGCCTAATAGGAGTTCCTTTGTAGGTTATTTTCTTCTGCCTTGCTGCCCTTAGTAGTTTTTCTCTGTCATTCACTTTTGCCAGTTTCACTACTATATGCCTTGCAGTAGGTCTCTTTAAATTGACATATTTAGGAGATCTAATAACTTCTTCCACATGGATTTCCATCTCCTTCCCTAGGTTTGGGAAGTTCTCTGCTATTATTTCTTTGAACAAGCTTTCTGCCCCATTCTCCTTCTCTTCTCCCTCTTAAATACCTATAATTCTTATGTTGCATTTCCTAATTGAGTTGGATATTTCTCAGAGACTTTCTTCATTTCTTGTTAGTCTTAATTCTCTCTCCATCTCTATCTGGAGCATTTCAATATGTCTATCCTCGATTATGCTCATTTGCTCCTCTATGATGTCTGCTCAAGCATTCAAGGAATCCATATTTTGTTTTATTTCATTGATTGTGTCTTTCATCTCCAATATTTCTGATTGATTCTTCTTTATAGTTTCAATCTCTTTTTGTGAAGGAGTTCCTGAACTTGTTGAATTGTTTCCTACATTCTCTTTTAACTTTTCGAGTTTTTTGATGAAAGCTATTTTGAATTCTCTGTCATTTAGATTACATATTTCTGTGTCTTCAGGACTGATTTCCAGATGCTTGTCATTTTCTCTCTGGTATGGAGATTTAACATAACTTTTGATACTGCTAAAGGGTGTGGCTTTGTTCTTTCACATCTTGGTATTATTTGGTCGCAGTTACCACCTATTGCCACTGATTGGGGGTCAAGAGCCGCGTATTCTGAGCCCTCTGCATTCCACTGGGGTCCCAGGTGCTGGAGCCGGCACTGGGTGGGTTGGGGGGAGAGGCACTTTCTTCTGCATGCTCTCACAGCCTTACTCACTCTGCTCTCACTATATGCTC
Organism: Equus asinus; assembly: GCF_041296235.1. Classification (NCBI taxonomy): domain Eukaryota; kingdom Metazoa; phylum Chordata; class Mammalia; order Perissodactyla; family Equidae; genus Equus; species Equus asinus. The sequence continues at coordinate 41,905,782 of NC_091820.1, forward strand.
TCCTGGGGTGTTGGCTTGATGAGGTCACCCCCACATTAGCTTTCACCTTGGTAGGGGCTTTCCCCTAGGCTGCAAGGGACCTTGGGGATCTTTGATGTTCCCATGAATGAGCATCCGCTCCCTGCTTCCTTCCCTCTCAGAGGCCACACACAGTCCCAGATTGCACTTTTTGGGGGAGGAAGCAAAGTTTTTTCCACCTCCTCTGAGAGGGGCTCCAGTCTCTCTACCTTCTGACGTGTGGCTGTGTGGGTCTCTCAGAAATCTTTTGTGTTGTGTGAATGTCCTCTGTTTGAGTATAAATGTCTTTTTCATTATATGGTGGAGGGGAGAGATCACTAGAACTCATTCTGCCATGATGCTGATGTCACTTCTTCTGTGGGAAGTATTTTAATTAATACTTCAATATCCTTACTTGTCTATTCAGCTTTTCTATTCTTTTTCTTTGATAACAGCTTTATTGAGATATAATTCACAACCATAAAATTTACCCATTTGAAGTGTACAATTTAGTATATTCACAGAGTCGTGCAACCATCACCACAATTAATTTTAGAGTATTTGCATCACCCCAAAAAGAAACTCTGAATCCTTTGGCCTTTACCCTCCCCCAATTTCCCCATCCTCCCTCCCCCTGCCTTAGGTAACAACTAATCTTTCTGTCACCACAGATCTGTCTATTTGGGGTATTTTGTATGAATGGACTCATACAATATGAGGTGTTTTGTGACTGGCTTCTTACACTTAGCATAATGTCTTCAAGGTTCATCTGTGTTGCAGGATGTATCAGTACCTCATTCCTTTTTATGGTCAAATACTATTTCATTGTATAAATATAGAACTTTTATTTATCCATTCACTAGCTGATGAACATTTGTTTGTTTCCACTTTTTGGCTATTGTGAATAATGCTACTATGAATATTTGTGCATGTGTCTTTGTGTGGACATACATTTTCATTTCTCTTGAGTATACTCTTAAGATTAGATTCTACCTCTTCTTGAGTCAGTTTTGGTAGTTTGTTCCTAAGACATCTAGGTTACCTAATTTGTTGGTATAAAATTGTTTACAACATTCTCTTATGATCCTTTTAGTTTTTGTAAGGTCAATAGAATGCCCTCTTTTTCATCCCTGATTCTGATAATTTGTCTTTTCTCTCTTTTTTCTTGATTGATCTAAGTAAAGTTTTATCAATTTTGTTGGTCTTTCAAAGAATCAATTTTTTATTTCATTGATTTCCTCTTTTTTTGAGCTTCAAATGATTCAGGAAAGCAAAAAGAATATACACAAACACCACACACACACACACACACACACACACACAAACATAGAGAATGACAAAGCAGATGTGGCAAAATATAAGCAACTGGTGAATCTGAATAAAGACCTTTGTTCTTTTTTTTTTATTTTTCCTATTTCTCTCAAAGACCCCCGGTACATAGTTGTGTATTTTTTTTAGTTGTGGGTCCTTCTAGTTGTGGCATGTGGGATGCTGCCTTAGCATGCCTTGATGAGCAGTGCCATGTCCGTGCCCAGGATGCGAACTGACGAAACGCTGGACCACCGAACCACAGCACGCGAACTTAACCACTCAGCCACGGGGCCGGCCCCAAGACCTTTCTTCTAATCTTGCAACTTTTCTATAAGTTGGAAATAATATCAAAATATTATTATGTAACATAATATTAAAAAGTTATAAAAAATGAATATTTCTTCTCCTACTCCAGATCAAACTGCATTGTGGCAGCTCCAAAGGGTAGTGTGGGGGACTCAAGGAAGACATGTCCAAGGTAGCCTTTCAGAGTCTTCTCCCATGTTAACACATCACAAAGAGACCCAGAAAATGTTTTGATGAAGCTGAGAGCAGTGTGGATGGGGCCTTGAGAGCTGGCAACAAAGGAGAGAGAGGCCAGGTGTCCAGGATGAAGAACAAGTCTGTGTAGTCCAAGGACAGGAGACAAGGGAGAATGAGGCATATTGGCAGATGCTTGCACTGACAGAGGGTGACTCCTCCTCCTCAAGCCTTGGTGCCACATAAGCCTTCTACAGAAATGAGATACAACACTTGGGAGGGTCTTGGACCCTGAATTGGCTGTGATTCTCTCTGTCAGTTAATGAGGGCTCTAAATAGAAATTAGAGAAAAAAGTTATATTTCTTGTGCATACCTTCCCTGGCCCAAGAAATGTATACCTGCTAAACACACACACACAATGATAACACTAATCAAAAAAAGTTGGACTAGCTATATTAATATCAGGCAGAGTAGATTTCAGAATAGGGAAAATTATCAGCAATAAAAAGGGACATTACATAATGATAAAAGGTCAATTTTCCAAGAAGACATAACCATCCTAAACATTTATGCACCTCACTATTGAGCTCCAAAATACACAAAACAAGATCCAATTGAATTTAAAGGAAAAAATGGACAAAACCCAGTTATACTTGTTGATATCAACATTCCTCTCTTTGTAATTGGTAGAGCAAGAGACAAAATCTGCAAAGATATAGAAGATCTGAACAATACTACCAACCAACCTGACCTAATTGGTATTTATAGACCACTCCACCAAATAAAAGTAAAATAGACATCAGAAAGGTCTTCAATGGGAAACTAAGAGGCTTAGAACACAGTGGGTCAGAACACTCATTTACCCATACATGCTGAACATCACCACTTGAATGTTCACAATGTATTGTTTGACATTCTAGGGACAATCCATTCTTTCAATTTAACCCCACTTTGAAAAGAGACTTTCTTCACTGGTCACTGACAGTCCCCTAACTTAACATCAGTCTGAGGCCTTAAAAATAAACCTAGCTGATGCAAATTGAGGTTAGTTTCAACATTAGGTTTGAAATAGAAGAGTGTGAATATTTAGCACTGTATGGAGATTTTAAGCAGCACAATCAAACACAACAATTAGAGGAATAAAAATGGGAAGGGAAGAGGTAAAACCATCTTTACTTATAGTTGATAAGATAATATATCTGAAAAACCCAAGAGAAGTAATGCTAAAACTAATACAAATAATAAGAAAAGTTTAGGAAGGTAACAATATAAAAATAACATACAAAAATCAATAGCCTTTATATATCAAACAATTATTACTTCTAAGACATAGTGGAAGAGAAAGTTTCATTTGCAATAGCAATAGAAAAGGAAAAATATTCAACAATAATAAAAATTTTATCTCTATATTAAAAAGCAGAGACTTCTACTTCCAGAAAAGATGGAGAAACAGAACTGTTTACCCTCCTGCCTTAAAGAAGCAAATAACTGTACAAAAAATGTAAAGCAATGGTTTTCGGACATTGGAAACCAGGCATCACAAGACAGCAATCACTGAGAAAAGGAAAATGAATGAAGTGATCCCTACAATTGTCTCAGCTTCTTGCTTGGAGAGAGTTTCCAGGCTGCAGCCCAGAGAGAGAGAACTCAGAGCCCAGTGCTTTCCCGAGTTGAAGTAACAGAGTTGAGAATTAAAGGAGGCAAAGACAACTAAAAATTCAGCATACTGCAGTAGATAGAAGTGCAGAGAACAATGTCTTTGGAGATCTATCTAGGCTTCAAGTCTTCAACTGAAAGGATCAGGATGGGTGTGAAGAAACTACTTGAGGCCAGGAGGGGTGAGAGGAAAAGCATCCAAAAAGATTAGATGGAAGAGTCCCTGGAGCTAACTTAGCCAATAATAGTTCCTGTTCCTACCAACTGGATTGGAAAACCTCATAAATCATATAGCATCAGGTAGAATACTCTGAATGGTTCTGCCTCAATACTGAGGCAAAATTAGAACTAGATTGAACATTGCTCTTGTCTCATCTAATGAAGCTTAAAAGTAAGACTTGAAAGGTTCAAATTGTTTCCAAGTAACTTAACTGCATCCCAGAATAAGACCAAGAATATTTATAGAAATCAAACAATATCCAGAAAGCAACAAGATAAAAGTCACACTGTCTGGCATTAAATAAAATTAAATTCAAAGAAACAGGAGAATATGACCCATAATTAGAAGAAAAATCAATCAAAATAAATCTAGAAGTGATGCAGATAATAAAATGAGTAGACATGGCTATTAAAAGAGTTATTAAGCCATATTAATATGTTCAAGAAGGGAGAAGAAAGCAGGAAACATGGAAGATACTAAGAAGATCCAAATCTAACTTCTAGAGATAAAAAATTACAATGTAATTAATGTCTGAGACATAAAAAATACACTAGATGGGATTAAGAGCAAATTAGACATGGTGGAAGTAAAGTTTAGTGAAACTGAAGACAGTGCAACGGAAATAATCCAATATGAAACCCAGAAACAAGGAAGACTGAAAAAAAGTCAACAGATGATCAGTGAGCTATTGGACAATTTCAAGAAGCCTAACACATTCATAATTAGAGTCTTCAAAGGAGGACTCAAAAAACAATATTTGAAGGATTAACAACCAAAATTTTCCAAATTCAATGAAAACTATAATTCCACAGATTCAGGAAACTCAAAGAACACCAAGCCAAAGATACATAAAGAAAGTTACACCAAGACAGTCATAATCAAATTGCTTAACACCAGGAAAAAAGATAAAATCTTAAAAGCAGCCAGATAAAAATTATAACAACAATGTATATAGGGTTTATAATATATGACAAAAATAGAAGTATACTGTTGTAAAGTTATTAAACTATACATAAAGTGGTACAATATCATGTGAAGGTAGACTGTGATAAAAATACTGAGTCCAAAAGAAGACAGAAAAAGAGAACAAAGCACAGATGGTACAAATGAAAACAAAGAGCAAGGAGGTAGATTTAAACCAAACCATATCAACAAGCATACTCAATAAAAATGGTCTAGACAAACTGTGGTAGGCAGAAGAGTGCCCCCCTCAAGTAATCCACATCCTAAACCCTTTGAACATATTATTTTACATGGCAAAAAGGACTTTGCAGATGTCATTAAGGGCATGGACTTGAGATGGGAGATTATCCTGGAATATTCAGATGGGCCCCATCTGGGAGTCTTTAAAAGCAGAGAACCTTTCCTGGCTGGGTCAGAAAGATGAGACAGAAGAAGAAGAAAGAGAAATGTGACAAGGAAGAGAAATGTGACATAAGAAGGACTCAACTTGCTATTGCTATCTTTGAAGATGGAGGAAGGGAGCCACGAGGCAAGGAATGCAGCAGCCTCTAGAAGCTGGAAACAGCTTTCAGTTCACAGTCAGCAAGAAAATGGGCATCTCAGTCCTACAACCACAAGAAACTGAATTTTGTCAACAATCCAATTGAGCAGGAAAGGGATTTTCCTCTAGAGCCTCCAGAAAGGAATATAGTCTGCTGACAATTGATTTAATCTGTTGAGACCCATATCAGACTCCTGACCTACAGAACTATAAGATAATAAATTTCTGTTGCTTTAAGCCACTAAGTTTGTGGTAATTTGTTATGGCAGCAATAGAAAAGTAATACACACTCCAATTAAAGGGCAGAGATTATCAAATTGGATAAAAAAGCAAGATTAAACTACATACTGTATTTAAAAACTTTTTTTTTATTTAAAGACATTTAAAGGTTATTTCAATAGGTTACTTGAATGTTAAAGTGTAAAAAAAAAGCATACAGCATGCTAACACTGATCAAAAAAAAAGCTAAAGTGGCTATATTAACATCAAAATAGATTTTTGAGCAAAGAATATCATCAGGAATAAAGAAGGTCACCTCATAATGATAAAGGGGTCAATTCATCAAGAGAACATAACAATCCTAAATGCTTCTGCACCTAATAACCGAGGTTCAAAATACATGAAGTAAAATCTGAGAGAAGTACATGGAAAAACAGACGAATCCACAATTTTGCTTGTAGATATTGGTGCCACTCAATCAATAATTGATAGAACAAATAGACAGAAAATCAGTATAGAAATAGATTTGAATAACACTATCAACCAACTTGCCCTGTCACTTACAGAAAATTCCATCCAACAGCAGAATACACATTCTTTTCAAGCATACATGGAACATTTACCAAGGGCCATATTCCAGGTCATAAAACAGTCTCAATGAATTTAACAGGATTCAAGACATACAAAATACATTCTCTGACTACAGTGGATTTAAATTAGACATCAACCAGAAAAATATCTTGAAAAGCCCCAAACAGTTGGAAGCTAAATAACACACTTTCAAAAAATCCTTGTATGAAAGAAAAAATCAAGGGGGAAATCAGAAAGTATTCTGAAGTGAATGACAATAAAAATACATCATATCCAAGTTTGTGGAAGGCAGCTTGTGCAGGAAAAGGTTAACTCAGCAGGCCTGGGTTGCTCAAACCCTGCACATTCCCAAGAAAAACTCTTGGCCAGTTCCTGGGAACTAAATACTGAGCTCTTGGCATGGTCTGTCTGTTAAGAGTATTTTTTGTATGTCTGAGATCTTGGGCCATGCTGGACCAGCTCAACCAGATAGTTTGTGCTGCTAATGTGATTTATAGTGAAGACCCACATTTGCTCTGGGGACCCAAAGTCTGAGTAGGTGAGGTCAATTATGCAGGTGCTGATTCCCAATAAAAATCCTGGGGCTTCCTTCCCTGGTAGGCAACACTTGTCACATATTGCTGCTGGAGGAATTAAGCATGTCCTAGGTAAGCCCACCGGGAGGGGACACCTGGAAGCTTGAGTCTGGTTTCCCCCATATGTCTCCCCAAGCGCCTTTTCCCTTTGCCGATTTTACTCTGTATTTTTCACTGTAATAAATTGTAACTCTGTATAAAACAGCTTCTGAGTCCTGTGACTCTTTCTAGCAAATCAGCAAGCCTGGGGCTGGTCTTGGGGGACCCCTGACACACAACTAAAGCATTAATTAAATGGAAATTTATAGGACTGGATGACTACACTAGAAAATGTCTCAGATCAATGACCTCAGCCTTCACCTAAAGAAACTAGAATAAAAGCAGCTAAAGAAACGTGAGGTAAGCAGAAAGAAGGAAAAAAATAAAGATGAGAGAGAAAATCAATGACAAAGAAAACAGGAATACAATAGGGAAAATCAGTGAAATCAAAAGTTGGTTCTTCAAGAAAATCAAGAAAATTTGTAAGCCTCTAGCCAGGCTGATCAGGGGGGTAAAAAGACACAATTCACTAATACCAGGAATCACCCAGAACTGCAGATTCCACAAATATTAAAAGAATAAATTACTTGAAAGACACAAACTACCAAAGCTTACTTCTAAAGAAATAAACTGAGTAGCCTATGTATATTAAAGAAATTGATTTCATAGTTAAAATCTTTTACACAAAGAAAACTCCAGGCCCAGATTTTATTTATTTATTTATTTATTTTTTTGGTGAGGAAGATTGGCCATGAGCTAACATCTGTCATCAATCTTGCTCTTTCTGCTTGAGGAAGATTGTTGCTGAGCTAACATCTCTGCCAATCTTCCTCTATTTTGTGTGTGGGACCCCGCCATAGCATGGCTTGATGAGTGGTGTGTAGGTCTGTGCCAGGATCTGAACATGTGAACCTCAGGTCACCAAAGCAGAGCACGCCAACTTAACCATTATGCCACCGGGCCAGCCCCACTCCATAACGTGGCTTTACTGATGAATTCTATCAAACATTTTAGGAAGAAATAATACCAATTCCACACAAACTCTTCAAGAAAACTGAGGAGAGAGAATACTTCCCAACTCTGTGACCAATATAATTCTGATAACAAAATCAGACAAAAATATTACCAGAAAATAAAACTATTGACCAATACCCCTCATGAACACAGATGCAAAAATTCTCAACAAAATTTTGGCAACAATATATAACTCAACAATATATAAAATAACAAAACATCATGAGCAAGTGGGCTTCACCACAGGAGTATAAGATTAGTTTAACATTTAAAAATCAATCAATGGGATTCACCATATTATAAGACTAAAACAGAAAAGCCAGATAATCAGCTCAATCAATGCAGAAAAATAATTTAATAAAAGTCAACATCCATTCCTGATAAAAAAAATCTCTCAGCAAACTAGCAATAGAGCGGATACCCTCAAGCTGATAGAGGGCATCTATGAAAAACCTTCAGTTAACATCATGCTTGCTTTCCCCTAAAACTGGGGACAGGCAAGGATATCTGCTCTGACCACTTCAACTCGATATTGTACTGGAGGTTCAAGCCAGTACAAAAAGGCAAGAAAAAGAAATAAAAGGCATTCAGATTGGGAAGGAAGAAGTAAAACTGTCTTCATTCACAGAGAACATAATTATTTATGTAGAAAATCCTAAGGAATCTACAGAAAAGCTACTAAGCTAATAAATGAGCTTAGCAAGGTTGCAGGACATAAGGTCAATACTCAATAATCAATTGTAAGTCTATAAACTAGCAACAAATAGTTGGAAATTAAAATTTTTAAAAACATACAATTCACAACACCATCAAAAATATCAAATACTTAGGGACACGAAGCCCTATTTACTGAAAACTACAAACCCTGCTGAGAGGAATTACAGAAGACCTAAACCAATGGAGAAATAGACCTTTTCCACGGGTCAAAAACTCAACTGTTAAGAAGCCACTTCTCCACAAATTGATCTATAGATTCACTGTAATCTCAGTCAAAATCCCACCAGGATTTTTAAATAGAAATTCACATGCTAATTCTAAAATCCACCTAGAAATGCAGAAGACCTGGAATAGCCAAAACAACTTTGACAAAAATAAAGTTGGAAAACTTACACCTCCTGATTGAAAGACTTCATAGAACACAAAAACTAAATTGAGATGACCTTCAGACCTAAACGTAAAAACTAAAACTATAAGGCTCCTAATAGAAAACATAGGAGAATATCTTCAAGACCAAGGGTAGGCAACGATTTCCTAGACAGAACACAAAAAAACATTAAATGTAAAAAAAACCCTGATAAACTGGACTTAGTCAAAATTAAGAACTTCTGCTCATCAGACACCATTAAGAAAATGAAAAGGCAAATCAGACTAGGAAAAATGTTTGTAATACAAATATCTGACAAACGGCTTACAACCAGATTATATAAGGAACCTGTAAACTTTATAGAAGAAGATATATGAATGGTCAATATACACATGCAAAGATATTCAACTTAGTCATCACAGAAATGCAAATGATAACCACAATGAGATACTACACACCAACTAGAATGGCTCAACTTTTGAAAACTTAACAACAGTAAATGTCTGTGAAGATGCAGAGCTCTCACATACTGCTGGTAGAAGTATAAACCGGTACAACCACTTTGGGGAAATGTCTAGTGATTTCTTATAAAGTTAAATATATACCTACTGGTATGATCCAGCCATGTTTATTCTTAGTGGTAAAAATTGGAAACAACCCAAATGTCAATCAGGAGAATGGATAACATACTGTGTTAGAGTCATACAATGAACTACTACTCAGCAACCAAAAAGAAGGAACTACTGATACGCATATCAACATAGATAAATTCCAAAAACTTTGTGCTCGGTGAAAGAAGTTGAACACACAAAAAAACTACATTTTGCATGCTTCCATTTTTGTGAATTTTAAGAAGAGCAAAATAAATCTATGGGAATAGAAATCAGAAAAGCAGTTGCTGAGGGTTGGGGGGGCAGCAAAGGAGGAAGGAGATAGAATGGAAAAGGAGACAAGGGAAATTTCTAGGGTGATAGCAATGCCTTAATTCCTGATTGGGGTATAGTGTACACATTTTTCAAAACTCACCGAACTGTACACTTAAGATCTGTTTAGCTTATTGTATGTAACCACATCTCAAAAAAGAAAGATCAAGTTGAAAAAACACGCCAATAGTCCTTAAATATATGAAAAATCATCCAACCTTAGTCATAAAAGAAATGCAAATTGAAACTATCCTAAGATTCCACTTTTGCCCATCCTATTTGCAAAATTCCAAATGTTCCACAATACAGTATGTTGGCAAGGCTGTAGGAGAAATAGTCATGTTCATACATTGCTGGGCTGAGTGCAACACAGTAGAGCTGTGAAGGACAAGATATACCTCCACAAATACAAAACATACACATAAGGTCAAACAGCAAAAGATTGGAAACACCCCCAAATGTCCATCATTAGGAGATAGTACATGCAAACAACAATGGAGCACCATGAATTGATAATGACTTTTAGGATACTTTCAGTGAAAAAAAATCAAGGTGCCAAAAAACAGAAACAGCATGCTACATTTTGTGTAAAAAGGAAGCGAAATAAGACTATACATACACGTTTATTTACTTCTGGAAAAAGAAACACAGGAAACATGAGCTAATGAACTGAAAATGGTTACATATAGGTAGGTGGTGAGTGGAGACAATTTGAAGGTGAAAGGGATGGGAGCAAGACTTCTCTGAACGTACCTTTTAATATAGTGTTGCATTTTGAACCATGTAAATGTTATGTATCTTGGAAGTAAAGTTAAATCAAAACACAGGGAGGGAAGGGGGGTGAGGGCTAGATGGAGACTGAAGCAAGCCTAAAATGCAAGTTTCAGAGTGCTGGTGTCCCATGCCCTCAATGTCCTAACTAGCAAATTATCTACTGTTCACACAGCTCTTCAATGGGCTCTTACTTATGAAACATTTGAGCAGACTGACCTTATCTAGAGGACCTCTATGAGGGAGATACTCTAGATACAGAGGAATTCTAATTGATGGGCTTTGAGCTCCAGCTGATTTAGAATGATTTATGACAGGATAATTTGGAGGCTGATCAATATTTTAAAACTATCCAGGTTTTGTATACAGAGGTTGTATTTTCAAACCTTTGGTACTTTCTATAGCTTTTCTTTTTTACCGAAATTTTTGATGTATCAGTACCTCATATACTTTTGAACTTGCTCCCCCACCACCAATGTTTTCAGTACCTTAACCCAGAAAATCTTGTTGATCATAGATTTGAGTACTGATTTCCATTTATTAGACACAGAATCCTTTCCATGTGCAGACACCTCAAAATTTGCATCCAAGTACATTTAATGAAAGATAATGACACTTAAATCACATATATCTTCTCTAAAGAGAACATTCTCATCTAGTTTCATTCTGTCAAGTGTATTATTCTACCACAAAGTGGAGAGCCAAAGTTAATGCCTAGCTACAATTAACTATATAAACCTACAAAATCAGTGTATTTGCTTTCTCCTCTTTTCTCCCCTTACTCTCTTTGATAGATGTTGTATCTGGGCATTTCTGGAAGTAGGTGTGGCTCAGAGTATTGCTTTGTCTTAATCATACCTTTAATCTATTTGAAGTCATCATACACTTACACACACAGTTATAATTTAAATACCTTAGGATAGTCCTTAAATTCACCAAGAATCTTTGTTGTTCATATTAAGACGTATAATCATTTGGAAGTACACTACATGGCACTGAATGGTTTTGAAACCCTGAGAAAAACTGTGACTATATATTTTTTTAGGTTGGTATGCTTAAAAATCATAGTTTGAATATGTTAAATCAAATTCCCACCTTAAACTAGATTGGCAAATGGTAGTCAGACCAAGAGTTTAGAAAAATGCATATTATTAAATCTTTACATTGAGAATATTCTATTTACTCATTTTCTTGTCACACAGTTTCTTCAAGTGCCATTATTTGATTTTAGGATGGGAACAACTCAGTAGACATTACTAAGACTTAACAGGAATTTCCCTTTCCTCTATCATTTCCACTTTCTAATTCATGGCTTACATCTTCACCCTGATAATTCACCATCTTTTTCAACCACAACAGTAGGTCCTAATGCAACCAAAATCCATGCGTCCTTTCCATCCTAAGAGTGCAAAAGTCTAGGAGTATGATGTAGGGAGTAGGTACACATTACTCCCCAAATGCTTCTTCTGACGACCAACTTAAACACTATGTCATACATCCCAGCTTGCCCAGGATAGTCCCATTCTATGGCTGCTGCCCTGTCCAATTACTAATAGTGGCCCCTGTTGACCTCAAAGAAGTTCTGGTTTGGACTGTAAAAGATATGGTCAGCCTAATTATAGGTTATCAAATTTAAAGACATCTTTCTCTTGTTAAATATTCAAAATGAAAAGTTTCTTTCAAACGTGACCAGAGTTAAGCACTCAGCAATTGCTATTTCTCTGCAGTGGGAGGTAGAATAGCACTCGCTCTGGAGTCAGATCACCACACGTGGAATCTTGGGCAAGTTACATGATCTCTCTTTGCCTCAATTTACTTATCTGTAAGATGGGGATAAAAGAGTACCTAACTCAGAGGGTCATTGTGAGCACTAAAGAGAATGTACATAAAGTACTTAGCACCGTGCCTTGCACAAGTACTCAGTAATGGTAGGTATCTTTAGGCCGCACTAAAAAAATACCATCCTCATTTCCCTGTTCAACTAAAAAGTACATCTTCCTTTCAAAAACAAACCACCACATGGGTTGCTTCACAGTATATATATATATATAAAACTATTACTGTGTAAAGCACTCCAAGACGACAACACAAATGTTTAAAGTTGGTGGTGTTTGCTATTCACCAGACCAACATAATTTCATACCCAAGCCTCCTGGAAAAGACTGAACTGACCGCCCCACCCCCTGAAGTTCAGTACCTTTCCCATCCCTGGCAATCAGATTGTTGTTCCACTGAAGGTGCTCTGGCAAATGTCACCAACTGTCTTGTGTCAATCCAAAGGAATTCCTTTAATCCTCATCTTTGGAGCATGGTGTGGTTATTTTTCAAAAGCTCTAGCTTGTCTAACATCACCCCTGGCTGGTTTCTTTTGGCTTTCTTCTCCTTTGCCATCTCCTCTTATATGCTGACGTTCCTTACTGGGTATTTGGTCTACCTCTCCTCACCACCAGTTCCTGTATAATCTTACCATCTCCTCCGGCTCCAAGCACCACCACCTCAACGGACAGCCAGATTCATGGTTGTGGTCCAGATCTCTCCTAATTCCAACAACTTATATGCTGTACAAGCAGTTCATTATCTTCTGCCTCCAGAACTACCCTTCCGTATTTGCTATACTGGTTAGAAGCACCCTCACGCATCTAAGGTATCTAATGGGTCCTGTGGATTTTACCTTTTCTCTTCCAAATCTTTGTTCTTATTAGTCCAGCCTTGCAACGTCCAAAGTTCCAAGCCCAAAACACATCTTCTTCCAATTTCTGTGCTTTAGAATGTCCCTCTGGCAGCAACGTACAGGATAGATGGAATGTGTTACAGGAGGCAGGAAGACTACTGCAAACTCAATGCTGGTCTTTTGCTTAAATCCTGTGGATGGTTCCATATTAACTGCAGGGTAAAGTGTAGATCTCTCTTATGGCAGAGGTGGCTTTCCAATGTTGAGGACTTCCTACCTCTCCAGTTGTCTTTTAACATGCCTAAAGCTCCTTAGTCAAAGTTCCCAAATGCTCTTGCTCTGGAAGGTGTGATAATGTAAACCCTGCTGAAATGCAAGCCCCAATACTACTCACCCTTCTTGTTACCTCTTCTAGGTTTTGCCTGATATATTACATGCATCTACCAAATGAGATGTGTATAAGGAGGGTAGAAGGCTGGGATCACATCTTATTCAGATTCATTTTTTTAGGAGATGCTAAATAAGTGTATTGATTAAATTAAAATGCACATGATGATAAAGATTTAATGACCAGGTTCTGAGCAGATACTTCATTTAGTTAAATTCATATTATGTGATCTTAAATTTCAGTTGACCAGTCACTACTATTTTGAAGGTCCTATCAATTTACTATTTTGGAAAAGTAACTTCAAAATGCAGAAGCCAAAAGTTTATTTTTTTAAATTTATTTTTTATTTTTTAAAGGTGTGCTTTTTGGTGAGGAAGATTGGCACTGAGCTAACATTTGTTGACAATCTTCCTCTTTTTTTTTCCTCCCCAACACCCCAGTACATAATTGTATATCCTAGTTCTAAGTCATTCTAGTTCTATGTGGGATGCCACCAAAACATGGCTCGATGAGCGGTGTGTAGGTTCGCACCCAGAATCTGAACCAGTGAACTCTGGGCTGCTGAAGCGGAGCAGATGAACTTAACCACTATGCCACTGGGCAGGCCCTCATAATTTTTTTTTATTGATTTAACTTAAATAGATTAAGAAAAGTGAACTGCTATACAGATGGTATAAGATTTCCTATTTAACTGGCGACAATGAGAAAAGAATTTGACTTAGTTCCTACTTTCTGGATCAACATTTGTTTTTTTATACATCGTGTATTAGCTTCTTTCTCTAAACAATGTGTGTGTCATGATGCAAACTTACTTCATGAAGGCACCTGGATAGAGTATGCTTTCATGGGATTTACCTGTACAAGCAGCAAAAAGAAAAAAAAATTACTCTTTCTTCTGAAACCTGAAAAATGTAAATTATGAAGAATGCTAAACTGACGAAAAAAATGTTTACATAAGACTTTGTTCATCTAGTTATATTTCAGAGTAATGTTGATGTGTGTGATTTCTATCTATCCTCTACCCATTCAAAGACTAAGCTGAGCAAGTATTATCCTTGACATGTAACTTCCAAATATGTACTGGTGAAACACGACTATATTACTCTTAAATGTCAGACAACTTAGAAAATAAGACTGTGTCAGTAAGATAAACCAGAACTGGTTAAGAAACATTTAGGCATAGCTTTAGCATTCTCATAATCTTTGTTTCTGGGTAGTTGGCTTGCAATTTTTATTTGCAAAAATGTTTGTCTTTAGTTCTTTCAAAAATATCAGTGGTTAAACATCCTAAGCAGCACTTAGACAAGCACTCTTGCTCCTTAACTAAAATAGATTTGTAATTATCTCCTTTTGAAATTATAAATAAGAGATGATTGCTGCCAGTAGATATTCAATATTTACCAAATTATTAACTAATTGAATAAAATATCTCCATGCTTTCAAGCCCCGAACTGTTTCTAGGAGGACAGCATACTCCAAAACTATCTGAAAAAGAGTACTTGATTAATGCAATCAGCACAGCATTTCACCCGATAGGATTATAAACTCCCTTTAGTCATATATATAACTTCATTTATAGCACTCTCTATGCTCTTCACTAAAGCTTCCTGGAAAATTCCTAGAAAGAACAGCATGATAAAGTGAGAATATGTGCCAGATGCAAGCGAGGTACCATTATTATAAAATGAAACACTATTCTTAATTAGAAGTGACTTGTTAATGCTAACATAGCTTGCTATATTTTACTAGTTATATGGAATTTGCAGATTCCCCCGACCCAATCATGTCATGCAAGCAGAAAAGCATGAGATTTAAAAATTGCCTAACATTAAAAATAAGCCTCTTAATTTATTTGCATTCTAAAATAGAGCCCTTCATCTGAATCTTTTTTCCATATAAAACACTACTAAGTGATGTACAGGATTTGTTAAGCCCATATAACATTCCTTTTAAAATCTTAAGTTCCATCACTATTTGTTTTCTACTATTATACTACGTTTTGGCAGCAATTGTTTATTGGTTTGTCATTGCAGTAATTGCAACTTAACAATAAACCAGTCTGACATTTTAGATCTTGAAGATACATACCATATATATTTCTTTAAAAATAATCATACTTTTGTAAGCAATACTTTACAGTAGACACCTCAAAAATCTACCATAGATGTGAAACTTAAAACGAGAAAAATTTAAGTTCTAAATCTTTATACATATATATCCAGATTTCTATATATATTATATATACATACATAAGTATATATAAAATATATATAATCAGATTTGAAAAATGAACAAAAACTGGGCACTGTACATAAAGTCTTTTTAAAACTCAAACAATAGAAAACTCTTTAAACATTAAACAATTTTAATAAAAGTTTCTGTACAATGCTAAGCAGTTTTATTTACACATAGAAAATGTAATAGGAGTAGTGTTTGAAATTACAGAACTCCTTAAAATTCAATGGCAGGTAAATCTGGAAAAAATAACAGCATTCCATTCACAAATATTTTCAAGCAATAAATATGTATTTATAAATAGTGTAAATTTACATCAAGATTAGAAACAAAAATCACAAATCTGAAGTTTATTCCTTAGTCTATGTGCAATCCATTATCTTTGTGACTTGGCTGTTAATTTTTTTAAACATTTTATTTAGGAACCAAAAGTGTAATAACCGTCATGGTTTTAAAACAAGACAGAAAAACATAAAAGCAGTAAAAAAGTTCCTTACCTAACTTTTCACATTAAAAAAAAGTTGACCAAAGAAAGACTTAAAATTGCTAACTACCTTACAAAGAAATGACCAGCTAGGCTAGTATTTTTTTCCAAGGAAAATTCTGAAGGGGGAAAAGATAGATGAAAACAAATTCATCAGCCCAGAAATACAGAAATATAAAAGAGGTTGTCTTCAAGTCAGTAGTCTGTATGATGTTGCCAGTTTTGTCAGATATATACAAAACGTGGAAATTATTATTTTTTTTTCTGAAGTATAGCTGATCAGCTTTGTGAGAGTCCTGGAGTAGGAGCAGTGCTCTCCCCTGTCCAGTTGGTTGACACTCCGCACTTGGAAGGTTGCATAGACACAGTTTTCAGCCAGCAGCCTTACGAGATAGCTACAAAAATCGGTGGTGCAGAACTGGGTTACTTCCTGAATAGCAGAAAAGGTCTCACTTAATGTCCATGGAACAATATCAAGATGAGGAGGATGGTAATGGAGGAGCCTGAAAATAAAAGTAAGGTATGTTACTTTGGTACTCAAATTGTTAACAGCATTCCCTAGCTCAAGGCTACAAACATAGTCTGCTTATGAAGGTAGGAGAAATAATTCTTCAAGAAAGTTCAACAGCCAGCTACACAATGTCAAAGTACAACCTTCCTTACCGTCTCTCATCTGGCCAATTTTCCTAAGAGTCTGAGACCATGACCCTACTCAGTGCACCCACATTTGTCTGTACTTCTACTCTTAGAATGTTATCAGGTTGATCATTTTTTAGATTGCATAAAACGAAAAAAAAGGCTTGTGGAAAATAATTTAACAAATCAATTACAAATTCATTAGTGACTGGCTTAAGGATCTATCTCAACTAGATAATATATTCTGGTTTACATATTCCAGATAATTTTCTTCTTCTTCAAGCAATCTTGAAGACCATTCAAGTTAAAATATCAGGAGCTAAATTTCAAAAATTCAGTTTCTGATCACATATGTAAGAGAAAAGTATTGGAAGAAATCAAAAATTCATAAATTAAGTCTGTGTTTCTATTCACAAAACCATTAATGTGCTAAAGTGCTTCCCCCTAAACATATGCTGTTTAAAATAAAAGACTGAGTAATTTATAAGTACACTTGAATTTCATAAGGTGATATAACATACCCGGAAGTTAAGCTCCATCAAATATTCCCATGAGGTTAATACTTCTGGCAAGGACAAAATTTTAAATAAATTAGCTCTAAAAGCAGAAGTATATTTGAATGCACACACTGATTCATTTTGTGTACACTAATAACCTATGTACACAAATGTTTTATCAACTAAGATCAAATGACATAAAAGATATGATAGTCTTCTAAAAGTACACAAAGATTTTAAAATGTAATTATTGTGACATTATTTAGGCTAGTCTTACCCAGGAAGAAAAGGGAAAGTGCCAATTCCATAGGAATAAATACTTGGAAGTCGAGGAGAGGGGGAAATGATATGACTATTTCCTAATTCAATATCTAATGAGCCAAAAGAAAATTTAAATATTTCATTACCTCCCACTTATCAGGTGGCAGAACAAACACTGCTGCTTCCCTATCCAGCTAACCATGTACTCACATGTTGATTTCACTTACTAATGTAAATTGGTCATAGACTTGCATCAGGTCCTCCATTTTGTACTGTTCTAGCACCACAAAATTTTCCAGGTTTCCACTTGTTTTTCGTGCACAATCTTGGCAATGCACTATGTAGGTCTTTCGAGAATTGCTCTCATTAGTGACAAAAAGCAGATCAAAAACCTCCACCTATTTTATACAAGAGGAAAAGCATTGAATAGAGACAGTGGTTATTTATTTACTGTGCTGCTTTAGTATAATAACAGAATTCTACTTTACATGAAATTGTGGACAGTGATCTCTGTTAAGAGCAGGTACTAAGACAAACATGACTGTGTTGGAGAATCTTTAATAGACCAGGTTTATTTTGCACCCAACCCAAAGACATGGGTGGCAATGTGTATTTAGGGGAGTGACCTAAGGGAATGATACACTCATTACAACCACTGGCAAAAGCCTAATTCAAAAGTTTGATAAAGGTCAGCCTGTTTCTGTTTTAAATCCAAAACATTAATACACAATCAGATAAAAGTGTGATCATTATTTTCCTTTTAATTCTCTATGATAGTACTCATCACAGGGCACTACATACGGATTTTTGTCTTACCCCATAGACTAAGCTCCTCAAAGATGAAGACTATGTTTTACTCATCTTTGTATCTACAGAGCATATCACAGTGCTTAGTCCTTAGCCAAACCTCAAAACACACTTGTTGAATGAATATAATCTATGATTATTTTATAGATGAGGAAACTGACAGGTAAGCGACAGTGAGTGAGTGTTCAGCTGTCAGCTCATGTTAAGGAGTATGAGTACAAACAAAAAGTGCATTCATGAGTATAGCACGATTTTAAAAATAATGTATCTTATACAGAAAGATTGATGAGCTGCTAAGATTCAGGCAGGATAAGTAACAACACTGTGGAATAGGAGTCATTCTCAAATACTGGAAAGCTTATATATTCATTTTTCTAAGGTATAACACTTCTAACTAGAATCTACCTGATCTCCCAATGACTTATTTTGGCCAGGTTATACAACATTAAAATAGTCAATGAATTCAATCATTTCAAATAAAAGTCAATGTCAGAATTACAAAATTTCAAGGTTTGGAATGGATCATCAATATCCCTGGCTTTGGCATATCCTTGAATTTGTTCAGTGACAGAAAACTCGTTTGACTTCATGTCTTCTTTGAACAGTTATGTTGATTAAAATCCCAGAGTTCACCATGTTTTCCATTACTATCAATGGGCAACAACATGAACTCATGATCTGAGCTAGAAAATTTGTGAGCATTCTTCAATCTGTCCCTTACTTCTGCCACTTAATGAGTTGTCTTGTGGATTTCACCTTCTAAATATTTTTGAAATCTTCTCCTTCTTTTGTATTTCCACTGCCAGGTTCTAGTCTAGGCCTAAAGATAACAACTCTTACTTAGACTACAATAGCTTCCTATCTCCATCCTCTCCAATCATTTTCCTCTCTACAACACATATCCAACTTGGTTGCCTACTCAAAAACTTTTGATGGCTTCAATGACCTCTGAATAAATATCAAACTCCTTTCTGCAAGCTTCCTATCACCTAGACTTGTAAGTAGAATTTGCATAGTCTGTTTTCCAGCCACAGTGGGCTACTTCCCTTTTCTGAATAAATCACTCCATTTCCCATGTTGTTCCTATAGCTCATAATAACATTCATTCTACCTCCAATTCTCATCATTTTTTAAAGCCTAGTGAAGCCATACTCATTCTTCAAGGACGGACTCAAATGTTAATACTTTTGTGAACTCTTTATGTCAATACTAGAAGGGAAAATTAGGTTATTTCCCCCCCAGTGTTATCATAACAGTTAGTAAGACCAACTTTGCATTCATGACAGTCTCATGTACATTACAATTAACTGTTTATAATTTGTCTTTTCCACAAAAATATAAGCTTCTTCAGAGCAGGTACCACTTCTTCTTTGTTTCCGTATCTCTTGCAAGCTGTGGCCCCAAGAGAAGACTGACCACTGTATTGTGAATTGCACCAAAGAAGACTGAACAGTGGTCTATACCTGGAGCTATACCGAACTACACCCAGTTTATTGGCATCTGTTTATGTCTGGATTGTTTAAAATCCAAGACTAAATCTTTTGATGATTATCATTTGTTAAATGTCGAACAGATAAATGATTCTGTAATAGATACTTCTAGAGTTAATACATAGTGAAACAGTATATCATCAGATTAAGTTTTAATATAATAGCTAAGTAACAAGAAAATAAGATTGAATACAATGTCAATTTCAGTAAAATACATTACATAAAAGTATAAATACATTTTAAAAAATAACTAAAGAGAAATGAAAAGTAGAGAGGTAAGAGGCTTTACAAAACAACTGTGGATAAGAACAGTTACTTACCTCACAAATGCTACAATAATGTGCTGGTTCTTCTTTTGCCCGCCCATGCCATATAATCTCTTTTCCTGCAGCAATGAGAGCTTCCCTCAATGTCTGACATTGCTTCAGAGTTCTCAGAAGACAGTACCTATTGTGGGGGAAAAATTATTTGTGACCAGCAACTGAATATTGAATATTTTTAGCATAAAAGATATACCACTAGAAAAAATGCCAAGAGACTCAGTTCTATTATCTGTGACTTCATCATTTTTCTTTCATCAATTTCTCAGATATTCTCAGATTTAAAAAATAAGGCCAAAGCTCAGCAGGTCTGACGATAACAGTATTAGATCTTTTAAAGTTGAGGATAACTGATATCTGAATATCAAAATATAATGAACTTAATATACAAAACCTGACTCCTTGCTTAAATATAAGTTGCTAATTTTGGCTCTTATTTGGGCAAGTCTATTAACCTCTTTGGGAGTCAATGTCCTCATCCTTGAAATAAGGGATCTAAATTCCAAATCTGAACAGCTATGATTCTAGTAAGGCAGAAAGGCACATTATTTCTATCAACACTACCTAGATACTCATAAACAGCATCATCTATATAGTTGCTCTGGAAACTTTTGAGTCTATAAGAAGAAAACCATTTATGAATTTAGTTACTGAACAACACAAAATTGGTTTTGCTACAGTGCTAAAGAAGGAAAAAAAGACATTTAATTCCTCTTTTAACTTGAAGATCATATGGTAGAATCTTCCATTTACAATAACACAATCAAACTTTTCTTATAGTTTATACCTTTTCTAAACACATAGTTATGATGCTAACAATACAGGGAATTCCTACAATTTGTGCTGATTTTCCTAGTTTGCTGTCATTAGTTTGAAGTGTCTGCTAATTTCTCTTACTCTCCTGTGAATCTTAGTGGCTCAGGCTCTCCATTTGAACAGAAAGGTTGGACTAGATGATCTCTAAGGCACTTTTCAGCTCTAAAATTTGGAGAGAACGAAAATAGCCTAAAGAAAAGGAAACGGGCTTAGCACCTGAGTATTGTTTGAAAGCAAAGGTCTTGCTGTCTATTCATTGCCTAGGACAGTGCCCAGCATATAGTAGATGCTCGATAAACATTTGATTACTAAACAACTAAAATTTAAAGTATAAGTAATAGCACATTTAATTTCTCTTAAACTATATTTCCTTACTATTTTATAAGTTGCTAGGTTAAAGCTTTGTTACTTATCAGAACCCAGGTAGATTAAGCCAGGTAAAAAGATGATTAAAAAAATATATAAAACTTAACTTATTTAACAAACATAATATCAACTTTACATTTGTAAGACAAATCCCTTAAGTATCATACTCAAGGAATTTGTCTCTCAGCTTGGCTTCAGCAATTCTTGTGTTTAACTTACTTAGAAACAAAATAATGCTTTAGACTATGGTTCCAAGTCAAAGCTAGGACAGCTTATGTGTGTGAGGTGTGCCAGGTGAGGTAGCAAGTAAAAATTCAGACCATGGCAAAAAGAGAGAGATCATAATTCAGACTACGCTGCTAGCTCTTGAACAGTACCTGCTCCTCTCTTTTCTCTTCTCTGTGTCCCATACAATTCACCTCTGAAGGCACTGATCTTACTGAACAAGTATTCCAAGCAGGGCTTCAAAATAAGGTCTCTTTGACATGAAAATAATGCCTAACACTCTGCAGGTAGCTTTGGAAGATTTGCAGACTCCACTATGCTCCCATGTGGGAAAATAAACAAAAATAATGAAACAATACAATAAAAATAAACAATAAAAAATAAGAACCAGACAGAAGGCATGGTATTAGGTACTTGATACATATTATGCCATTTATGCCTCTTAGCAACCCTGTGAGGAGGCACTATTATCTCCGTCTTATAAAATGAGAAAACTAGGGCTCAGTGAAGCTAAATTTGTCTGACGTCATAAAGCAATTTTTAAGTGGTTGGACTAGGGGTTTGTAAAAGCAGAAAATCTCAAGGTTCCCCTCACTATCTCTCACACTGTACTCTCTTCTTTCTGGTCTCTTTTTATGTCTTCTTACCCATCCTCCTCTTCTCTTTTAAAGATGAGATTCTTGGGGTTCAGTCACAACAGTTTTTGGTTTTCGTCCCCCCCGCCAAAACAGAGCCTTGGTTCTATGGAGTATTATTCCACTCAGCAAATGAATTTTCATCTCCAATGCTACTGACTACTCTGCCAGTCAGATTGTAGTTTATAATTTATAGGTTAATTTGGTAGTTTCATCTAAAAAAGGGCAATATATACTACTTTCCTGCAAACAATAAATGGTTAGAGCTAAGGGTTGCTAAATATAAAATACTAAGTCATGAGTATTCTGTTTCCGGAATCACAGCTCCAGAATTTTTATTTTGTGAGATACTGGAATCTTAGAAAACCGACAGCTCTATTAATCTGATCTGACAACGAATAACCAGATTGTGGTTTCCCCCTTGCCCTTATGTTTTTCCCCTAACATTAAAATCTTTTGCTCTTTCCCATTTTCAAAAGGTAGCAGTTGGAACAGAAGGAGAACTGAGAGAGACAGAGGCTCTTCTGCAGTCCACAACAATGAACAGATCCTAAAGGAAGGCTCTTAGTCAATCAAACGCTAGGGAAAAACAAATAGAAAATAAAGAGATTTAGGGAAAGGATCCTAGGGAAGACAGAAAATATTCAAGATGATGTAACAACAATCCCTTCTGCTTTGATTAATCTCAGACTTTGATTTTATATGAGGACAATGTGCAAGTGTACTGAAGAGCTAAAAAATAAGTCAAAATCATGATTGTCATTTCCTCCTATTTCAGTTTTGCTGAATTTTAATAAATTTACCTCACAGTAATTAAAAATTCAATTTGTTAAAAACAAAAAAATATATCACTAGCAAAAAGTATAAAAATGTAGAAGGTAAAATGCATTTATTAAAAATAGCATCTTCTAAGAACAGGGTCAGAAATTATCTCAGGAGCTAGACAAGTAGGGAATTCTTTGACTTTTAAGGATCAGTCTGGTTTCAGAAACCAAGCCCTGTTTTTAACTGTTTGGATGAAAGACTACACAAAAAGGCAACTCTGGTTTGGAAGAAAACCACGAGGAAGAGGCTGATTGAGGGCTTGGTGTATTTGAGGTTATACAGTAGAATCTAATCCAACCAAAAACCCACCTGCAAAGATGAAATCTAAAGAGGGATGGAATTTTAGAGAATGACATCAAATAGGAGATAAAAATGAAAATATACTTAAAATATTAGAATAAGAAAACTGAAGACAATAATATGAGGACAAAGGATCATGTATAATATATTCATAAATCAATGCATTAGGCAAAAGATAAATAGACACAGTATGCCATGGATGCTAAAAGGAGGGAGAGCTCATCTTCAGGTGAGGGGAGGTGGAAATCACAGTTTTCATAAAGAAGTTGTCAATTTAGACGTGAGCAGGAAGGAGAAGTGGGAGGAAAGCACCTTCTAAGCAGAAGATATGCCATGAGCAAAGATAGTGTGGGGACTATTTAGGGAGCAAACAACTGTTCTCACAAGATTTTAATCTTAGGACGAGGTTTCTAGGGCAGGAGAAGAAAGGAATGAAGGCACAGCGATACCATATTATGTCAAAGCTAAGACAACACTGGGGATTACTCTGACATTCTGGGGGCAATTTGACTAAGTTTCCAAAGTAAGTTCCCAAATATCAGTGTGGAGACAGATGAAGCATGGGTTAACTTGATATGGCACTTTTAAAGTCTTTACAGTAACAACCTCAGCCACTAAGAAGGAGATAGTGTACAAATTAAAGTATACCAAGAGGTGCCTTGTCTTTGCCCACCTCTCTTACTGAAAGAGCCATGCAAGAAAAGTGAGTTAACATGTGAGCCCTCGAAACACACTTGCCACGTGTCACTCCAGGGTTTTGTTCCCCTAGGACAACAGTGAGTGTCTGAAGGTCAGTTAAGACATCCAACAGTTTCATTTAAACCAACCACATGGCTGAAATTCAAGGTCTCAGTCAATGATAAAATGAGTATCTTAAACATTTTAAACTCTCCAATGGAAAAAACAAGCATGAAAGCAAATATATGTTAACCACGAGAATGCAGAGTTTTAGAATTTTTATATCAATATTATCACAAAGCATTGTATATTTGACCCAACGGTGTATTAGAAGACCTCCCAGGACAACAGCACTAGGATCTATGCTAACTATGGACTGGTCTTTGTGGCTATACCCTCTTAGTCAATTATTAGACCAACTGGCTATGATCAAAGAGCTGTAGAACACCTCATTTATGCATTATCAAAGGTAAAGGGAATTAATACATTAACAGTTTGCTTTAATTTACATTTAAAACCTCTGTGCTTGTGATAAAAGTGTATATTATGTAGATAGGGTAATAATCTATAATATGTGTGAAAGAAAAGGGAAAACAAAAATATTGTTTAGTTCTAAAAGAGATTTAATCTAATCTAGGGTGTCCCTAACTTGTCTGATTGTAGGATTCATCTAGGCCACTGTGAAAGAGATTCTCAGGGTTTTTCCTGTAGAGCCTTGCATTTACTTGTCAGGAACAGAGTCTAGAAATTTATTTTAATAAGAGTCTCAGGTGTTTCTTATGATCTGGCAAGTAAAAAAAGGCAAACCTCTTACTGCGTAAGTGATAAAAATGGAAACAATGTCTAAAATTTGTAATAATATTTTCCAATAGATACTAGTATGATACTAACTTCACAAATGATGTTTTTATGATGAGAGCCTTAAGAGACCACAGAGAGAAAGCTGCAGGGTAGGTAAGAGCACAGATTCTGGAGCTAGACTGCCTAGGTTCAAATCCTAGCTCCACACATACTTACTCTCTGTGCCTCAAGCTCCTCAACTGTAAAGATGGGACACCTAATTTATAGTGCTATTATGAGGATTACATATATTACATAAAATGCTTAGATTAGTGCCTGGCAGTGATCAGTATCTTAAATCATGTTAAAATAATTACATAATTACTAAAGTTTTTTTTTAAATTTGAAACAATTGTGCGATGAGTGCCAACTGAAAGTACAATAGTTACACCAAAAAGAACATAAAACAGATTATCTAAAAGGTGTTTAATCCAGATTCCATTAGGTCAGGATTTCTCAACCTTGGCACTATTGTTATCTTGAGCTGGATAATTCTTTATTGTAGGGGACTATCCTGTGCATTGTAGATGTTTAGCAGTATCCCTAGCTTCTACCCACGAAATATCAGTAGCACCCCTCACATTCAAGTCATGTCCCGAGGAAGGAGGCAAGGGGAGGCAAAACTGCACACAGTTGAGAATCACTGCACTAGGTCCATAAATATTAACTTAAAAAAACAGAAGGTAATTGAGGTTCCTATAATTAATATTAACAACAGCTTCATTTACTGAGTGTTTATCTACACTAAGACCTACATAATACTCATAAGTCATATTAGAAAGATATAATTATTACCCCCATTTTTCAGAAAAAGAAACAAAGACTAATAGGTTTAGTAATTTGCCCATGGTCCCCCAGCCAGTAAATGGAGAAGCCAAGACTTGAAGGCAGATTGGACTCCAAACAACTACACAGTGCTGTCCTACCTGTAATATTTCGCTGTGATATTAAAAAGCACAGAGTCTAATACTTGGGAAAATTAAAAAAGAAAGGCAAATAACGAACACATAACAATCACACATACGCAAAAGGCACAGAGAAAGCACATAAAACATTAATATTGTGCATATAAAATGGTACATTTAAAAACGGAAATATAAAACAGTGCTTTATAAGATGGTCAAAAGAATGACAAAATGATAGGACAAGAAATTAAGTTTGTGGGGAGTGGTTTTCCATGGACTTGGTAGCTGAAATTTTAGAAAACTTATTTTCAACTACTGGCTTCTGCGTCGTTAGTATTTTTAGAATTTTGTAAATTACCTGACAGATTACAGGGAGGTAGACAAGAGAATGTGTATTCTGAAAATTAACTTTCTACTCCTCAGCATACTATCTGATGTGCTGCTCCTAAATCTAAGACTTCCCAATAGTGAACTTTTCAGAGGAAAATGGGCTCTTTGGCATTCTGTTTTTGACATTTTAAAAATGCACTGAACTTATTATCATGATGATTTAAGTGGAACTCATGAAGTAGTCGGTGAAGAAACCAGTTTCCAATGTATCAGAAACATACTATCACTACATTAAATTGCTAATAGTCCAACATAATTGTGACAATTTATACTATATTTGTTGGAGTTGGTCTTATCTACCACTGAGATTAAACCATTCAACTGCATCTAAAAGAATCTCTATTTATTTCGAAAGCCTGCTAACCACAGGGAAATCTAATCAGAGCTAACAGTTTCCAGAGCTCACTTGCTACACTATCATCTGGTTCCTTTCCAGTCCTGTTAAAAGGAATACTTCAAAGCAAAGCAATGAACATATGAGTCATACGAAAGTGAAGTGAAAAAGAGCCTTAGCACTATACAGGGAGAAAACACAGGCCAAAGCAACGTATCTCAAGTATCTGAAAATGGGAATTATCAATTTGCAAAGCATGAGAGTGTTCTCTTAGCTCTTGATCGACTAGTTTAAAATTAAAACCAAATGGCAAAAACTGTATACTTTTTTCATGAAGATGGATAAAAAGCAGCAATAATCTCCCAACCCTCAATTTTAAGTTTTAAAGTGCCTATTTAGTAAAACTTCATTCACTCAGGACCCACTAATGAAAATATCTATGACACAGTTTATACTCAAGTGGGACAGGGGTTTACCAAACATCATCAATAGTTCTTCTACAAAAGGTATAACCCAAATAAAATTATGGAAAACATATTCAGAATGTGGAACTCTGTATGACACACAGTTCTGCCCTCTTCAAAATAAAAATCATGAAAAAGACTCTCATAGATTTAAAAGACACTAAAGGCACAATGACTACATACTGAATTCAATGTGAACCTTGATTACATCTAGATTGGTGGTAGTGGAGTGAAGTAAGAGTTTAAAAAGATATTTTTTGGTAGCTGGGGAAATTTAAATGTAGACTGCATATTGGCTGATTACTACTGATTTTCACATTTCTTACATCTGGTAAATGGTACTGTGGTTATGTGAGAATGTCCTTATTCTTAAGAGATGCAGGTTGAAGTAGTTGGGGTGACATGTCATAATGTCTGCAAATTACTTTCGCATATGGCCCAGACAAAAAAGTGTGTGCACATGTGTACGTATATAGAGACTGCTAAGTAAATGTATTTGTATAGTATTATTGCATTATTCTTTCAACTTTTTTTGTGATTTAAAAAATTTCAAAATAAAAAGTCTGAGGAAAAAGTATAAACAATTTGGGGGGCATGCAGCAATGTTATACGCAAATTTTATATATTTTAAAGGAGAATAAGATATTAACACAGAAAAATTGTCATAGTTCAATGAATTAAAGGAAGAGATCAGTAGCCTTACGTTTATAGTCTTCCTTAACTCATTTCTTTGTGTGGGCACTGCCTTACTTTAAAAATACCTAATGGTTCAAAAAGCTCAACAGCTAACACCTCAGCAAGGACTACGATCAGCCAGCTGAGAGCTCCAAGTGTGTATCTTAGATTTCTTTTGTAAGTAATACAACCATGTATCCATCTGGCTACTTAATAGAGATGCCCACTTAAACATTGCAGGAGGAATTCAGGTTCTACGTGTTTAAAGTCAGCCAAGCTGGTAATCATCACTCTCCACACCGAACCCATTTCCCCCTTTCTTCCTTTACTCCCAGTTTCATCAACAAGCAGAAATGTCCCACTGCACAGCCCAAGCCAAAGCCCCAGCAATAGATTCCCCTCTCACCTCCACCACCCAATCAATCATCAAGTGTAGTCTACTTTGGTCTCTCTTTTTGTCTGAACTGTAGCAACTACCTTCTAATTTATGCCTCTAAATCTTCTGCCCTCCATTTAATGCTTCAACTTGCTGCCAAGTGATCTAACACGCAAATTTGATCATTATTAAAAAGATTAAAAATTCTCAAGGCTTCACGTCAGCAGCTGTTGCCAATGCAAAGTCTACTTGAAATTTTTAGCAACAAAGTTTAAATCTATACTCTTCAGCTAATATGAATGAACAAGTAAGGGCTTAAACCCAAGAGACACTTGAAATTTTAGTCTAAAAAAGGAGAAACTAAATTTGCTTGCAATATACGGAGTATGTGGGAAGAAGTTTATATTCATTTAAACAGTTAAAGGAAACTAAAAAGAGAAAGTTATTCACCAAGCTTCCACTAAAATTTTCCTAAGGAGTTAGGCTGTGAACTTTTCAAGTCAAGTTCACTGAATTATGAAATGAAAGAAGTAACGAAGATAATGACTATTCTTCTGACTCATGCCAATGTAGGAGGTATTTGGAGGAATGTGAAGTAAAGTATGAAGATTAGTGTATTTCAGTAAAATAACTAGAATGTAGAAATGGAAAGAGACTTACAAAATGACTTACTCAGTAAAGGACTTTATGGAATTGCAGGGCTCTAAAGACCCAACTTGAACTTGAAAGTGCAAAGAAACAAAAACAAAAAAACCACAAGAGTGATGCTGACTTGTGTGAATAACTACAGGTAATTCATTCTCAAAATGATAATGAGGGATTAGTAGATGACAATGAGATAACACCATTTCCCATTATTAAATCACTCAGTGCAAATACAGGTTCATAATCTCTTCTTATAATCCCACAAATTTTTCATAAATTTTGCATGCACTCATTTGGTGTTGAAACGTGACCTGGGGTTTTTTAGCTTTCACTTAGCTCATGAGAGCGACTGTTTCTATGTTTTACTGCAGAAATATTCATGTTTGATTCCAGGATACTGCCAGGACAGACCTGCTGGGAGGGTAAAATATATTATAAATGCACTCTATTACCTTTTTAAATGCAGAGAATTCTGAATACCAAAACACATTTGGCCTAAGGGGTTTAGAATAGGGAACTATGGAGCTGTAGTACTACTTCTGAGAAGCCTTTCCTGAATATTCCCCTCAGAAGTGTCTTCTTCTCTGCCCCTCAACTGTTTTTGTTTGTCTGTTTACCAATATCTCCATCATTAGAGCAAAGATCACGTATTTTAATGTTTTCACTAAATTTCTCCATTTATTTTAAGCAGCCTGAGAAGTAATGAAATCCTTTTGTCACCTAGCACAATACCTGAGCACCAACTCAGTTCACAATAAATATTAAATAAATATGAAAGAATGAAGAGAACTGAGAAGAGCTGAGTGAGTGAGTGGACAAGAAGGCACAAGGTAAATTTTGCTTACATTCTTTTTGATTGGGCAAACTTCGCCCTCAACTATGAAGACTTAAAAATCATACATTGTAGATTCATAGTATTTAAGAACTAAAAACAATAATTCAGGGAGAAAGTTAAGGAAGAGGACTAGGTTTATATATCTTCTCCATTGCACTTCTTTAGTCTAGCTGATATGTTTTCTTTTAAAATAGCCTACAATTCATATGCTCAATGTATATTGGATTAATGCTTTATTTAAAGAAGGGAGGAGGTGTAAAAATTGCTGTTCATATTAAAGATGGTTTAAAATACCAAATAGAGTGGCAAAAATAAATAGAAAATTCAAGTATACAACTAAAGGCAGCAGCAGGAGAAATGGCTCATAAGGTAAGTGGGGGTCAGATTTGAGGTACAAATGGGGACTTCAAAGAATGTTTATGTGTGTGCCTTTCTATGCTTAGAATAGTTGGCGGCTGGTGACCTGAGCAAGAGAAGTAACAGGGGCATAGTGAAGGTGGAAAGCCAAACTGCTATGGATGGTGGAGTGAACAGGAGATGAAGAACATGACTCAAAGCAGAGGGAAGGAATGGCAAGGGAGAACTATTTCTTAAGACTTGGTACAGCTCAATAGCCAGAACAAACCCATGCCACTTCTTTTGCTGGCAATATACTAGATTTGAGGACCAAACCAATGACGTTGTTATAACAATTTTACAGGAAAACTGAGTTTGTGGAAGAAGACCCCCTTCTCTATTTCTGTAACAATACATTCTCTATGCTCTCTTCTGACCTTCATCTAGTTGGCCTATTTGCTTTTCTTAAATAGAAGTGTTCCCCCAAGTTCTGTCCCCAATTCCTCCCTTCCTCTTCCTTTCAAGGTAATCACAAACTGCTAGGAAGAACACTCCCTAGGTCCAGTCAGCTCTGACTTTGTTCTCTGGAGTTCTGCATTTCATACAGCTTCCGCTAAACAACTCTATCCAACTATTTTACTGGCTCCTCAAACTTGCCACAGCCCCAAAATGAAGCCCTGTGCCACAAATACATACAAGTGGCTTTTACATAAGACAGATAGATATGGGCTTAAATTCTGGCTCTAACCAACTGAGTGACCTTGGGATGCTGAGAGGTATAACTGAGATACAGACTGGGAAGCACTTTACTCACTGCTTGGCTAAGTACCAAGCTCAATTTATTAACTAGCATTATTACTAAACCATCTACAAGCCAGACTTGAAAACCCAGACTTGAATTCATTCCTTTCTTTTATCATCCAGAAACTTATTCTATTTATTTAAATGCTAGAAAGCTCTTTATGCAACGCAAATCA
Source organism: Equus asinus (assembly GCF_041296235.1). NCBI lineage: Eukaryota > Metazoa > Chordata > Mammalia > Perissodactyla > Equidae > Equus > Equus asinus. The sequence goes on from NC_091820.1 coordinate 41,936,578, forward strand.
GATCATATTAGTTAAAAACGCACCAAAAGCTCTCCAACAGAATAGACTTAAGTTTGGTACACAATGCATGATCTGTCACTAAGAACTTTTACAACTACATCTCTTCTACTACCCATCACACACATTGTGCTCAAGCCAGAATGTACCACCAATCGTTGTCAACGTACATACAGCAGAGTTGTATCATATATACATTTAAGCTCATACAAATAACAGTAGAGAAGGAAGTCAGGAGGGAAGGCAAAGGAGGTAGGTGTTGAGGAGAGAATAAGAGCAGGAGGAAGAGAAGATAACTTGAAGTGAGTATGTATTTGCTGTTCCTCTAGGCTGTCGGAGTTCCCCTCAGCCTCTCACAGTGTAAGCAGCTTACCATGCTGAGGATGATTTTAGCAGTTAGTATAACAAAGCCTTTCCACATAAGCCAACTATTTTGCCTGGTGCTCAACTGAAGAAAAGGAATTTATTCCCTCAGTGGAGGAAAATGTGACCGTGCTGGACTGAAGGAGTCATGGTATGGATACAGTAGTCTCCCCTTATGCATGGTTTCAGTTACCAGTGGTCAACCATGGTGTGGAAGCAGATGATTCTCCTTCTGACGTATCATATCTGACGTATCATCAGAAGGTCAATAGTAGCCTAATGCTAAGTCACAATGCCTACATCATCCACCTCACTTGATCTCCTCATGTAGACATTTTATCATCTCACATCATCACAAGAAGAAGAGTGAGTACAGTACAATATTTTGAAAGAGAGACCACATTCACATAACTTTTATTACAGTATACTGTTATAATCGCTATATTTTATTATCAGATATTGTTAAACTCTCACCTGTTCCTAATTTATAAATTAAACTTTATCATAGGTAGGTATGTATAGGGAAAAACATAACATATATAACGTCTGGTACTATTGGTGGTTTCAGGCATCCACTGGGGGTCTCTGAACATATTCCCCGTGAATAAGGGGGGACACTACTGTACTAGTATTTTATGGATGAACTGAGGTATCTTTCTGATGGTGCGAGAGATTGGTCTAAGCTGGCTTTAGGTGCTATTCCTCTTTCCTCTCCATCTCCACATCTTCATCCTTCACACAAAATATCTGCCTCCCAGAATACAGACTTTTCTGACTCTGTAGGGCTAGAAAGAATCCAATGGATCTGTCATTGTATTTCTTTTAGTCTGTTTGTTTATATGCACTAACTTTTACTTCAAGACAGGACCTAGACCAGACACATATACACACACACACACACCCCCTCTCAGTGCCTCGCCCAGAGCCTTGTATACAGTCAGCAAATATTCATTAAATGAAATGGAGCAATGTTGGCTGGAGAAAAGTACATTTTTAGCAATAGCTGAATGTATGTTAAAAAGGAAGTTTATAAAGCAAGGTCTAGGGATCTGGATTTATGGTTAACATTTTCAATTGGCAGGATGACAAAAAGCTTATTAATCACATCTCATGATAACTCAAGCTGGGAGCAGAATTCTTAATATAATAAGGAATACAATCAAGATTCAAATGATTGGACATTTTGTAGTGCAGAGTAAAAATGGAGTAAAGGAAGCATGTAATTAGATTTAGGTTAAAAAAATATGTAAGGAAAGTATGAGAAACAACTGTATCACCAGTAATTTTAAGTGGAAAAATGTCCAAATTGTGTGTATACACTTTCAAAACAAGACAACTTTATAACAAAGACAATGCAAGTGTCAATACTCAACATTTCAAATACTAAGAGGGACAATGATAAGCTAGAAGGAGTCTAGAAGGATGGCAAGGATGATGGGGGCAAGAGGGCATGGAAAAGATGACAAAGGTAAGAGATGTTTAAATTAATGAAGACCACGTAGGAAGAACAGAATGCAACAATCTTTCCTTGATTCCTTTTTCCTTCTTACCCCACCACCCAATCTATGAGCTTTAGCTCCACCACAGTTCCTAGTTTGATCCCTCTCCACTCCCATGGGTAAAAGTCTGCCCAGGTTGGTCTGTCCTATTGCAACTGCCTCCTAACTGGCCCCCACTTCTAACTTTGCCCTTTGAAATCCACTGTCTACAAAGCAACCAGATTTATTTCTTAAAGTTTAAATGAGAATCTATCCCTTTCCTGCTTAAAATCCTCTAATGGTAACCCCTAACACCCAGAGTTAATATATAAACTTCTTACCATGTCCTAAAAATCCACGCCCAATCTGGTTCCTGTTCACTGCATTGAGTTTATTGCTACCCCTCTTTCTTTCTCTCATGCTGCTGTAGTCACACTGGCCTTTTTGTCCTATAAACATGCCAAAGTTGTTCCTAATTTAGCCTGTGCTCATTCCTGGAGTCTGAAACGTTCTACCCCTAGAACACTGCACGGTCGATTCTATCTCATTATTCAAGTCTAAGGCACAAAACGCATCTTCTCAGGCATCTCCTCTGAGATTTTAGAAAAAGCAACACTCCTACCTCCCCCACAACCCAAATATTATCTATTTTATCTTATTCATATTATTATCAGTAATTTATTTATCTGTCTGGAGATCTTTCTGTCTTGTTCCATTAGAATTTGAGTCCTCCGAGGACAGGAATTTTAACTTACACACTGCTATGTCTACCATCAGTGCTTAGAACAGTGTTTGGCATAGAGTTGGTTCTGAAACACTTGTTTAATGAGATTTACTCTACATAAATCCCAAATATATTTAGGGAATTGGGGACTAAACGACAGGTAGATTTTAGGCCAATTTGTAAAGAACTTTCAAGAATTATAGTGAAGTAATGAGAATGTTCAAGAAGTTGCTGGATGGCCACAAATTATGGATGTTATAGAAGGGATTACTGTATTAAGTAGTTTTGACTAAATGACCTTTAAAATCCTTTCCAATTATAAAATCCAAATCTATCCAAAATTTAATGAGTCACTTTCAGTCTATATAGTTGTTAGAGAAAAGGTTTCTATACTGTACCAGCCCTTTACCTTTAGGTGATCTGCATTAGTCTCTAGTTTACGCCTACTTTCAACTTACATCTTCAGTGACTTCAGACAATCTTTTTTCCACAAAAGTAACCCTGAGCTTGCTTTTCAGAGCAAAGTACCATTCTGAGATTTAATAGGAAAAATGGATAGACAATCCCTCACACCTCACTACCAATTACATTTATAGAGTATGGTACCTAAGATCCAACTTTTTAAAGGATTTATACATTGGTTTTTGTTACCTTTTGTTTCCCCCCACGACTTCTGCCCAGGACTAGATAAAACAGTGCAGTTGATAAAGGACTGTATCATAAGATAATCCATAGGCATGTTACCTTGGCCACACAATTTTTGTTGAATAAAATTTTGGATTTAGGTTGGAAGTCATTTTAATAAGCCAAGATTACTTTCAAAAGACAGTATTTTTGAAAACAACACATGCTGACCAAATTAATACAGCTACAGGAGAAAAACTTAATGTAAGCACTATTTTAAGAAAGATGAAGACAAACTTACTTTATCAGTGAGTATAAAGCAGTGTATTCCAAAAGGAGTTTTTGAGGAGATCAAAAGATACTGGTCAAACAAATAAGTTTGGGAAATACAATATATTATAACCCTTCTGTCCCATTCACAAAACACACTAACACTTATAGTCTCTAAAACATTGTGCAAGAAAAAAAAATAAAAGACTTGTTAAACTTCATCTAATCTATCATTTCCCATATTTCTTTGACCAAAATTCCCCACCTTTTGGGGATAGGGGTAGTAGTGACAGAAAACATAGTTTAGGGAAACACTGCTATATAGCACTGTTTGAAAATATTATTTCCAAATAGATTTAGAAAATAGCTAGGATAGAGACTCTGACAATAAATGAGAAGCTTACTAGGATATATATACGTAGTCAAATAACTTGTCTTAGGTGTTTAAAGCAGCTAAGAAAAGGGACAATTATAAGATGGATGATTTAATTAAAATAATCCAAATAAATGGACATTTAAGCCAAATTCCTATATTAGATGCCAACTTCTCTGTACCAGCAACTATTCTGTGATGCTATTCTCTCCCCCTGATACTAAGGGTAGTCTTTCAATATTAAAACTAAAGTTCTCCTAGGAATCAGGTGGTTCAGAGGGTAGTGGGGAAGGACAGGTTTGTGAATCTACTGGTTTAGAATCATTTGGGCCTTTGTTCCTCTTTGTACCATAGTGTACTGACTATTTGGAATGGAAAAATACTTTTAACATGTTGATTCTCATATTACACTTTGCTAGATTTATGGACCATTTGGTTTTAATGTCAACATGATTCTATGAGGGGAAAAAAGTATTGAATAATTAACACTCCCCAAAAAGAGAGGGACTACAGCAGTTTTAGAAAGCACTTACTTAATCATTTCAAAAAGCTTTGGATCTGAGACCTTGATATTTCGTGCCATATTCCAGGAAAGATGAACCATGGGTACTATTGACTTCACACTTTGCAATTTGTTCCATTCGTACCGTTCCACTGCCAATTTATACTGGCAGGCTAGGAAAAAAAAAACAGTTATAAAGCAACCCAAAGTACCAAATGATATGAAGATAACCATTATCACCCTCTCAGGTGATATCAACACCAATTCTGAAAACCTCAAAACATTACAGAAATAATTTTTATGTTTTTTTTTATAATTATGGTAATAATAACAGTAGCGATCATGTAGAGTGCTTACTATAAACTATGTGCCAGGCATTGTGCTGAGCTACTTTTTACACATTATCTCATTTAATCTTTACCATCACCTTATTACCTTTATTATTTTCATTATACAGATGAAGAAATTGAGGCCCAGAGAGGTTAAATAACTTGCCCAAAGTTGCAAGAGCCAGGTCCTGGTCCTAATCCAGGTCTTTCTGGCTCCAAAGGCCATATTCTTAATTTTAAGTATCTACTGCCTGAAGGCAGGCATAATTCAAACAGATTTTGACATAAAAGGGCTGTTCATATACTAGATAAAAAGAAAAATTTGAAAGAATGAATAACCACTCTATTTGCTTTCTCCCATAAAGGGTTTCCTTTATAAAACAAAACCAAGCACTCTAAAAATTATTAAAAGTATATCTTCCTTGTATATAAAGACAAATTTCTGATCTGCTGAGACCTATGGTCTTGGATTTCTATTTGTTAACTTGAATTTAATTTCCTGTACTACAAATTAAAATTTCATGAAGACACTCTTCTTCCAATTTTTAGTTAGTTATATTTCAAGAAAAAAAGAACAGACCTATCAGATACAACCCTTTACAAATCAAACTTTGTTTTTTAGCATATTCTTTAAAATACCTGTAAGTGGACCAACATTCCAAGCAATGTTGTTGCACCAGCCAATAGCCTGAACCCAATGAACAGTGCCTGCATTTATCCACACCAAGTCTCCAGGTCGCTGAATAAACCTATACACTGGAACATTTGCTTCATAAAGATCTTCAAGGTTGGGCCACCAAGAACCCATTAGGAAATTCAAATTATTTCTGAAATAAGAAAAAATAACGCAAACGGATCAAGTATTTTAATAAGCTCCTTATTTATAAGACTGGAAGACAATGTCAAAAGTCTTTAAAATATGCTCATTCATTGCACTGAAACAATTGCTTGTACAATAAGAACTGCTATATGTTTAGTGAGTGAAGTTAATTATAGTTAAGTATTGGATGACTTATCCAAAGATCAGTATTACTACCTGAAGTTGATTTTTCAAAGATACATATGAAACGCAAAGCTACTTTTAAGTAACACTTATATAACGTTAACTTTTCATTTCATGTCACTAAAACCTATTATGATTGAACCCTTCTCCCTGGAGTACCTAGAAATCTCTAAAAGGTAGAGCTGGCATCAAGTCATTTAAATCCATAAACAGGAACACTATGGCAGATATAAGTACTAGGAACTTAAATTTCTGAGAGAAAGTAGAAAACAGAAATGGTCTCTACTGCTGTTTTGAATCCAAACAGGAAAGGGCGACAGAATGTCAGTCTCCGCGTAGTTTTGATGACTGATTGACTAAAACTATACAGTTGAAAAAAAACTTTATCAAAAATGAACAAACATACCAGATGTACAAATAACCATGATCACCACAACAACCAACAACATTCTTTGGAAATAATCTACATATTACTACGCTTTTACTTTAAAATCCAGTTTCTTCTTATTCTACTTCATCATCATATGATATGAAGTATTCCTACAAAAGAGTTTTATAAAATTCACTTAACTACTTTAGATTTCACATTTTAGGGAAGGAAGAACCTGTAGAGTGGAAAAGTTCCTTTCCTTAAGATCCAAGAAACAGCCTTCATTTGATTTCTGTGTCTTGTGCTAAAGGATATGATCAACTATACCTTGAAATTATTTTCATTGGTTTAAATTTAATTTTTTGTCTAAATCAAGGGTGGGCAAACTATGGCCCGTGGGCGAAATCTAGCCCACTGCCTATTTTTGTAAATAAAATTTTTATTATAACACAGCCATGCCCATTCATTCACATACCATATATGACTCCTTATATGCCTCAATGACACAGTTGTGACAGAGACCATATGACCTGCAAAGCCTAAAATATTTATCATCTGGCTTTTTATGGAAAAAGCTTGCCAACCTCAATCTAGATGTAATCCTAGTCTTATTTTTTTCCTTAAAAAAAAATGTAAGGCTGCTCTTCAAAGTCTAGAATACACTGCCAATAGTAGCCTAACTGCAAGGGAATACGGATTGGCTTATTGTTTGTGATAAGACTAAGTAGATACAGTCCAGGAAAACTTGCCTTAAAGCAAAATATGGTTATACAAACACAAATCCTAGCCCTACATCACCCAGGTGTTACCATCATAAAATTGGAGAAAACTTTCTATCCAAAAGCAAGCAAACAATCAAGTAAGCAAGACCACCAAATAATCAAAAACTAAGTCAAAAAATATCAAACTTACAACAAAGGCATTTTATCATACATTCAAATTAATGGTTATTTCAAGACAGATATTATTTAAAGTTATAAGACAAACTACAGACATGGTCAATATCAGTCAATATCAAAAGCAACAATCTTTATGTGAATCAAAATTACACCGAAATGGTGAAGTAACAAGTCCTATCTCCACAACTTAGTTAAATTTACCTAATCCTTCCTACTAACTTAATATTTTTATTATCCCAAAGTTCAAGCTTTTCAGACATCATCTGCCTATTATAATTATCTTTGTTCTCAGGTTACCTCTCCATTCAGATAGAAAAGAAAACTAAATCCTAAAAATAGTCAATCCCTACTCAGAAATAATGAACAAGAATCACTGTACTGTAGCTGCAATAATATACTATCTCAAAGTTTAAGAATAAAAATCTTTCTGTAGCACAACAGAGATTTCCTACATGACACCATTCTTTGTCTGCTACTATCAGACTGCTCGTCCATAAAAGTAAGGACAGATTCAAGTACTTCGGCTTATTCCACTGGAGCATTTGAAACTTTAAAATTCCACACCTTTGGCTTTTTTACATTGAAGGAAACCTATATGTTAAATAGCAAAGACAATAAAAGGTGACTATCTTTTGCTTCTATATAAGGAAATTTTGGATTAATATGGGATTTTTTCGGAACTGTTTTTACACTTCTTACTACAGCAAAGATTCTTTAACCCACAATAAAAAAATTGTAAGCATGTGGAATATGTGTATAATTAGTTTTTAAAGTCTCTCATATGTAAATGTTTTTGGTAGTTTTTTCCCTTTATGTTATTGGAGAAGGGGGGTAATACTAAACATACCTATAACTTATGTTTTTAACCATAACAATTTCCCAATGTTATTTCTAATTGAAAATATCAGGTGCTCACATAATGCAGTACTTTTTTTTAAAAAAAGAAAGAGAATAAGTTTCCATTTAGACAAATAATTAAATTTAAACCAATGGAAACAATTCTAAGGTATCCTTTAACACAAGACAAAGAAATAAATGAAGGCTATTTCTATAAATGAAGGCTATTTCTAGGATCTTAAGGAATGGAACACTTCTATGATATGAGTTCTTTCAATTATAGGAAACAAAATCTGAAGCAGATGATTAAATTTTATAAAATTCCTTTATAGGAAAAGTTGCCAATGTAGTTGTAAAAAGAATTTATATCATGATGATATGGCAAAGAGTAATATGTTCAAGCTTGTTGAGTTATTAACCTATAAAGGTGCGCAATTATAGAAGTCCTTCCACCTCTAAAACCATTTATAGTAAAATAATTTTTCTTGGAACACAGATCTTTCACATGATCAAGTATTTATGCAACAACTGCTTAATTAACCTAATAAACAACTCAGCCTTTCTATCCTCTAAATTCAAGACTATTACTATTCCTTGAAATGATTTCAAGCCCTCTTTCTTCAAGTATTCCCATTAACATAAAATAATAGGTTTGGAATCAAATCATTTTAAATGAATTTTCTGCTGAATGGTTAAGTGAAAACTGGTTATATGCATTAGGATATCCAGCTTAGCAACTGTCTTTTACAATTACTGTTTTTGCATAATTATGTTTAAAGAAAATTTAGTTTTGAAAACCTACTTTTCACAGAAGTCATTCAGAACACCCCAGTAACCTTCAGGAACAACAAACCATTCACAGTCACCTGGACCAATATTTATGTTAACTGAACAGAAGTTGTTATTTTCTTGATGACCTGAAATGTGAAAAGGAAAAAAATAATCAGTATACTATAAATTCTAAAGCAAAATGTGTCTTTAGAAATGAAACCTTAGAAATGTTCAATGGAGAATGCTTTAGTAGTATTAAGTTGTTCATCATTATAGCCATTTCTGTGTTAAGTCTAGTTTTAGAGCTGAGTTTGGTCAGCTCCTAACTTATTTGGTAAGAGCTTCTGAGAAAGGCAGTCTAAATCATGGTTAAAAGCTTAGGTCCTGGAGCCAGGCTCCTTGGCTTAGTCATTATGTGAACCTAGGCAAGTTGCTAAACTTTTCTGACTCAGTCTCTTTATATATAAGATTAGATAATGACAATTCCAACAAGTCATTGGGTTGTTCTGAGGATAAATGAAACAATGATTGCTTTGAACAGTGCTGAATACACTGTTATAGGTAATAAATATTAGCTATAATTGACATCTTTACCATTTCTTCCTTGTGAACAAATCCCCATTTCTCACAAGTAGTATCAGGACATCAATAAACAGGCAAGAAGTCTGGTTTTCAAAATGTAGCTGCAGGAGTGGTGTCAACAAAAATGGCAGAGCAGGGAAGTCTCCAGAAACACGAAAAAAAAAAATCTAGTAAAAACTATCAGAAGCAACCTTCCAAGAAGTCTAGGCGATAGTCAAAGGTTTACAGCAACCAAGTGAATCCTTGACCAGAAGAAAGGCAACTTAAAATGTGGTAGATTTTTATGTCACTTTAACTTAACATATCGCCACCCCCATCACTGGAGTGGCAGTGAACCTAAAAACAGTAGTCTGTGTTCCTAAGTGTGAGTGTTCCTGGTTCTGGAGGTAGCAGAATGGATCTTGTTCCCGAAAAATTGTGTTTTTCTGTTTTGATCTAACTGGAGTTTCCCCAAAAGACTGACATAAAGGGCTTCGTTTTGTTTCACCCACCTCAGAACTGTCAGGACAAGCAGTTTGGTGGAGGAGGTTCCCCAAAAACATTGAAAGACAAACAAACAGGCTGATACTACCTACCAGGAGCAAAAAAAGACAAAAAACAAAAAACAAAAAAAAAACACCCCATATAGGGCAAATGATAGACATAGCAAAGGCCTGGGAGGAGAAGCTAGGTAATGAGATTTTGGGAGAATAAGGGCTTTGAAAAGTTCCTGTGAATACTCAAGAATTTATAAAGCCATGTGCATATCCAGGGCAGGACGCATGCTCAGAAAAAACATTAAGAAGACCATAGGGGCCAGCCCCGTGGCTGAGTGGTTAAGTTCACGCACTCTGCTGCAGGCGGTCTGGTGTTTTGTCGGTTCGAATCCTGGGCGTGGACATGGCACCACTCATCCAGCCATGCTGAGGTGGCGTCCCACATGCCACAACTAGAAGGATCCACAACTAAGAATATACAACTATGTACCAGGGGGCTTTGGGAAGAAAAAGGAAAAAAAATAAAATCTTCAAGAAGACCATAAACTTTAACCTCTTGCTGATCTTTAGGCTCAGTGCAAGCAAGGAGGTAAAGGCTAAAGTAGAGTTGTAAGCAGCATGGCTAAGTGTAGGAGGAATAACTCAACACAGAGGCAACCTGCAAAGATCTGGAGAATTCCTTTCTCTTTTCTTTCTGTCCTTTTTCCCCTTTTTCTTTCTTTCTTTTTCTGGCACCAGGCATTTAAGGAAATCTCTGTCAGATCACTGGCTAACTGCTCAGACAGTAGAAAGGAGACTTCAGTGCTTACACGTGACAAGGAATACAGTCTTTGTGAAAATAGTGTGAAAAAGTCACTAAACAAATAGACAACTGTAGCCTAAAAGCAACAACAACAAACCCTGGAGAGGGAGGAGAATCTGATTTCGGTAATTGCCATATTATAATATTCAAAATGTCAAAACACTAGCAGAGCGTTATGCTAAAGGAGTAGAGACATGAGGGACCACATCCAACAGAGAATAGAGTCATCTGAAAAAAACACTCAAAAAGTCAGTTTTCAACAAAAAATTATGAGGCATGAAAAGAAATAAAGTATGGCCCAGTCACAGGGAAAAAAGAAAAAAAAAGGAAATTAACAAGAACTCTTCCTGAAGAAGCAGAGACACTGGACTTACTAGACAAATATTTTGAATCAACTGTCTTAAATATGCTTAAAAGAGCTAAAGGACACTATGGACAAGAACCTAAGAAAACAAGGAGAATGATGTCTCAACAAACAGATTATCAATAAAGAGACAGAAATTATAATAAAGTAGAAAATAAAATTTGAAGCTGAAAAGTATATGAACAAATAAAAAATTCACTAGTGAGTTTCAACAGCAGATTTGAGCAGGCTAAAGAAAGAATCAGCAAACTTGTAGATAGGTCAAATGAAACTATCTATTCTGAGACGAAAGAAAACAGAATGAAGAAAAATTAACAGAGTCTAACAGACTTGTGGGATACCATCAAATATACAAACATATGCATTGTGGGAGTCCCAGAGGAAGAGAAGAAAGGGGCAATAAGAATATTTGAAGAAACGATGGTCAAAAGCTTCCCAGATTTGACAATAGACATGAATTCCAAGAAGTTCCTTGAGTTCCAAGAAAGAACTGCAAATAGGATAAAGCCAAAGAGATCCTCACCAAGACACATCATAATCAAACAGAGAATCTCAAAAGCAGGAAAAGAGAAGCAATTTGTCATATACAAGAGATTGTCAATAAAATTAATAGCCAATTTCATAGCAGAAACCACTGAGACCAGAGGCAACAGGATAACACATTTAAATTGCTGAAATAAAAAAACCCGTTAACCAAGAATTCTATACCTGGCAAAATAATTTTTCAAAAATAAAGGAGAAACTAAAGTGTTTCCAGATAAACAAAAGCTAAAGGAGTTTGTCACTAGTCAATCTGCCCTACAAGAAATGCTGGACAGAATTTTTTCAGGCTGAAATGAAAGAATACTAGACAGTAACTCAAAGCCCCATGAAGAAATAAAGAACTACAGTAAAGCTAACTACGTAAGTTGGAAGACTCACATTTGTCAATTTTGAAACTTACCCCAAGCTACAATAATCAAACCAGTGTGGGACTGGCATAAAGATAGAGATATAAATCAATGGAATAGCATCAAGAGTCCAGAAATAAACCCATACATCTATCTACAGTCAATTCATTTTCAGCAAGGGTACCAAGACCAATCAACAGAAGACAGAATAGTCTTTCCAACAAATGTTGCTGGGACAACTGCATAGCCATATGCAAAAAAAATGAAGTTGGACCCTTAGCTCACACCATATACAAAAATTAAAATAGATATAAGAGCTAGAACTATAAAAATCTAAGAAGAAAACTCAGGGATAAATCTTTATGACCTTGGATTTGGCAATGGTTTCTTAGATATGATACCAAAAGCACAAGTAACCAAAGGAAAAATGGATAAATTGAACTTCATCAAAATTAAAAACTTTCGTGTATCAAAGGACACTACAAAGGGAGTAAAATGACAACCTACAGAACAGGAGGAAATATCTGAAAATCATGTATCTGATAAGGGATTAATACTCAGAATATATAAAGAACTTCTACTACTCAAAAACAAAAGAGAAACAGTCAAAAAATGAGCAAAGGACTGGAATAATCATTTTTCCAAAGTAGATATACAAATGGCCAACAAGCACACGGAAATCAAAACCACAATGAAAACCCACTTTACACCTATTGGGTCAGCCATAATAAGAAAAAAATGGAAAATAATCTGTGTTTGTGAAGATGTGGAAAAACTGGAACATTTGTACACTGCTGATAGGGATGTAAAATGGTGCGACTGCTGTGGAAAGCAGTTTGGCAGTTCCTCAAAAAGTTAAACAAAGAAGTGCCATATGATCCAGCAATTTCAATCCTAGGTATATTACCAAAAGAACTGGAAACAGGTATTTAAGCAAATACTTGTACACGAATGTTCACAGAAATACTATTCACAACAGCTAAAAAGTAGAAGCAACCCAAATGTCCATTAACTGGTCAATGGATAAACAAAATGTTCTATATCCACATAACAGAATATTATTCAGCCATAAAAAGGAATGAACTAGATACAATGTGGATGAATCTCAGAAACATGCTAAGTGAAAGAAGCCAGACACAAAAGGCAACATACCGTATGACTTCATTTATATGAAACATCCAGAACAGGTAAATCTACACAGCCAGAAAGCAGACTAGTGGTTGCCAGGGGGGGCTGAGGGAAGGGGGGAATGTGGAGTGACCACTTAATGGGTTTGGGGTTTCCTTCTGGGATGATGATAATGTTCTGGAACCACACAGAGGTGATGATTATACAGCACAGTGATATACTAAATGCAACTGAACTGCACAGTTTAAAAAGGGTTAATTTTGCTACGTGAATTTTACCTCAATAAAGAAAAGTGTAGCTGTTCTTGCCACACCCTGTGCACATCACATACTGAGTCTTTTACACACTACAGTACAAGGTGAAGGTGGTGCTCTTAACACTTAGAACTGTCTCTTACCACAGGTAGACGGTTGGAACTGTCGATGGCATGAACGCTAAATAACATTTAGCTCTAATCTAAATTAGAGACACTAGGATCCAACCATCTAACTAAAAATCTTTTAGGGTAGAACCTGAGAGCATCTCTACAGTTTAGAAAATACGTGACTGATGATGAAAGTCCATTGAAGTAGGTAACACTTATATTTATCTATGTAACTCCAGGAACAAAGTGTTTGCCCCATAAAAAAAGTACTCAAAATAAGTTTTTAAAAATTGAACTGGACTAATAATTAAACTATACAACATTTCTTCTAAGACTGAGCCGTCCAATATGGTAACCACTCGAAATGTGGTTAATATGAACTGAGATGTGTTCTAACTGTAAAATACATACTGGATTTCAAAGACTTAATATGAAAAAAAAAATGCGAAAAGTCCCAATAACTTTTATATGCTGAAATGATAATACTTGGATAAGCTGGGTTAAAATTAATTTCACCTATTTCATTTCACATTAATGTGACTATAAAATTTTAAATCATAAATATGACTTGCATTTTATTTCTATTGTACAGCACTATCCTAAGGGAACTCTTTATAGAGAATTCTTTAAGGTTCCACAGGACGCTTCTGAAAAACTAACACCTTTATACAAACCAACAAAAAACCCCAAAATATACTAGACACAGGGACAAAGAAGTAATCTATCAAGTATACTTTTTCTCTTGATTTGTTAAAAAAGAAAAAACCTGCATTCTTTTTGATTTGACAATATTTGCATAAAATAAATCAAATTGGATGAGAGAAGTTTTCAATTGAAGTGAATCAACATAATCAAGCCAATACTACATACCTAAGAAAAACAAACTCTATAGTTTAAAGAACTTGCCCAGGATTTATACTGGTGTCTAAATGACAGAGTGGGGAGCAGATAGGTCCTTCTGCTTTATTTGAGAACTATTTCCACTTTATCCAACTATGGATAAAGTATCACAGAAGTGGGCTTCCAATGCCCCGAGGATAAAAACTATTACAACCTATTGGTTCTAATTCTGGCTGTATATTAACAATCCTCTTGGGAATCTTTTTTTTTTTTTAAATATTGATGTCTGGATCCCAATCCTCAGAGATTAATCAACTATATCTTTTTTCAAAAGCTTACCAGGAGATTCTAACGAGCAACCAGGACTGGGAACCACTGACCTATGTTACCCAGAAGCAAGCAGAGGCCTACATTGAAACAATTCTTTAGCTATAATTCAATAAGCAGGTGACAAAGAAAAGCAATCTGGTTTGCAAACCATAGCTGCTTCAAGTGGCAAAGAGAAACACCTGAGGGTGATATGCAGCCCATAGGCATTGGTACAGTTGAACTCGTTATCACCAGTCTGTCCTAATCGTTAAATATTTTGAACATCACCCTGTGAAATTTCATGTCAGTCCAAGGGAGCACAAAGAAGATGGTACATTAGTGCTGGACAGAATTTTAAGTCTAAAACCAATGTAATTCATTTCACAAATGAAGAAACAGACCCAGGGAAAGAAGGTGACTTGCCCTAAGTGACAAGCCTAGTTAGTGGTAAAATTCAGACTGGAAACCAGGATGAATTTAATAATGTTTCCACATCATCAAATGCTTTGTAAACTGTGCATTGTGACCCAATTAGAGGAATGCAACCTATACTTTCTTTTTTAAATAAAATAGAATGGAATAAATTAGAAAATGTATTGTTCTATGAAACTGTTGTATACATACATGTGCACCAGGTCATAATATAAAATACATTTCTTATTGTGATTGTAGTAAAAAAAAAAAAAACAAAAAAAGTTTAGAAAAAACTGTATCTTGTCACCCTACAGTAGATGGCATCAACAACAGTCTTTAAGCCACAGGGACTTATTTTCCTGGGAGCGCTCGAATGACCCCTTTCCTGATTAAACTGCTATTGTTTCATGGCTATTAATATAATACAAACGGGAAAAATTTTAATGATCTGAGGCCAGTTAAAGAGTCAAGCCTTATAATAGGAATAATCCAGGGGCCAGCCCAGTGACGTAGTAGTTAAGTTCGCACGTTCTGCTTTGGCAGCCCAGGCTTTGTGGGTTCAGATCCCAGTGTTGACCTACACACTGCTCATCAGGCCATTCTGAGGAGGCATCCCACATACAAAATAGAGGAAGACAGACAAGAGACGTTAGCTCAGGGCCAATCTTCCTCACCAAAAGAAAGAAAGAAAGAAAGAAAGAAAAATCCTTTCAGTTTCATTCATTGTAAATGGAAAGAATCTGGTTCTCTTTATCATGTTCCACATTTTGATTAATTCTGTCTTTCAAGTGTAGATGTATCAGTTCATAAAAGCTACCTGGTGTTCTGCTTCCTGGAACTTTCATGTATAGTTGAACTGTGTTCATGCCCAGTATGGTATGACCAACGTGGCTTAGAAGATTCCCCGCTGATACGACACGCACAAAAGCAGGAAGCTTAGTCAGCTCATGTAGCTGCAACTTCCACCTGCAATAAAATAATAGATTAAGAGTGAAATTCTGCTACAAATATTTGTGGAAGTTAATCATTTATTCAAAAACCTTGTGTTTCAGTCAGAGAAACACTCAAATGCTTAAATTTTTCTAAAAGAAAACTTTGTAACAAAAAGAAGCATAAAAACTACCGACCAAGTAAATGAAAGAAAAAATTGACTTCCTATATTTATAACTGTTGTATAATTCTATTTGATAGAAATTATATATTAATCATAAATATAAGTTTGATTGTGTAATTAGCATATGGTCAAGATCTTGATGAAAATTTGTACAAGAGTTTTAAGTCAAAGAAAATAATTTAATTGCAAAACCTAGCACAAATAATTTAGCTAAAACTTGCATATCAACTTAAAAAAATGACAAAGAACGAAACAGAAGAGGAAACTGTAGACAATTCCCAATCTTGCAAAGGCTATCTCTTTGCTTCAGTTCACAGAAATATGACTATAGACACTTACTTTTTGTCATCAGACAGGTCAATGTTGGTCCCAAACTTTATGGTTTTAAAGGGTCCTTTCTTCTTCCTCCCAGAACTTAAAAAAAGAGAGACAACATTAGAAACATGTTTTTTAAACAGAAATATTAAGTGGACATTAAAAATGACTTACTTATCTGATGATGTAGATTCACTATCTGAGTGCTCTTTATGGTGAGTCCTTTTCTCATTTTCTTCCTACAGATTAAGCAAAAAGCATTCCAGCTTAGTAGTCTACAACCAGCTATCCTTTCCATCATACAACTGGAAAGATCACATCTTAATTGATGGTATTATCTATGTTTTGAAAGTAAGCTTCTATAGGTCTCTCTCACATGAAAATTTCTTCAAAGCCCACATTAAATAAAAGCCCAAGAAAAGTCAATGCTCATTGGGCTGGTATCCAATCTTCTCCACTAGCCACCAAGTTTTCCTGAGTTCTTCCTTATTAATTTTCTTCCCTAAAGGGAAAAACTATAAATTCTCATTCTTGCCCCATTTTCATGAAGAGAGAAAATTTAAGGAAAGTTGAGAGGCCTAAGAAATACCAATCTTCATTATAACTTTTCTAAACTAGCAGAGGTGTGTACACGTGTATATAACTCTATGTGTATAATGACTGAGGGTAAGACATTCTCTATTCTTGATTATGGACAAATGCAAGAAGTTCCATTTGTTCCAGAAAACTTTCTTTAAAAGATTTTAAAAAGTTTTACCTTTTTTTGTACAATGAATTTATACATGAACAATAAAACATTTACAACCTTAATAAGGAAATTAAGTGCTGAATAAATATAAGTGCTTTGCAATGCAAATATTACCATTATTTACAATTTTTGTGTCGCAGACATGGTATCTCTTAACACTGTCCTACAATTTCTGAGTTAGCAACACTTAGTGACGTTATGGCCTCCCTCTCTTTATGAGTATAGTGTCTAAACATTTGATAATTTTTCACATGTAATGGCCCATGCATCCAAACCAAACAAAAAGCCATCCTTTCTTTGGTTATGGATCCCTTTCCATTTAAATAATCTGCCTCTTATTATCTTTGCTTTTCAACTCTTCCTCCAAATTTTCCTTTGATGATCTCTGAATCTCGCTTGTTATCTATTCTTTTCTGACCATAATACTACTACATAGTTGAAATATCTCGAAAGTTTGAACTACAGAGCTTTATATGGACAACGAATCCACTGCAACTCATCAAAGTTGCAGGACAGTTTTTATTAGATAAATTTCTCTCTATGATATAGAGAGTGGTAGTGAGAAAGGAACACAAATATATGATTTGCAGGTACAAACGTTGCCTTGATTGAAAATAGGAACTCAGGGGAAAAATTTAAACAGAAATAAGCAAATCCAATGAATTACAAATTAAAGACTTACAGGCACATATTTAGTTTCAGCTGTAGGGTATGTAGAGAACAACGTAGTACAGATAAGTATTTGAGTAATACATTTAATAAACTCATTTTTGTGGATTTTTTCTGTTCACTTTGTGGGAGAAATCACAAAGTTCTCATTACAGTGCTAAAGGATTTTAGTAATGCTTCCTTGCTGAAAGGCCTATGAGTCTTTTCAATCCTCTGATTATTTGTCAAAGTTTTGTTTTTCCGTTTTCCATATATTTTGAAATAATTTATGCCTCTCCCTCAGTTTTCTCTTTCAGACTGAAATTGGTAAGAACAAAACTAATGCTTCATGTAGGCGTTACCTATCAGATAAATACTAACCTGGTAGAGGAGAAAAGTGGGAAGGTCAAGACTAGGGACTCTGCAAGCATAAAGCAAACTTTGAGACTCAGTGTATCTTCTAATATCAGTGGTTCTCAATCAGGGCAATTTTGCCATCCAGGGGACATTTGGCATGTCTGGAGACATTTTTGATCGTCACAAATGGGGTGAGGGATAAGAGATGTGCTATGGGCATGCAGTGAGGAAAGGCCAGGGATGCTACTAAATATCCTACAATACACAGGACATCCCCTACAACAAAGAATTATCCAACCCAAAATGTCAATAATGCCAAGGTTAAGAAATCCTGCTCTAAACAGAAATAGCCCAGAGATGAGGGAGACATCTCACTAGACAGTAATAATATTTACTTTATCAACCCATAGGTTTACTTAGACTTTAACTAAGAGTGAACTGAATAGTACTTATAAAGTATTTTACTTAACTATACAATAACGACATGCTTACAAAAGTAATGTGCCTTTTCAAAATGAAATATCTCCAAAACAAAATAATCTTCAGGAAGCAAATACTTACTCTCAATGATTCCTGGAAGGAGGAAGCCTGGTACTGTGCATATTTAGCAATTGTAGTATGAGATCGATTACTTTCACAATGCCAGATTTTCTTCGTTCCAGTGGGATCCCAGTTTTCATCTGCTGGCTGCAACAACTGTGTCCTCACTTCCACCATATGTTCATTATTAGCTTCCACCAAAGTTTTGGTAGAGAAAAGTCCCAGGTCTTCATAAATAAATAAATGTAGTTAATAAATATATACATATATTTGGAATAATATTTTAAAAGTGCTTTCTTTAAAGAAAAAAAAAGGGAAAAAATTTTGTGGCACTCTATCCAGTTCCCCTAAAACCAACCAGGGCCTCTATACATCCTGAGCTTCATGCCATGTTTGTACAACCACGTACTGAAGCCCTGGACCTAATCACCCAGTCATCAACACAGGCAGAATCAAGGGGCAGGGACTGAAGTTTCACTTATTTATTTAATTTCTGAAGGTGCCAGGAACTACTTAGGGGGTTATAGTACTTACTAGTAGCATCAAATTTTACCTAAATTTTATATTAAAAATTTCTTCTATTATCAATCTAAATCATAATTATATAATTAGACCAAAATAAAAGCTAAATTAAAAAACCACCTGTACCCATATATCATCATCATATCTTCACATTACGGATTAAAGAAGTGACACATATATACACACACAGAGCCAGGAAAATATTAAAATGAAAATGTGAAAACCTGAAAAAATAGATAAAGTTTCTGCCAGTGCTTTAAAAATTAATAGATAGCAAAAGAATTATACAAACTTTTCCTTTTTCTTATTTAAAGCTTACCCAACTTAAGAGCTCCAGCAAGGCCACGTATTACTGTAACAGGGTTGTTTGGATTTGTACAAAATTGATGTAACGGAGGAAAGAAAGCATCACGTTTATTTTCCAACTGTAAAATTAAAACATGGTTAGCTCTCTGAAAACCAACCTTTCATTTAAATATTATGCCAAATTCATATTCTTTATCGCAATTTAAATAAATAATGCATCCTAAGTGTTGTTATTTCTATTCTATGTTTTATAGCATTTTATCGGTGTCTTTTACTCCTAACTATAATTAGATGGTAACCATATACATTTCTCTTGTCCATTATATCTTGAACAAAAATATGTGGGAGAAACAAAATTTAAACTTCAAAATCAAATTGTTTTAAACATTATTCAGCCTTAAGAAGGAAGAAAATCCTATCACTTGCTACAACACGGATAAACCTTGAGGATCATGATTCACGATCCTCATGAACCTTGATTCATGTTAAGTGAAAACAAGCCAGTCATGAAAAGAAAAATTATGGGTATAATTTCATTTATATGAGGCATCTAAAGCAGTCAAATTCATAGAAACAGAAAGTAAAGTGGTTACCAGGGGCTGGGGAGACCAGAGAAAAGGGGTTGTTTTTTTTTTTTTTTAAGATTGGCACCTGAGCTAACAACTGTTGCCAATCTTTTTTATTTCTGCTTTTTTCTCCCCAAGTCCCCCTATTACATAGTTGTACATTTCAGTTGTGGGTCCTTCTAGTTGTGGCATGTGGGACGCCGTCTCAGCGTGGCCTGATGAGTGGTGCCATGTCCGCGCCCAGGATCCGAACCAGCGAAACCCTGGGCCACCAAGAGGAGCACGCGAACTTAACCACTCAGTCACCCAGCTGGCCTCTGGGAGTTGTTTTTTAATGGACATAGAAATAGAATTTTAGATTTGCAAGATGAAAAAGCCCTGGAGAGCTGTTTCACAACAATAAGAATATACTTAACCCTACTGAACTGTAAACTTAAAAGTAGTTAAGATGGGAAATTTTATGTGTTTTTTTAAAATCACAAAAAGAAAGAGAAAAAAAGAAAAAGAGATTAAAGTGTTTTAAAAAATATTACCAAAGTGAAAGCAGGCTAAAGAAGACTCATAAAAGATAAATCTTAATTTTGCATTTCCCCCTCTCAGATCTCAGTTTACAAGTTTTATTACATGTCTATCCCAGTGTTTCCCTTACATACTAAAGGATCAATAAATAAATATTAGTTGGAGGAAGAATTAATAAAACATTTGGCCTCTAGAAAGCAAAGACAGGGCCAAATCTCTAAAAACAGTTTACGGTTTAAAATTTTTTCATTTGGGGTAGAAGTGCAAGGATGGAAAGAAAGAGGGTAGGAGGACCCATTTGGGAAAAACATAAGTAAAAGCTGCTTTTATTGAACTCTTATCAACTTTCCATATCAGATGCATCTAAATGTCCATAAAGCAAAACTAACATTCAGTTTTAAATAATCTATTAAGCTTTTTAATGACATTAACTATTACCACATTTTATGTTCTTGAACACTTTTTTTGAAGGTAAATAATATCTTTTTGTAGATGTATACAACAAATAAATGTTAAGGTCCATACAACTAGTAGAATGCAGATTTAAAACGCAGCTTACTCAAAACAAAGTTACACTTTTAGGTAGTTTTTGCCTAATACTGCTCAAAATTGGGGGCAGAAAAAAGTATTTCTCACTACTCTAATGTAATCATAGTTAACAGCTGAGAAAGCATGTTTTAAACACTATTACCAAATCTTTTTCCCCCTAAAACATTCAAGCTGCTGCCAGTAATTTTAACGTTTTCTAAAGGGCATCCATATTGATTTAAAGCAAGATCTTATGAAAGACAGGTTCAGGCAAACACTGGTTTGATTTATTTTTAGTCAATTCAGACTCACATAAATACTAGGTGTAGGTGGATTCAACTTGTCCTTTGGCAATGGAGGGTATGGTGAAGATGGTGGTCTTGGAGGTGGACATTTATCCAATAAAATGCTACTGTTAGATAAGCCATTTTTACCTAGATTCCTTAAAAAAAGAAGGGAGAATAAATCAGCTATACATTTATTAAGAAAGCAGAAAAAAAAATTGTGAATTAAGTCCTAATTAAACTACTGGGCAGTTGCACAAATCCATGAGATTTGGATCCATCAGGAAAAAACTAAGATCATTAATTTCAGCAAATACTTGATTAGCTTGATTCCTAGATCTCCCAATGAAGAAAAATAATAGAAAAGATACAACACATGAATTATTGATGACATTCCTTCTCTCACTCATAATTTTCCAATTTATTTTCTTCACCTAAAGAACAAATGAACTCCAATTTTCTCTCCACCATCTTTCCACCATCAGATTCTTTCCATTAAATGTTAAAACAATAACTTGACCAAAAGAGGTCTACATAATAGTAAAAACAGAATATGACTCTATTCCTATGTCTCATCTCAGCAATTATAACCAGAATATTTTTGTGATAGTTCTGAAACCTGAAAAGACCTTTTCCTTTCTCAAATCTGGGAAGAATTTTCTATGTAACTCTTTGACTAAGGAATTTTAATTCAGCAAGACTCCAACCTACTAAATTTTACATTAAATTATACCAATTTTTAAAATGAGGTGTATAGTTGCTATCCATTCTCTAACATTCCATATAATTATTTCTTACTAGTATTTGGTGTTTCTTTTCCTTTAATGAAGGTATCATGTTTGTTAAATTATAAATTCTTAAAATATGGTAGAATTATTTCCAAACTATAATTCTTTTAGTTAAGAAACAAAAGATATTTCCAATTTCTTAAAGTTTCTACCCAACTCAGAAAATCAGCAAGATATAATTTTGAGCTTTCAAACCATTACAGGTTAACTAACCTACTTCAACCAATATTCCAAGTTCAAAAATAATCAACACACCAAAATATCAAGCACTCTTAACATACTAAAATTTCAGATAAGAATTTGAAAATTCTAATTATGGTAGGGAGTTAAAAACTTAGTAATTTTACTCACTGAAGAAGAAATTAGCAATTTTTCATCATAAATTATAGAATAATACAGGTTGAAAGAAAATTAATTTTCCTTATTTTGCCAAAATGAAAAATACCTTACAAATCAGTCTGTTCTGGTTGGCACTAACGAAAACTAAGACTTAAAATTCCAGTGCTACAAACTTTTGAGATGTTACACTAAATAGCATCAGGGGTGTCACTTCCTTAATTTTCTCAACAAGAACTCCAAGTAAAAACAAGCAAGGTCATGGCAGGTCTCAAAGGAATGAATTAAGTGCAAAATAGTTGACTTTAAAAAAAAAGTATATGAAATAGTTATTAAAGCGAAATTTTAAGTTCAACTAACAAATAAGGTTAAATAAATGAATATTCCACTCTATAACAGTTTTCAACAACTCTCCATAAAGCACAAGTGCCCTGTACATTTAAATAGGATACATTTAAGTTTTTAAATTTAGGTATAAAATTGGTACTAATTTACAAACTCCATGGAAGTAGAAAATATTTGGTTGAGACTAGTAAAGAAACAATTCAAGTATTACAATTAAACCAATGCAAGATAAAACATTCACATATAATATCCACATAAATTAGTTTTCATGCTGAACTATGCATCTGTCACTCTTTAACTTTGGAATTTAAACAAAATACAACTCCAAATACACAAAATTTGTTTTCCAGAGCAAGAGATGGATATACTGTATAGTATATCATTAATATTTTAAGAAATTGGAAGATATGGACCAAGTATTAAAATTGTGGCATAAAAGAGCATCTCGTGGCTAATTAAACGTGGCAACAAAATTTAAGCTTCTACAACATTCTGGAAGTTGAGAAATGAGCTTAGAAAACCGAATTTGATAGATTAGCAGAATTCTGCCTCTATCATTTCTACAAATCTGTAACAATCAAAAGAAAAAAGGCAAATGGGAAAGTAAAACAATGAAAAAATGTAGCTGCCTTTATTTTAAAATAGAAAAGAAAAAGGTGAGGCATGACTAAGGGAGCTGATTCAACCACTGAATGGTGCAATTACAATGTTAAAGCATAAAAGAAGCAAAGGTATTATAACTGCCTTTTTGATGCACTGACCACTGCAACACAAAGATGAACCAAACAAGAATCAGATTAAAAATAACCAACACTTTTTAAAAACCAACTATGTATGCGAAAAATAAGAGGGTAGTCAGAACAAACCATGCAATCAAATTGTATCTGGAAGTTTCTTATTGTATTTTGAACGCTGATTCTGTGCCTGCTGAGGTCAAGTCTGAAACAAACAGGAATTTCTCTGAAGGAACTAATGTAGGTAGTTGTCTATATAGCAACTATAAGCTTTTTCCATTTAAAATGCACATCAATTCTCATGCAAAAGACAGAGCTGTGGAAAATAGGAATAGATTTTATCTTCTGAATATGTATGTGTCCAGCACTGTCTATAATGCTTCAAGCCAAATAATGAAATTTTAATGTAACAATCCAAAGTGGAAAAAGGCATTGAAGAAAGATGCAGGTGTTGGAAAGGATTTAGAGATTATCCCATTTTAAATCCTTTTCTCCCATTCTGAAACTCTTTCCCTGAGCAAAGTAGAGTAGGAAGAAATTAGTCATTGCCCAATTATTTAA
The DNA here is from genome assembly GCF_041296235.1 of Equus asinus. NCBI lineage: Eukaryota > Metazoa > Chordata > Mammalia > Perissodactyla > Equidae > Equus > Equus asinus. Next base: position 41,960,498 of record NC_091820.1, read on the forward strand.
AATATTGGCTAAAAGTTACTTTCAAATTTACCCACATCATTTGGTAAAGAAATGAAAAACTACTCAGTAGGTAAACTGATCTACACCTTAATTATCTTTGGTTATGAAGCTCCTAGACTAGAGACATCAAGTCTCTTGTGCCTATGTCACTTTCCCTTTTAAGTCCTGGACTCCTGCCCAGGGCAGGACACCATCAACAGAACAGAAATGGCAAACAACATGACACCTATCATTTGCCATCTTGACTTTTCTCTAAGCCTCAAAAGATTTTTATCTCCAACGTATCAGAGCACTTTTTTGTCTCTTCATTAATAAACTGAGGCCTAGAGTTACTGAAATAACCCAAGCAACCCCAGGCGTCTATATGTTTTGATGTATCTAGCCACTTACAAGATCATACACATGCACACATGTATAAAAAATTAAATCTTTACAATAAGGCAAAATTGTCTTTAAGAATTAAAAGCTGAAAATAAAATTATAAGAATGTACTTAAAATTCTGTAATGAATGTTTATATATGCCTCAAAACTGAGATAGAAGATTATAATCTTTAATATATTAAGAAACACAATCACACCTAGGTGCCCAAAGCATAAGACTTTATTAATGAAAACTTATGGTAACTGCTACTGTACACTGTTTATAACTTGCACTTCCATGGAACTCTGACAGTATTCCTCCAGAATATCCTTAGGTCTCATACAGTCCATGATTTTAGCTTTGGACCTCTAAATTTTCCCCCATTTTCTAGCACTGTCCTGAGTCTACAGAGAGCGGAAGAAGCTGGGAGACCCTGCTCCAGCAGAGTGGCAGCAGCAGTATCTAAGAAACAGGACAAAAGGCCTAGTAGCCGAGTAGGGAGCAGGTAGAAAGCACTACAAATTGGCAGTGAGCCATGGCACTGTATCTTAGGAGAACTCAGTATAGCATTTGATCTGAATATTAAAGCATGCCTATTTTCTCCAGGCCCAGAGTTGAAGTAAATGACTGTATAATGTCTACATATAAATGACTAACATAAAAAACCTTAAATTTCTAAAGAATCAAATTTTAGAAATTCAAGAATCTCACTATATATGCTTTAGAAGACTTTGGTCTGATTTAGAGATGATCCAATGTGGTTTTAAGTTACTGACATGAAAAAACCTTTTAAGGCAATTAAGATTAATTACAGTAGTTTCCATGTTGTAGGCCACTGAGGAAAATGCTGCCAGCAACGTGGACCCAAAAGGCAATACAAAGAAAATAATAAAATATGAAAAAGATGCAATTTTTGCTTTAGTCTATGTCAAAATAAAGATAACAGTTCAACAGTTAAAAACTGAGAGAAAATAATGAAAAGTAATGGAAAATAAAACACAGACCAGAAGGTATTTTAAACATTCAAGTTGAAATAGCCTTTAAAGAAAAATAACTATAGTGTATTTACAGTATTATGTTCCAGTATCACTTAATTATAACTTTTACATGCAAAGTTAATTCTTCTCCTTACTCCACTGCTTCTACCCCATGCTCCTGTCAAGCAGTAAACTATATAAAGAATAACATTTAATTTCATCTTAGTCATTCATCAGTGACAAACATTTAATGGATCCATGATACCTTCTAATAAAATAAATAGTAGAAAGGATAACCACACTCTTAGACACTAATAAATAAGACACATAAGTACTAGTAGCTGCAGGTAGAGATTTATAGACATGTTAAGGGAGAACTGTTTTGAACTTTAAAATGCATTTAAAAAGCTATATTAGGATGGCCAATAGACACATGAAAAGATGCTCATCATCACTAATCATCAGGGAAATGCAAATCAAAACTACACTAAGATATCACCTTACACCTGTTAGAATGGCAAAAATATCCAAAACCAAGAGTGACAAAGGTTGGAGAAGCTGTGGAGAAAAGGGAACCCTCATACACTGTTGGTGGGAATGCAAACTGGTGCAGCCACTATGGAAAACAGTATGGATATTCCTCAAAAAGTTAAGAATAGAAATA